>NW_028296631.1:0-302500 GCF_055471065.1 Atractosteus spatula
TCCTTCCCTATAAGTTACATGGTGGTGACCAAAGTTGCCAAAACGTGTTTATTTCTGCTGAAAAACACGTTGTGACAATTTCTGATCACTGGGGTTAAGGGCTGACTCAGTGTGCTCTTTGGAGCCAGGCAGTTACACTGCGATTCCAAGGGCTGAGAAATGGCGTTTATTTCGAGCTGAAAAACACGTTTTGAAAACTGTGCTGTTCCTGCCCTATAAGTTACATGGTGGTGACCAAAGTTGCCAAAACGTGTTTATTTCTGCTTAAAAACACGTTGTGACAATTTCTGCACACTGGGGTTAAGGGCTGACTCAGTGTGCTCTTCTGAGCCAGGCAGTTACACTGCGATTCCAAGGGCTGAGAAAACGCGTTTATTTCGGGCTGAAAAACACGTTTTGAAAACTGTGCTGTTCCTGCCCTATAAGTTACATGGTGGTGACCAAAGTTGCCGAAACGTGTTTATTTCTGCTGAAAAACACGTTGTGACAATTTCTGCACACTGGGGTTAAGGGCTGATTCAGTGTGCTCTTCTGAGCCAGGCAGTTACACTGCGATTCCAAGGGCTGAGAAAACGCGTTTATTTCGGGCTGAAAAACACGTTTTGAAAACTGTGCTGTTCCTGCCCTATAAGTTACATGGTGGTGACCAAAGTTGCCAAAACATGTTTATTTCTGCTGAAAAACACGTTGTGACAATTTCTGCACACTGGGGTTAAGGGCCGACTCAGTGTGCTCTTCTGAGCCAGGCAGTTACACTGCGATTCCAAGGGCTGAGAAAACGCGTTTATTTCGGGCTGAAAAACACGTTTTGAAAACTGTGCTATTCCTTCCCTATAAGTTACATGGTGGTGACCAAAGTTGCCAAAACGTGTTTATTTCTGCTGAAAAACACGTTGTGACAATTTCTGATCACTGGGGTTAAGGGCCGACTCAGTGTGCTCTTTGGAGCCAGGCAGTTACACTGCGATTCCAAGGGCTGAGAAAACGCGTTTATTTCGGGCTGAAAAACACGTTTTGAAAACTGTGCTGTTCCTGCCCTATAAGTACATGGTGTTGACCAAAGTTGCCGAAACGTGTTTATTTCTGCTTAAAAACACGTTGTGACAATTTCTGCACACTGGGGTTAAGGGTTGACTCAGTGTGCTCTTCTGAGCCAGGCAGTTACACTGCGATTCCAAGGGCTGAGAAAACGCGTTTATTTCGGGCTGAAAAACACGTTTTGAAAACTGTGCTGTTCCTGCCCTATAAGTTACATGGTGGTGACCAAAGTTGCCGAAACGTGTTTATTTCTGCTGAAAAACACGTTGTGACAATTTCTGCACACTGGGGTTAAGGGCTGATTCAGTGTGCTCTTCTGAGCCAGGCAGTTACACTGCGATTCCAAGGGCTGAGAAATCGCGTTTATTTCGGGCTGAAAAACACGTTTCGAAAACTGTGTTGTTCCAGCCCTATAAGTTACATGGTGGTGACCAAAGTTGCCAAAACGTGTTTATTTCTGCTTAAAAACACGTTGTGACAATTTCTGATCACTGGGGTTAAGGGCTGACTCAGTGTGCTCTTCTGAGCCAGGCAGTTACTCTGCGATTCCAAGGGCTGAGAAAACGCGTTTATTTCGGGCTGAAAAACACGTTTTGAAAACTGTGCTATTCCTTCCCTATAAGTTACATGGTGGTGACCAAAGTTGCCAAAACGTGTTTATTTCTGCTGAAAAACACGTTGTGACAATTTCTGATCACTGGGGTTAAGGGCTGACTCAGTGTGCTCTTTGGAGCCAGGCAGTTACACTGCGATTCCAAGGGCTGAGAAATGGCGTTTATTTCGAGCTGAAAAACACGTTTTGAAAACTGTGCTGTTCCTGCCCTATAAGTTACATGGTGGTGACCAAAGTTGCCAAAACGTGTTTATTTCTGCTGAAAAACACGTTGTGACAATTTCTGCACACTGGGGTTAAGGGCTGACTCAGTGTGCTCTTCTGAGCCAGGCAGTTACACTGCGATTCCAAGGGCTGAGAAAACGCGTTTATTTCGGGCTGAAAAACACGTTTTGAAAACTTTGCTGTTCCTGCCCTATAAGTTACATGGTGGTGACCAAAGTTGCCGAAACGTGTTTATTTCTGCTGAAAAACACGTTGTGACAATTTCTGCACCCTGGGGTTAAGGGCTGATTCAGTGTGCTCTTCTGAGCCAGGCAGTTACACTGCGATTCCAAGGGCTGAGAAAACGCGTTTATTTCGGGCTGAAAAACACGTTTTGAAAACTGTGTTGTTCCAGCCCTATAAGTTACATGGTGGTGACCAAAGTTGCCAAAACGTGTTTATTTCTGCTGAAAAACAAGTTGTGACAATTTCTGCACACTGGAGTTAAGGGCTGACTCAGTGTGCTCTTCTGAGCCAGGCAGTTACACTGCGATTCCAAGGGCTGAGAAAACGCGTTTATTTCGGGCTGAAAAACACGTTTTGAAAACTGTGCTGTTCCTGCCCTATAAGTTACATGGTGGTGACCAAAGTTGCCAAAACATGTTTATTTCTGCTGAAAAACACGTTGTGACAATTTCTGCACACTGGGGTTAAGGGCTGACTCCGTGTGCTCTTCTGAGCCAGGCAGTTACACTGCGATTCCAAGGGCTGAGAAAACACGTTTATTTCGGGCTGAAAAACACGTTTTGAAAACTGTGCTGTTCCTGCCCTATAAGTTACATGGTGGTGACCAAAGTTGCCAAAACGTGTTTATTTCTGCTGAAAAACACGTTGTGACAATTTCTGCACACTGGGGTTAAGGGCTGACTCAGTGTGCTCTTCTGAGCCAGGCAGTTACACTGCGATTCCAAGGGCTGAGAAAACGCGTTTATTTCGGGCTAAAAAACACGTTTTGAAAACTGTGCTGTTCCTGCCCTATAAGTTACATGGTGGTGACCAAAGTTGCCAAAACATGTTTATTTCTGCTGAAAAACAAGTTGTGACAATTTCTGCACACTGGGGTTAAGGGCTGACTTAGTGTGCTCTTCTGAGCCAGGCAGTTACAGTGCGATTCCAAGGGCTGAGAAAACGCGTTTATTTCGGGCTGAAAAACACGTTTTGAAAACTGTGCTATTCCTTCCCTATAAGTTACATGGTGGTGACCAAAGTTGCCAAAACGTGTTTATTTCTGCTGAAAAACACGTTGTGACAATTTCTGATCACTGGGTTTAAGGGCTGACTCAGTGTGCTCTTCTGAGCCAGGCAGTTACACTGCGATTCCAAGGGCTGAGAAAACGCGTTTATTTCGGGCTGAAAAACACGTTTTGAAAACTGTGCTATTCCTTCCCTATAAGTTACATGGTGGTGACCAAAGTTGCCAAAACGTGTTTATTTCTGCTGAAAAACACGTTGTGACAATTTCTGATCACTGGGGTTAAGGGCTGACTCAGTGTGCTCTTTGGAGCCAGGCAGTTACACTGCGATTCCAAGGGCTGAGAAATGGCGTTTATTTCGAGCTGAAAAACACGTTTTGAAAACTGTGCTGTTCCTGCCCTATAAGTTACATGGTGGTGACCAAAGTTGCCAAAACGTGTTTATTTCTGCTTAAAAACACGTTGTGACAATTTCTGCACACTGGGGTTAAGGGCTGACTCAGTGTGCTCTTCTGAGCCAGGCAGTTACACTGCGATTCCAAGGGCTGAGAAAACGCGTTTATTTCGGGCTGAAAAACACGTTTTGAAAACTGTGCTGTTCCTGCCCTATAAGTTACATGGTGGTGACCAAAGTTGCCGAAACGTGTTTATTTCTGCTGAAAAACACGTTGTGACAATTTCTGCACACTGGGGTAAAGGGCTGATTCAGTGTGCTCTTCTGAGCCAGGCAGTTACACTGCGATTCCAAGGGCTGAGAAAACGCGTTTATTTCGGGCTGAAAAACACGTTTTGAAAACTGTGCTGTTCCTGCCCTATAAGTTACATGGTGGTGACCAAAGTTGCCAAAACATGTTTATTTCTGCTGAAAAACACGTTGTGACAATTTCTGCACACTGGGGTTAAGGGCCGACTCAGTGTGCTCTTCTGAGCCAGGCAGTTACACTGCGATTCCAAGGGCTGAGAAAACGCGTTTATTTCGGGCTGAAAAACACGTTTTGAAAACTGTGCTATTCCTTCCCTATAAGTTACATGGTGGTGACCAAAGTTGCCAAAACGTGTTTATTTCTGCTGAAAAACACGTTGTGACAATTTCTGATCACTGGGGTTAAGGGCCGACTCAGTGTGCTCTTTGGAGCCAGGCAGTTACACTGCGATTCCAAGGGCTGAGAAAACGCGTTTATTTCGGGCTGAAAAACACGTTTTGAAAACTGTGCTGTTCCTGCCCTATAAGTACATGGTGGTGACCAAAGTTGCCGAAACGTGTTTATTTCTGCTTAAAAACACGTTGTGACAATTTCTGCACACTGGGGTTAAGGGTTGACTCCGTGTGCTCTTCTGAGCCAGGCAGTTACACTGCGATTCCAAGGGCTGAGAAAACGCGTTTATTTCGGGCTGAAAAACACGTTTTGAAAACTGTGCTGTTCCTGCCCTATAAGTTACATGGTGGTGACCAAAGTTGCCAAAACGTGTTTATTTCTGCTGAAAAACACGTTGTGACAATTTCTGCACACTGGGGTTAAGGGCTGACTCAGTGTGCTCTTCTGAGCCAGGCAGTTACACTGCGATTCCAAGGGCTGAGAAAACGCGTTTATTTCGGGCTAAAAAACACGTTTTGAAAACTGTGCTGTTCCTGCCCTATAAGTTACATGGTGGTGACCAAAGTTGCCAAAACATGTTTATTTCTGCTGAAAAACAAGTTGTGACAATTTCTGCACACTGGGGTTAAGGGCTGACTCAGTGTGCTCTTCTGAGCCAGGCAGTTACACTGCGATTCCAAGGGTGAGAAAACGCGTTTATTTCGGGCTGAAAAACACGTTTTGAAAACTGTGCTGTTCCTGCCCTATAAGTTACATGGTGGTGACCAAAGTTGCCAAAACATGTTTATTTCTGCTGAAAAACAAGTTGTGACAATTTCTGCACACTGGGGTTAAGGGCTGACTCAGTGTGCTCTTCTGAGCCAGGCAGTTACACTGCGATTCCAAGGGCTGAGAAAACGCGTTTATTTCGGGCTGAAAAACACGTTTTGAAAACTGTGCTATTCCTTCCCTATAAGTTACATGGTGGTGACCAAAGTTGCCAAAACGTGTTTATTTCTGCTGAAAAACACGTTGTGACAATTTCTGATCACTGGGGTTAAGGGCTGACTCAGTGTGCTCTTTGGAGCCAGGCAGTTACACTGCGATTCCAAGGGCTGAGAAATGGCGTTTATTTCGAGCTGAAAAACACGTTTTGAAAACTGTGCTGTTCCTGCCCTATAAGTTACATGGTGGTGACCAAAGTTGCCAAAACGTGTTTATTTCTGCTTAAAAACACGTTGTGACAATTTCTGCACACTGGGGTTAAGGGCTGACTCAGTGTGCTCTTCTGAGCCAGGCAGTTACACTGCGATTCCAAGGGCTGAGAAAACGCGTTTATTTCGGGCTGAAAAACACGTTTTGAAAACTGTGCTGTTCCTGCCCTATAAGTTACATGGTGGTGACCAAAGTTGCCGAAACGTGTTTATTTCTGCTGAAAAACACGTTGTGACAATTTCTGCACACTGGGGTTAAGGGCTGATTCAGTGTGCTCTTCTGAGCCAGGCAGTTACACTGCGATTCCAAGGGCTGAGAAAACGCGTTTATTTCGGGCTGAAAAACACGTTTTGAAAACTGTGCTGTTCCTGCCCTATAAGTTACATGGTGGTGACCAAAGTTGCCAAAACATGTTTATTTCTACTGAAAAACACGTTGTGACAATTTCTGCACACTGGGGTTAAGGGCTGACTCAGTGTGCTCTTCTGAGCCAGGCAGTTACACTGCGATTCCAAGGGCTGAGAAAACGTGTTTATTTCGGGCTGAAAAACACGTTTTGAAAACTGTGCTGTTCCTGCCCTATAAGTTACATGGTGGTGACCAAAGTTGCCGAAACGTGTTTATTTCTGCTGAAAAACACGTTGTGACAATTTCTGCACACTGGGGTTAAGGGCTGATTCAGTGTGCTCTTCTGAGCCAGGCAGTTACACTGCGATTCCAAGGGCTGAGAAAACGCGTTTATTTCGGGCTGAAAAACACGTTTTGAAAACTGTGTTGTTCCAGCCTTATAAGTTACATGGTGGTGACCAAAGTTGCCAAAACGTGTTTATTTCTGCTGAAAAACAAGTTGTGACAATTTCTGCACACTGGAGTTAAGGGCTGACTCAGTGTGCTCTTCTGAGCCAGGCAGTTACACTGCGATTCCAAGGGCTGAGAAAACGCGTTTATTTCGGGCTGAAAAACACGTTTTGAAAACTGTGCTGTTCCTGCCCTATAAGTTACATGGTGGTGACCAAAGTTGCCAAAACATGTTTATTTCTGCTGAAAAACACGTTGTGACAATTTCTGCACACTGGGGTTAAGGGCTGACTCAGTGTGCTCTTCTGAGCCAGGCAGTTACACTGCGATTCCAAGGGCTGAGAAAACGCGTTTATTTCGGGCTAAAAAACACGTTTTGAAAACTGTGCTGTTCCTGCCCTATAAGTTACATGGTGGTGACCAAAGTTGCCAAAACATGTTTATTTCTGCTGAAAAACAAGTTGTGACAATTTCTGCACACTGGGGTTAAGGGCTGACTTAGTGTGCTCTTCTGAGCCAGGCAGTTACACTGCGATTCCAAGGGCTGAGAAAACGCGTTTATTTCGGGCTGAAAAACACGTTTTGAAAACTGTGCTATTCCTTCCCTATAAGTTACATGGTGGTGACCAAAGTTGCCAAAACGTGTTTATTTCTGCTGAAAAACACGTTGTGACAATTTCTGATCACTGGGGTTAAGGGCTGACTCAGTGTGCTCTTCTGAGCCAGGCAGTTACACTGCGATTCCAAGGGCTGAGAAAACGCGTTTATTTCGGGCTGAAAAACACGTTTTGAAAACTGTGCTATTCCTTCCCTATAAGTTACATGGTGGTGACCAAAGTTGCCAAAACGTGTTTATTTCTGCTGAAAAACACGTTGTGACAATTTCTGATCACTGGGGTTAAGGGCTGACTCAGTGTGCTCTTTGGAGCCAGGCAGTTACACTGCGATTCCAAGGGCTGAGAAATGGCGTTTATTTCGAGCTGAAAAACACGTTTTGAAAACTGTGCTGTTCCTGCCCTATAAGTTACATGGTGGTGACCAAAGTTGCCAAAACGTGTTTATTTCTGCTTAAAAACACGTTGTGACAATTTCTGCACACTGGGGTTAAGGGCTGACTCAGTGTGCTCTTCTGAGCCAGGCAGTTACACTGCGATTCCAAGGGCTGAGAAAACGCGTTTATTTCGGGCTGAAAAACACGTTTTGAAAACTGTGCTGTTCCTGCCCTATAAGTTACATGGTGGTGACCAAAGTTGCCGAAACGTGTTTATTTCTGCTGAAAAACACGTTGTGACAATTTCTGCACACTGGGGTTAAGGGCTGATTCAGTGTGCTCTTCTGAGCCAGGCAGTTACACTGCGATTCCAAGGGCTGAGAAAACGCGTTTATTTCGGGCTGAAAAACACGTTTTGAAAACTGTGCTGTTCCTGCCCTATAAGTTACATGGTGGTGACCAAAGTTGCCAAAACATGTTTATTTCTGCTGAAAAACAAGTTGTGACAATTTCTGCACACTGGGGTTAAGGGCTGACTTAGTGTGCTCTTCTGAGCCAGGCAGTTACAGTGCGATTCCAAGGGCTGAGAAAACGCGTTTATTTCGGGCTGAAAAACACGTTTTGAAAACTGTGCTATTCCTTCCCTATAAGTTACATGGTGGTGACCAAAGTTGCCAAAATGTGTTTATTTCTGCTGAAAAACACGTTGTGACAATTTCTGATCACTGGGGTTAAGGGCTGACTCAGTGTGCTCTTTGGAGCCAGGCAGTTACACTGCGATTCCAAGGGCTGAGAAATGGCGTTTATTTCGAGCTGAAAAACACGTTTTGAAAACTGTGCTGTTCCTCCCCTATAAGTTACATGGTGGTGACCAAAGTTGCCAAAACGTGTTTATTTCTGCTTAAAAACACGTTGTGACAATTTCTGCACACTGGGGTTAAGGGCTGACTCAGTGTGCTCTTCTGAGCCAGGCAGTTACACTGCGATTCCAAGGGCTGAGAAAACGCGTTTATTTCGGGCTGAAAAACACGTTTTGAAAACTGTGCTGTTCCTGCCCTATAAGTTACATGGTGGTGACCAAAGTTGCCGAAACGTGTTTATTTCTGCTGAAAAACACGTTGTGACAATTTCTGCACACTGGGGTTAAGGGCTGATTCAGTGTGCTCTTCTGAGCCAGGCAGTTACACTGCGATTCCAAGGGCTGAGAAAACGCGTTTATTTCGGGCTGAAAAACACGTTTTGAAAACTGTGCTGTTCCTGCCCTATAAGTTACATGGTGGTGACCAAAGTTGCCAAAACATGTTTATTTCTACTGAAAAACACGTTGTGACAATTTCTGCACACTGGGGTTAAGGGCTGACTCAGTGTGCTCTTCTGAGCCAGGCAGTTACACTGCGATTCCAAGGGCTGAGAAAACACGTTTATTTCGGGCTGAAAAACACGTTTTGAAAACTGTGCTGTTCCTGCCCTATAAGTTACATGGTGGTGACCAAAGTTGCCGAAACGTGTTTATTTCTGCTGAAAAACACGTTGTGACAATTTCTGCACACTGGGGTTAAGGGCTGATTCAGTGTGCTCTTCTGAGCCAGGCAGTTACACTGCGATTCCAAGGGCTGAGAAAACGCGTTTATTTCGGGCTGAAAAACACGTTTTGAAAACTGTGTTGTTCCAGCCTTATAAGTTACATGGTGGTGACCAAAGTTGCCAAAACGTGTTTATTTCTGCTGAAAAACAAGTTGTGACAATTTCTGCACACTGGAGTTAAGGGCTGACTCAGTGTGCTCTTCTGAGCCAGGCAGTTACACTGCGATTCCAAGGGCTGAGAAAACGCGTTTATTTCGGGCTGAAAAACACGTTTTGAAAACTGTGCTGTTCCTGCCCTATAAGTTACATGGTGGTGACCAAAGTTGCCAAAACATGTTTATTTCTGCTGAAAAACACGTTGTGACAATTTCTGCACACTGGGGTTAAGGGCTGACTCAGTGTGCTCTTCTGAGCCAGGCAGTTACACTGTGATTCCAAGGGCTGAGAAAACACGTTTATTTCGGGCTGAAAAACACGTTTTGAAAACTGTGCTGTTCCTGCCCTATAAGTTACATGGTGGTGACCAAAGTTGCCAAAACGTGTTTATTTCTGCTGAAAAACACGTTGTGACAATTTCTGCACACTGGGGTTAAGGGCTGACTCAGTGTGCTCTTCTGAGCCAGGCAGTTACACTGCGATTCCAAGGGCTGAGAAAACGCGTTTATTTCGGGCTAAAAAACACGTTTTGAAAACTGTGCTGTTCCTGCCCTATAAGTTACATGGTGGTGACCAAAGTTGCCAAAACATGTTTATTTCTGCTGAAAAACAAGTTGTGACAATTTCTGCACACTGGGGTTAAGGGCTGACTTAGTGTGCTCTTCTGAGCCAGGCAGTTACAGTGCGATTCCAAGGGCTGAGAAAACGCGTTTATTTCGGGCTGAAAAACACGTTTTGAAAACTGTGCTATTCCTTCCCTATAAGTTACATGGTGGTGACCAAGGTTGCCAAAACGTGTTTATTTCTGCTGAAAAACACGTTGTGACAATTTCTGATCACTGGGGTTAAGGGCTGACTCAGTGTGCTCTTCTGAGCCAGGCAGTTACACTGCGATTCCAAGGGCTGAGAAAACGCGTTTATTTCGGGCTGAAAAACACGTTTTGAAAACTGTGCTATTCCTTCCCTATAAGTTACATGGTGGTGACCAAAGTTGCCAAAACGTGTTTATTTCTGCTGAAAAACACGTTGTGACAATTTCTGCACACTGGGGTTAAGGGCTGACTCAGTGTGCTCTTCTGAGCCAGGCAGTTACACTGCGATTCCAAGGGCTGAGAAAACGCGTTTATTTCGGGCTAAAAAACACGTTTTGAAAACTGTGCTGTTCCTGCCCTATAAGTTACATGGTGGTGACCAAAGTTGCCAAAACATGTTTATTTCTGCTGAAAAACAAGTTGTGACAATTTCTGCACACTGGGGTTAAGGGCTGACTTAGTGTGCTCTTCTGAGCCAGGCAGTTACAGTGCGATTCCAAGGGCTGAGAAAACGCGTTTATTTCGGGCTGAAAAACACGTTTTGAAAACTGTGCTATTCCTTCCCTATAAGTTACATGGTGGTGACCAAAGTTGCCAAAACGTGTTTATTTCTGCTGAAAAACACGTTGTGACAATTTCTGATCACTGGGTTTAAGGGCTGACTCAGTGTGCTCTTCTGAGCCAGGCAGTTACACTGCGATTCCAAGGGCTGAGAAAACGCGTTTATTTCGGGCTGAAAAACACGTTTTGAAAACTGTGCTATTCCTTCCCTATAAGTTACATGGTGGTGACCAAAGTTGCCAAAACGTGTTTATTTCTGCTGAAAAACACGTTGTGACAATTTCTGATCACTGGGGTTAAGGGCTGACTCAGTGTGCTCTTTGGAGCCAGGCAGTTACACTGCGATTCCAAGGGCTGAGAAATGGCGTTTATTTCGAGCTGAAAAACACGTTTTGAAAACTGTGCTGTTCCTGCCCTATAAGTTACATGGTGGTGACCAAAGTTGCCAAAACGTGTTTATTTCTGCTTAAAAACACGTTGTGACAATTTCTGCACACTGGGGTTAAGGGCTGACTCAGTGTGCTCTTCTGAGCCAGGCAGTTACACTGCGATTCCAAGGGCTGAGAAAACGCGTTTATTTCGGGCTGAAAAACACGTTTTGAAAACTGTGCTGTTCCTGCCCTATAAGTTACATGGTGGTGACCAAAGTTGCCAAAACGTGTTTATTTCTGCTTAAAAACACGTTGTGACAATTTCTGCACACTGGGGTTAAGGGCTGACTCAGTGTGCTCTTCTGAGCCAGGCAGTTACACTGCGATTCCAAGGGCTGAGAAAACGCGTTTATTTCGGGCTGAAAAACACGTTTTGAAAACTGTGCTGTTCCTGCCCTATAAGTTACATGGTGGTGACCAAAGTTGCCGAAACGTGTTTATTTCTGCTGAAAAACACGTTGTGACAATTTCTGCACACTGGGGTTAAGGGCTGATTCAGTGTGCTCTTCTGAGCCAGGCAGTTACACTGCGATTCCAAGGGCTGAGAAAACGCGTTTATTTCGGGCTGAAAAACACGTTTTGAAAACTGTGCTGTTCCTGCCCTATAAGTTACATGGTGGTGACCAAAGTTGCCAAAACATGTTTATTTCTGCTGAAAAACACGTTGTGACAATTTCTGCACACTGGGGTTAAGGGCCGACTCAGTGTGCTCTTCTGAGCCAGGCAGTTACACTGCGATTCCAAGGGCTGAGAAAACGCGTTTATTTCGGGCTGAAAAACACGTTTTGAAAACTGTGCTATTCCTTCCCTATAAGTTACATGGTGGTGACCAAAGTTGCCAAAACGTGTTTATTTCTGCTGAAAAACACGTTGTGACAATTTCTGATCACTGGGGTTAAGGGCCGACTCAGTGTGCTCTTTGGAGCCAGGCAGTTACACTGCGATTCCAAGTGCTGAGAAAACGCGTTTATTTCGGGCTGAAAAACACGTTTTGAAAACTGTGCTGTTCCTGCCCTATAAGTACATGGTGGTGACCAAAGTTGCCGAAACGTGTTTATTTCTGCTTAAAAACACGTTGTGACAATTTCTGCACACTGGGGTTAAGGGTTGACTCAGTGTGCTCTTCTGAGCCAGGCAGTTACACTGCGATTCCAAGGGCTGAGAAAACGCGTTTATTTCGGGCTGAAAAACACGTTTTGAAAACTGTGCTGTTCCTGCCCTATAAGTTACATGGTGGTGACCAAAGTTGCCAAAACGTGTTTATTTCTGCTGAAAAACACGTTGTGACAATTTCTGCACACTGGGGTTAAGGGCTGACTCAGTGTGCTCTTCTGAGCCAGGCAGTTACACTGCGATTCCAAGGGCTGAGAAAACACGTTTATTTCGGGCTGAAAAACACGTTTTGAAAACTGTGCTGTTCCTGCCCTATAAGTTACATGGTGGTGACCAAAGTTGCCAAAACGTGTTTATTTCTGCTGAAAAACACGTTGTGACAATTTCTGCACACTGGGGTTAAGGGCTGACTCAGTGTGCTCTTCTGAGCCAGGCAGTTACACTGCGATTCCAAGGGCTGAGAAAACACGTTTATTTCGGGCTGAAAAACACGTTTTGAAAACTGTGCTGTTCCTGCCCTATAAGTTACATGGTGGTGACCAAAGTTGCCAAAACGTGTTTATTTCTGCTGAAAAACACGTTGTGACAATTTCTGCACACTGGGGTTAAGGGCTGACTCAGTGTGCTCTTCTGAGCCAGGCAGTTACACTGCGATTCCAAGGGCTGAGAAAACGCGTTTATTTCGGGCTAAAAAACACGTTTTGAAAACTGTGCTGTTCCTGCCCTATAAGTTACATGGTGGTGACCAAAGTTGCCAAAACATGTTTATTTCTGCTGAAAAACAAGTTGTGACAATTTCTGCACACTGGGGTTAAGGGCTGACTCAGTGTGCTCTTCTGAGCCAGGCAGTTACACTGCGATTCCAAGGGCTGAGAAAACGCGTTTATTTCGGGCTGAAAAACACGTTTTGAAAACTGTGCTGTTCCTGCCCTATAAGTTACATGGTGGTGACCAAAGTTGCCAAAACATGTTTATTTCTGCTGAAAAACACGTTGTGACAATTTCTGCACACTGGGGTTAAGGGCTGACTCAGTGTGCTCTTCTGAGCCAGGCAGTTACACTGCGATTCCAAGGGCTGAGAAAACGCGTTTATTTCGGGCTGAAAAACACGTTTTGAAAACTGTGCTGTTCCTGCCCTATAAGTTACATGGTGGTGACCAAAGTTGCCAAAACGTGTTTATTTCTGCTTAAAAACACGTTGTGACAATTTCTGATCACTGGGGTTAAGGGCTGACTCAGTGTGCTCTTCTGAGCCAGGCAGTTACTCTGCGATTCCAAGGGCTGAGAAAACGCGTTTATTTCGGGCTGAAAAACACGTTTTGAAAACTGTGCTATTCCTTCCCTATAAGTTACATGGTGGTGACCAAAGTTGCCAAAACGTGTTTATTTCTGCTGAAAAACACGTTGTGACAATTTCTGATCACTGGGGTTAAGGGCTGACTCAGTGTGCTCTTTGGAGCCAGGCAGTTACACTGCGATTCCAAGGGCTGAGAAATGGCGTTTATTTCGAGCTGAAAAACACGTTTTGAAAACTGTGCTGTTCCTGCCCTATAAGTTACATGGTGGTGACCAAAGTTGCCAAAACGTGTTTATTTCTGCTGAAAAACACGTTGTGACAATTTCTGCACACTGGGGTTAAGGGCTGACTCAGTGTGCTCTTCTGAGCCAGGCAGTTACACTGCGATTCCAAGGGCTGAGAAAACGCGTTTATTTCGGGCTGAAAAACACGTTTTGAAAACTTTGCTGTTCCTGCCCTATAAGTTACATGGTGGTGACCAAAGTTGCCGAAACGTGTTTATTTCTGCTGAAAAACACGTTGTGACAATTTCTGCACCCTGGGGTTAAGGGCTGATTCAGTGTGCTCTTCTGAGCCAGGCAGTTACACTGCGATTCCAAGGGCTGAGAAAACGCGTTTATTTCGGGCTGAAAAACACGTTTTGAAAACTGTGCTGTTCCTGCCCTATAAGTTACATGGTGGTGACCAAAGTTGCCAAAACGTGTTTATTTCTGCTGAAAAACACGTTGTGACAATTTCTGCACACTGGGGTTAAGGGCTGACTCAGTGTGCTCTTCTGAGCCAGGCAGTTACACTGCGATTCCAAGGGCTGAGAAAACACGTTTATTTCGGGCTGAAAAACACGTTTTGAAAACTGTGCTGTTCCTGCCCTATAAGTTACATGGTGGTGACCAAAGTTGCCAAAACGTGTTTATTTCTGCTGAAAAACACGTTGTGACAATTTCTGCACACTGGGGTTAAGGGCTGACTCAGTGTGCTCTTCTGAGCCAGGCAGTTACACTGCGATTCCAAGGGCTGAGAAAACACGTTTATTTCGGGCTGAAAAACACGTTTTGAAAACTGTGCTGTTCCTGCCCTATAAGTTACATGGTGGTGACCAAAGTTGCCAAAACGTGTTTATTTCTGCTGAAAAACACGTTGTGACAATTTCTGCACACTGGGGTTAAGGGCTGACTCAGTGTGCTCTTCTGAGCCAGGCAGTTACACTGCGATTCCAAGGGCTGAGAAAACGCGTTTATTTCGGGCTAAAAAACACGTTTTGAAAACTGTGCTGTTCCTGCCCTATAAGTTACATGGTGGTGACCAAAGTTGCCAAAACATGTTTATTTCTGCTGAAAAACAAGTTGTGACAATTTCTGCACACTGGGGTTAAGGGCTGACTCAGTGTGCTCTTCTGAGCCAGGCAGTTACACTGCGATTCCAAGGGCTGAGAAAACGCGTTTATTTCGGGCTGAAAAACACGTTTTGAAAACTGTGCTGTTCCTGCCCTATAAGTTACATGGTGGTGACCAAAGTTGCCAAAACATGTTTATTTCTGCTGAAAAACACGTTGTGACAATTTCTGCACACTGGGGTTAAGGGCTGACTCAGTGTGCTCTTCTGAGCCAGGCAGTTACACTGCGATTCCAAGGGCTGAGAAAACGCGTTTATTTCGGGCTGAAAAACACGTTTTGAAAACTGTGCTGTTCCTGCCCTATAAGTTACATGGTGGTGACCAAAGTTGCCAAAACGTGTTTATTTCTGCTTAAAAACACGTTGTGACAATTTCTGCACACTGGGGTTAAGGGCTGACTCAGTGTGCTCTTCTGAGCCAGGCAGTTACTCTGCGATTCCAAGGGCTGAGAAAACGCGTTTATTTCGGGCTGAAAAACACGTTTTGAAAACTGTGCTATTCCTTCCCTATAAGTTACATGGTGGTGACCAAAGTTGCCAAAACGTGTTTATTTCTGCTGAAAAACACGTTGTGACAATTTCTGATCACTGGGGTTAAGGGCTGACTCAGTGTGCTCTTTGGAGCCAGGCAGTTACACTGCGATTCCAAGGGCTGAGAAATGGCGTTTATTTCGAGCTGAAAAACACGTTTTGAAAACTGTGCTGTTCCTGCCCTATAAGTTACATGGTGGTGACCAAAGTTGCCAAAACGTGTTTATTTCTGCTGAAAAACACGTTGTGACAATTTCTGCACACTGGGGTTAAGGGCTGACTCAGTGTGCTCTTCTGAGCCAGGCAGTTACACTGCGATTCCAAGGGCTGAGAAAACGCGTTTATTTCGGGCTGAAAAACACGTTTTGAAAACGTTGCTGTTCCTGCCCTATAAGTTACATGGTGGTGACCAAAGTTGCCGAAACGTGTTTATTTCTGCTGAAAAACACGTTGTGACAATTTCTGCACCCTGGGGTTAAGGGCTGATTCAGTGTGCTCTTCTGAGCCAGGCAGTTACACTGCGATTCCAAGGGCTGAGAAAACGCGTTTATTTCGGGCTGAAAAACACGTTTTGAAAACTGTGTTGTTCCAGCCCTATAAGTTACATGGTGGTGACCAAAGTTGCCAAAACGTGTTTATTTCTGCTGAAAAACAAGTTGTGACAATTTCTGCACACTGGAGTTAAGGGCTGACTCAGTGTGCTCTTCTGAGCCAGGCAGTTACACTGCGATTCCAAGGGCTGAGAAAACGCGTTTATTTCGGGCTGAAAAACACGTTTTGAAAACTGTGCTGTTCCTGCCCTATAAGTTACATGGTGGTGACCAAAGTTGCCAAAACATGTTTATTTCTGCTGAAAAACACGTTGTGACAATTTCTGCACACTGGGGTTAAGGGCTGACTCAGTGTGCTCTTCTGAGCCAGGCAGTTACACTGCGATTCCAAGGGCTGAGAAAACACGTTTATTTCGGGCTGAAAAACACGTTTTGAAAACTGTGCTGTTCCTGCCCTATAAGTTACATGGTGGTGACCAAAGTTGCCAAAACGTGTTTATTTCTGCTGAAAAACACGTTGTGACAATTTCTGCACACTGGGGTTAAGGGCTGACTCAGTGTGCTCTTCTGAGCCAGGCAGTTACACTGCGATTCCAAGGGCTGAGAAAACGCGTTTATTTCGGGCTGAAAAACACGTTTTGAAAACTGTGCTATTCCTTCCCTATAAGTTACATGGTGGTGACCAAAGTTGCCAAAACGTGTTTATTTCTGCTGAAAAACACGTTGTGACAATTTCTGATCACTGGGGTTAAGGGCTGACTCAGTGTGCTCTTTGGAGCCAGGCAGTTACACTGCGATTCCAAGGGCTGAGAAATGGCGTTTATTTCGAGCTGAAAAACACGTTTTGAAAACTGTGCTGTTCCTGCCCTATAAGTTACATGGTGGTGACCAAAGTTGCCAAAACGTGTTTATTTCTGCTTAAAAACACGTTGTGACAATTTCTGCACACTGGGGTTAAGGGCTGACTCAGTGTGCTCTTCTGAGCCAGGCAGTTACACTGCGATTCCAAGGGCTGAGAAAACGCGTTTATTTCGGGCTGAAAAACACGTTTTGAAAACTGTGCTGTTCCTGCCCTATAAGTTACATGGTGGTGACCAAAGTTGCCGAAACGTGTTTATTTCTGCTGAAAAACACGTTGTGACAATTTCTGCACACTGGGGTTAAGGGCTGACTCAGTGTGCTCTTCTGAGCCAGGCAGTTACACTGCGATTCCAAGGGCTGAGAAAACGCGTTTATTTCGGGCTAAAAAACACGTTTTGAAAACTGTGCTGTTCCTGCCCTATAAGTTACATGGTGGTGACCAAAGTTGCCAAAACATGTTTATTTCTGCTGAAAAACAAGTTGTGACAATTTCTGCACACTGGGGTTAAGGGCTGACTCAGTGTGCTCTTCTGAGCCAGGCAGTTACACTGCGATTCCAAGGGCTGAGAAAACGCGTTTATTTCGGGCTGAAAAACACGTTTTGAAAACTGTGCTGTTCCTGCCCTATAAGTTACATGGTGGTGACCAAAGTTGCCAAAACATGTTTATTTCTGCTGAAAAACAAGTTGTGACAATTTCTGCACACTGGGGTTAAGGGCTGACTTAGTGTGCTCTTCTGAGCCAGGCAGTTACAGTGCGATTCCAAGGGCTGAGAAAACGCGTTTATTTCGGGCTGAAAAACACGTTTTGAAAACTGTGCTATTCCTTCCCTATAAGTTACATGGTGGTGACCAAAGTTGCCAAAACGTGTTTATTTCTGCTGAAAAACACGTTGTGACAATTTCTGATCACTGGGGTTAAGGGCTGACTCAGTGTGCTCTTTGGAGCCAGGCAGTTACACTGCGATTCCAAGGGCTGAGAAATGGCGTTTATTTCGAGCTGAAAAACACGTTTTGAAAACTGTGCTGTTCCTGCCCTATAAGTTACATGGTGGTGACCAAAGTTGCCAAAACGTGTTTATTTCTGCTTAAAAACACGTTGTGACAATTTCTGCACACTGGGGTTAAGGGCTGACTCAGTGTGCTCTTCTGAGCCAGGCAGTTACACTGCGATTCCAAGGGCTGAGAAAACGCGTTTATTTCGGGCTGAAAAACACGTTTTGAAAACTGTGCTGTTCCTGCCCTATAAGTTACATGGTGGTGACCAAAGTTGCCGAAACGTGTTTATTTCTGCTGAAAAACACGTTGTGACAATTTCTGCACACTGGGGTTAAGGGCTGATTCAGTGTGCTCTTCTGAGCCAGGCAGTTACACTGCGATTCCAAGGGCTGAGAAAACGCGTTTATTTCGGGCTGAAAAACACGTTTTGAAAACTGTGCTGTTCCTGCCCTATAAGTTACATGGTGGTGACCAAAGTTGCCAAAACATGTTTATTTCTACTGAAAAACACGTTGTGACAATTTCTGCACACTGGGGTTAAGGGCTGACTCAGTGTGCTCTTCTGAGCCAGGCAGTTACACTGCGATTCCAAGGGCTGAGAAAACGTGTTTATTTCGGGCTGAAAAACACGTTTTGAAAACTGTGCTGTTCCTGCCCTATAAGTTACATGGTGGTGACCAAAGTTGCCGAAACGTGTTTATTTCTGCTGAAAAACACGTTGTGACAATTTCTGCACACTGGGGTTAAGGGCTGATTCAGTGTGCTCTTCTGAGCCAGGCAGTTACACAGCGATTCCAAGGGCTGAGAAAACGCGTTTATTTCGGGCTGAAAAACACGTTTTGAAAACTGTGTTGTTCCAGCCTTATAAGTTACATGGTGGTGACCAAAGTTGCCAAAACGTGTTTATTTCTGCTGAAAAACAAGTTGTGACAATTTCTGCACACTGGAGTTAAGGGCTGACTCAGTGTGCTCTTCTGAGCCAGGCAGTTACACTGCGATTCCAAGGGCTGAGAAAACGCGTTTATTTCGGGCTGAAAAACACGTTTTGAAAACTGTGTTGTTCCAGCCTTATAAGTTACATGGTGGTGACCAAAGTTGCCAAAACGTGTTTATTTCTGCTGAAAAACACGTTGTGACAATTTCTGCACACTGGGGTTAAGGGCTGACTCAGTGTGCTCTTCTGAGCCAGGCAGTTACACTGCGATTCCAAGGGCTGAGAAAACGCGTTTATTTCGGGCTAAAAAACACGTTTTGAAAACTGTGCTGTTCCTGCCCTATAAGTTACATGGTGGTGACCAAAGTTGCCAAAACATGTTTATTTCTGCTGAAAAACAAGTTGTGACAATTTCTGCACACTGGGGTTAAGGGCTGACTTAGTGTGCTCTTCTGAGCCAGGCAGTTACAGTGCGATTCCAAGGGCTGAGAAAACGCGTTTATTTCGGGCTGAAAAACACGTTTTGAAAACTGTGCTATTCCTTCCCTATAAGTTACATGGTGGTGACCAAAGTTGCCAAAACGTGTTTATTTCTGCTGAAAAACACGTTGTGACAATTTCTGATCACTGGGGTTAAGGGCTGACTCAGTGTGCTCTTCTGAGCCAGGCAGTTACACTGCGATTCCAAGGGCTGAGAAAACGCGTTTATTTCGGGCTGAAAAACACGTTTTGAAAACTGTGCTATTCCTTCCCTATAAGTTACATGGTGGTGACCAAAGTTGCCAAAACGTGTTTATTTCTGCTGAAAAACACGTTGTGACAATTTCTGATCACTGGGGTTAAGGGCTGACTCAGTGTGCTCTTTGGAGCCAGGCAGTTACACTGCGATTCCAAGGGCTGAGAAATGGCGTTTATTTCGAGCTGAAAAACACGTTTTGAAAACTGTGCTGTTCCTGCCCTATAAGTTACATGGTGGTGACCAAAGTTGCCAAAACGTGTTTATTTCTGCTTAAAAACACGTTGTGACAATTTCTGCACACTGGGGTTAAGGGCTGACTCAGTGTGCTCTTCTGAGCCAGGCAGTTACACTGCGATTCCAAGGGCTGAGAAAACGCGTTTATTTCGGGCTGAAAAACACGTTTTGAAAACTGTGCTGTTCCTGCCCTATAAGTTACATGGTGGTGACCAAAGTTGCCGAAACGTGTTTATTTCTGCTGAAAAACACGTTGTGACAATTTCTGCACACTGGGGTTAAGGGCTGATTCAGTGTGCTCTTCTGAGCCAGGCAGTTACACTGCGATTCCAAGGGCTGAGAAAACGCGTTTATTTCGGGCTGAAAAACACGTTTTGAAAACTGTGCTGTTCCTGCCCTATAAGTTACATGGTGGTGACCAAAGTTGCCAAAACATGTTTATTTCTGCTGAAAAACACGTTGTGACAATTTCTGCACACTGGGGTTAAGGGCCGACTCAGTGTGCTCTTCTGAGCCAGGCAGTTACACTGCGATTCCAAGGGCTGAGAAAACGCGTTTATTTCGGGCTGAAAAACACGTTTTGAAAACTGTGCTATTCCTTCCCTATAAGTTACATGGTGGTGACCAAAGTTGCCAAAACGTGTTTATTTCTGCTGAAAAACACGTTGTGACAATTTCTGATCACTGGGGTTAAGGGCCGACTCAGTGTGCTCTTTGGAGCCAGGCAGTTACACTGCGATTCCAAGGGCTGAGAAAACGCGTTTATTTCGGGCTGAAAAACACGTTTTGAAAACTGTGCTGTTCCTGCCCTATAAGTACATGGTGGTGACCAAAGTTGCCGAAACGTGTTTATTTCTGCTTAAAAACACGTTGTGACAATTTCTGCACACTGGGGTTAAGGGTTGACTCAGTGTGCTCTTCTGAGCCAGGCAGTTACACTGCGATTCCAAGGGCTGAGAAAACGCGTTTATTTCGGGCTGAAAAACACGTTTTGAAAACTGTGCTGTTCCTGCCCTATAAGTTACATGGTGGTGACCAAAGTTGCCGAAACGTGTTTATTTCTGCTGAAAAACACGTTGTGACAATTTCTGCACACTGGGGTTAAGGGCTGATTCAGTGTGCTCTTCTGAGCCAGGCAGTTACACTGCGATTCCAACGGCTGAGAAAACGCGTTTATTTCGGGCTGAAAAACACGTTTTGAAAACTGTGCTGTTCCTGCCCTATAAGTTACATGGTGGTGACCAAAGTTGCCAAAACATGTTTATTTCTGCTGAAAAACACGTTGTGACAATTTCTGCACACTGGGGTTAAGGGCCGACTCAGTGTGCTCTTCTGAGCCAGGCAGTTACACTGCGATTCCAAGGGCTGAGAAAACGCGTTTATTTCGGGCTGAAAAACACGTTTTGAAAACTGTGCTATTCCTTCCCTATAAGTTACATGGTGGTGACCAAAGTTGCCAAAACGTGTTTATTTCTGCTGAAAAACACGTTGTGACAATTTCTGATCACTGGGGTTAAGGGCCGACTCAGTGTGCTCTTTGGAGCCAGGCAGTTACACTGCGATTCCAAGGGCTGAGAAAACGCGTTTATTTCGGGCTGAAAAACACGTTTTGAAAACTGTGCTGTTCCTGCCCTATAAGTACATGGTGGTGACCAAAGTTGCCGAAACGTGTTTATTTCTGCTTAAAAACACGTTGTGACAATTTCTGCACACTGGGGTTAAGGGTTGACTCAGTGTGCTCTTCTGAGCCAGGCAGTTACACTGCGATTCCAAGGGCTGAGAAAACGCGTTTATTTCGGGCTGAAAAACACGTTTTGAAAACTGTGCTGTTCCTGCCCTATAAGTTACATGGTGGTGACCAAAGTTGCCAAAACGTGTTTATTTCTGCTGAAAAACACGTTGTGACAATTTCTGCACACTGGGGTTAAGGGCTGACTCAGTGTGCTCTTCTGAGCCAGGCAGTTACACTGCGATTCCAAGGGCTGAGAAAACACGTTTATTACGGGCTGAAAAACACGTTTTGAAAACTGTGCTGTTCCTGCCCTATAAGTTACATGGTGGTGACCAAAGTTGCCAAAACGTGTTTATTTCTGCTGAAAAACACGTTGTGACAATTTCTGCACACTGGGGTTAAGGGCTGACTCAGTGTGCTCTTCTGAGCCAGGCAGTTACACTGCGATTCCAAGGGCTGAGAAAACACGTTTATTTCGGGCTGAAAAACACGTTTTGAAAACTGTGCTGTTCCTGCCCTATAAGTTACATGGTGGTGACCAAAGTTGCCAAAACGTGTTTATTTCTGCTGAAAAACACGTTGTGACAATTTCTGCACACTGGGGTTAAGGGCTGACTCAGTGTGCTCTTCTGAGCCAGGCAGTTACACTGCGATTCCAAGGGCTGAGAAAACGCGTTTATTTCGGGCTAAAAAACACGTTTTGAAAACTGTGCTGTTCCTGCCCTATAAGTTACATGGTGGTGACCAAAGTTGCCAAAACATGTTTATTTCTGCTGAAAAACAAGTTGTGACAATTTCTGCACACTGGGGTTAAGGGCTGACTCAGTGTGCTCTTCTGAGCCAGGCAGTTACACTGCGATTCCAAGGGCTGAGAAAACGCGTTTATTTCGGGCTGAAAAACACGTTTTGAAAACTGTGCTGTTCCTGCCCTATAAGTTACATGGTGGTGACCAAAGTTGCCAAAACATGTTTATTTCTGCTGAAAAACAAGTTGTGACAATTTCTGCACACTGGGGTTAAGGGCTGACTTAGTGTGCTCTTCTGAGCCAGGCAGTTACAGTGCGATTCCAAGGGCTGAGAAAACGCGTTTATTTCGGGCTGAAAAACACGTTTTGAAAACTGTGCTATTCCTTCCCTATAAGTTACATGGTGGTGACCAAAGTTGCCAAAATGTGTTTATTTCTGCTGAAAAACACGTTGTGACAATTTCTGATCACTGGGGTTAAGGGCTGACTCAGTGTGCTCTTTGGAGCCAGGCAGTTACACTGCGATTCCAAGGGCTGAGAAATGGCGTTTATTTCGAGCTGAAAAACACGTTTTGAAAACTGTGCTGTTCCTCCCCTATAAGTTACATGGTGGTGACCAAAGTTGCCAAAACGTGTTTATTTCTGCTTAAAAACACGTTGTGACAATTTCTGCACACTGGGGTTAAGGGCTGACTCAGTGTGCTCTTCTGAGCCAGGCAGTTACACTGCGATTCCAAGGGCTGAGAAAACGCGTTTATTTCGGGCTGAAAAACACGTTTTGAAAACTGTGCTGTTCCTGCCCTATAAGTTACATGGTGGTGACCAAAGTTGCCGAAACGTGTTTATTTCTGCTGAAAAACACGTTGTGACAATTTCTGCACACTGGGGTTAAGGGCTGATTCAGTGTGCTCTTCTGAGCCAGGCAGTTACACTGCGATTCCAAGGGCTGAGAAAACGCGTTTATTTCGGGCTGAAAAACACGTTTTGAAAACTGTGCTGTTCCTGCCCTATAAGTTACATGGTGGTGACCAAAGTTGCCAAAACATGTTTATTTCTACTGAAAAACACGTTGTGACAATTTCTGCACACTGGGGTTAAGGGCTGACTCAGTGTGCTCTTCTGAGCCAGGCAGTTACACTGCGATTCCAAGGGCTGAGAAAACACGTTTATTTCGGACTGAAAAACACGTTTTGAAAACTGTGCTGTTCCTGCCCTATAAGTTACATGGTGGTGACCAAAGTTGCCGAAACGTGTTTATTTCTGCTGAAAAACACGTTGTGACAATTTCTGCACACTGGGGTTAAGGGCTGATTCAGTGTGCTCTTCTGAGCCAGGCAGTTACACTGCGATTCCAAGGGCTGAGAAAACGCGTTTATTTCGGGCTGAAAAACACGTTTTGAAAACTGTGTTGTTCCAGCCTTATAAGTTACATGGTGGTGACCAAAGTTGCCAAAACGTGTTTATTTCTGCTGAAAAACAAGTTGTGACAATTTCTGCACACTGGAGTTAAGGGCTGACTCAGTGTGCTCTTCTGAGCCAGGCAGTTACACTGCGATTCCAAGGGCTGAGAAAACGCGTTTATTTCGGGCTGAAAAACACGTTTTGAAAACTGTGCTGTTCCTGCCCTATAAGTTACATGGTGGTGACCAAAGTTGCCAAAACATGTTTATTTCTGCTGAAAAACACGTTGTGACAATTTCTGCACACTGGGGTTAAGGGCTGACTCAGTGTGCTCTTCTGAGCCAGGCAGTTACACTGTGATTCCAAGGGCTGAGAAAACACGTTTATTTCGGGCTGAAAAACACGTTTTGAAAACTGTGCTGTTCCTGCCCTATAAGTTACATGGTGGTGACCAAAGTTGCCAAAACGTGTTTATTTCTGCTGAAAAACACGTTGTGACAATTTCTGCACACTGGGGTTAAGGGCTGACTCAGTGTGCTCTTCTGAGCCAGGCAGTTACACTGCGATTCCAAGGGCTGAGAAAACGCGTTTATTTCGGGCTAAAAAACACGTTTTGAAAACTGTGCTGTTCCTGCCCTATAAGTTACATGGTGGTGACCAAAGTTGCCAAAACATGTTTATTTCTGCTGAAAAACAAGTTGTGACAATTTCTGCACACTGGGGTTAAGGGCTGACTTAGTGTGCTCTTCTGAGCCAGGCAGTTACAGTGCGATTCCAAGGGCTGAGAAAACGCGTTTATTTCGGGCTGAAAAACACGTTTTGAAAACTGTGCTATTCCTTCCCTATAAGTTACATGGTGGTGACCAAAGTTGCCAAAACGTGTTTATTTCTGCTGAAAAACACGTTGTGACAATTTCTGATCACTGGG
Source organism: Atractosteus spatula (assembly GCF_055471065.1). Taxonomy (NCBI): domain Eukaryota; kingdom Metazoa; phylum Chordata; class Actinopteri; order Semionotiformes; family Lepisosteidae; genus Atractosteus; species Atractosteus spatula. The sequence continues at coordinate 24,190 of NW_028296631.1, forward strand.
GTTAAGGGCTGACTCAGTGTGCTCTTCTGAGCCAGGCAGTTACACTGCGATTCCAAGGGCTGAGAAAACGCGTTTATTTCGGGCTGAAAAACACGTTTTGAAAACTGTGCTATTCCTTCCCTATAAGTTACATGGTGGTGACCAAAGTTGCCAAAACGTGTTTATTTCTGCTGAAAAACACGTTGTGACAATTTCTGATCACTGGGGTTAAGGGCTGACTCAGTGTGCTCTTTGGAGCCAGGCAGTTACACTGCGATTCCAAGGGCTGAGAAATGGCGTTTATTTCGAGCTGAAAAACACGTTTTGAAAACTGTGCTGTTCCTGCCCTATAAGTTACATGGTGGTGACCAAAGTTGCCAAAACGTGTTTATTTCTGCTTAAAAACACGTTGTGACAATTTCTGCACACTGGGGTTAAGGGCTGACTCAGTGTGCTCTTCTGAGCCAGGCAGTTACACTGCGATTCCAAGGGCTGAGAAAACGCGTTTATTTCGGGCTGAAAAACACGTTTTGAAAACTGTGCTGTTCCTGCCCTATAAGTTACATGGTGGTGACCAAAGTTGCCGAAACGTGTTTATTTCTGCTGAAAAACACGTTGTGACAATTTCTGCACACTGGGGTTAAGGGCTGATTCAGTGTGCTCTTCTGAGCCAGGCAGTTACACTGCGATTCCAAGGGCTGAGAAAACGCGTTTATTTCGGGCTGAAAAACACGTTTTGAAAACTGTGCTGTTCCTGCCCTATAAGTTACATGGTGGTGACCAAAGTTGCCAAAACATGTTTATTTCTGCTGAAAAACACGTTGTGACAATTTCTGCACACTGGGGTTAAGGGCCGACTCAGTGTGCTCTTCTGAGCCAGGCAGTTACACTGCGATTCCAAGGGCTGAGAAAACGCGTTTATTTCGGGCTGAAAAACACGTTTTGAAAACTGTGCTATTCCTTCCCTATAAGTTACATGGTGGTGACCAAAGTTGCCAAAACGTGTTTATTTCTGCTGAAAAACACGTTGTGACAATTTCTGATCACTGGGGTTAAGGGCCGACTCAGTGTGCTCTTTGGAGCCAGGCAGTTACACTGCGATTCCAAGGGCTGAGAAAACGCGTTTATTTCGGGCTGAAAAACACGTTTTGAAAACTGTGCTGTTCCTGCCCTATAAGTACATGGTGTTGACCAAAGTTGCCGAAACGTGTTTATTTCTGCTTAAAAACACGTTGTGACAATTTCTGCACACTGGGGTTAAGGGTTGACTCAGTGTGCTCTTCTGAGCCAGGCAGTTACACTGCGATTCCAAGGGCTGAGAAAACGCGTTTATTTCGGGCTGAAAAACACGTTTTGAAAACTGTGCTGTTCCTGCCCTATAAGTTACATGGTGGTGACCAAAGTTGCCGAAACGTGTTTATTTCTGCTGAAAAACACGTTGTGACAATTTCTGCACACTGGGGTTAAGGGCTGATTCAGTGTGCTCTTCTGAGCCAGGCAGTTACACTGCGATTCCAAGGGCTGAGAAATCGCGTTTATTTCGGGCTGAAAAACACGTTTCGAAAACTGTGTTGTTCCAGCCCTATAAGTTACATGGTGGTGACCAAAGTTGCCAAAACGTGTTTATTTCTGCTTAAAAACACGTTGTGACAATTTCTGATCACTGGGGTTAAGGGCTGACTCAGTGTGCTCTTCTGAGCCAGGCAGTTACTCTGCGATTCCAAGGGCTGAGAAAACGCGTTTATTTCGGGCTGAAAAACACGTTTTGAAAACTGTGCTATTCCTTCCCTATAAGTTACATGGTGGTGACCAAAGTTGCCAAAACGTGTTTATTTCTGCTGAAAAACACGTTGTGACAATTTCTGATCACTGGGGTTAAGGGCTGACTCAGTGTGCTCTTTGGAGCCAGGCAGTTACACTGCGATTCCAAGGGCTGAGAAATGGCGTTTATTTCGAGCTGAAAAACACGTTTTGAAAACTGTGCTGTTCCTGCCCTATAAGTTACATGGTGGTGACCAAAGTTGCCAAAACGTGTTTATTTCTGCTGAAAAACACGTTGTGACAATTTCTGCACACTGGGGTTAAGGGCTGACTCAGTGTGCTCTTCTGAGCCAGGCAGTTACACTGCGATTCCAAGGGCTGAGAAAACGCGTTTATTTCGGGCTGAAAAACACGTTTTGAAAACTTTGCTGTTCCTGCCCTATAAGTTACATGGTGGTGACCAAAGTTGCCGAAACGTGTTTATTTCTGCTGAAAAACACGTTGTGACAATTTCTGCACCCTGGGGTTAAGGGCTGATTCAGTGTGCTCTTCTGAGCCAGGCAGTTACACTGCGATTCCAAGGGCTGAGAAAACGCGTTTATTTCGGGCTGAAAAACACGTTTTGAAAACTGTGTTGTTCCAGCCCTATAAGTTACATGGTGGTGACCAAAGTTGCCAAAACGTGTTTATTTCTGCTGAAAAACAAGTTGTGACAATTTCTGCACACTGGAGTTAAGGGCTGACTCAGTGTGCTCTTCTGAGCCAGGCAGTTACACTGCGATTCCAAGGGCTGAGAAAACGCGTTTATTTCGGGCTGAAAAACACGTTTTGAAAACTGTGCTGTTCCTGCCCTATAAGTTACATGGTGGTGACCAAAGTTGCCAAAACATGTTTATTTCTGCTGAAAAACACGTTGTGACAATTTCTGCACACTGGGGTTAAGGGCTGACTCCGTGTGCTCTTCTGAGCCAGGCAGTTACACTGCGATTCCAAGGGCTGAGAAAACACGTTTATTTCGGGCTGAAAAACACGTTTTGAAAACTGTGCTGTTCCTGCCCTATAAGTTACATGGTGGTGACCAAAGTTGCCAAAACGTGTTTATTTCTGCTGAAAAACACGTTGTGACAATTTCTGCACACTGGGGTTAAGGGCTGACTCAGTGTGCTCTTCTGAGCCAGGCAGTTACACTGCGATTCCAAGGGCTGAGAAAACGCGTTTATTTCGGGCTAAAAAACACGTTTTGAAAACTGTGCTGTTCCTGCCCTATAAGTTACATGGTGGTGACCAAAGTTGCCAAAACATGTTTATTTCTGCTGAAAAACAAGTTGTGACAATTTCTGCACACTGGGGTTAAGGGCTGACTTAGTGTGCTCTTCTGAGCCAGGCAGTTACAGTGCGATTCCAAGGGCTGAGAAAACGCGTTTATTTCGGGCTGAAAAACACGTTTTGAAAACTGTGCTATTCCTTCCCTATAAGTTACATGGTGGTGACCAAAGTTGCCAAAACGTGTTTATTTCTGCTGAAAAACACGTTGTGACAATTTCTGATCACTGGGTTTAAGGGCTGACTCAGTGTGCTCTTCTGAGCCAGGCAGTTACACTGCGATTCCAAGGGCTGAGAAAACGCGTTTATTTCGGGCTGAAAAACACGTTTTGAAAACTGTGCTATTCCTTCCCTATAAGTTACATGGTGGTGACCAAAGTTGCCAAAACGTGTTTATTTCTGCTGAAAAACACGTTGTGACAATTTCTGATCACTGGGGTTAAGGGCTGACTCAGTGTGCTCTTTGGAGCCAGGCAGTTACACTGCGATTCCAAGGGCTGAGAAATGGCGTTTATTTCGAGCTGAAAAACACGTTTTGAAAACTGTGCTGTTCCTGCCCTATAAGTTACATGGTGGTGACCAAAGTTGCCAAAACGTGTTTATTTCTGCTTAAAAACACGTTGTGACAATTTCTGCACACTGGGGTTAAGGGCTGACTCAGTGTGCTCTTCTGAGCCAGGCAGTTACACTGCGATTCCAAGGGCTGAGAAAACGCGTTTATTTCGGGCTGAAAAACACGTTTTGAAAACTGTGCTGTTCCTGCCCTATAAGTTACATGGTGGTGACCAAAGTTGCCGAAACGTGTTTATTTCTGCTGAAAAACACGTTGTGACAATTTCTGCACACTGGGGTAAAGGGCTGATTCAGTGTGCTCTTCTGAGCCAGGCAGTTACACTGCGATTCCAAGGGCTGAGAAAACGCGTTTATTTCGGGCTGAAAAACACGTTTTGAAAACTGTGCTGTTCCTGCCCTATAAGTTACATGGTGGTGACCAAAGTTGCCAAAACATGTTTATTTCTGCTGAAAAACACGTTGTGACAATTTCTGCACACTGGGGTTAAGGGCCGACTCAGTGTGCTCTTCTGAGCCAGGCAGTTACACTGCGATTCCAAGGGCTGAGAAAACGCGTTTATTTCGGGCTGAAAAACACGTTTTGAAAACTGTGCTATTCCTTCCCTATAAGTTACATGGTGGTGACCAAAGTTGCCAAAACGTGTTTATTTCTGCTGAAAAACACGTTGTGACAATTTCTGATCACTGGGGTTAAGGGCCGACTCAGTGTGCTCTTTGGAGCCAGGCAGTTACACTGCGATTCCAAGGGCTGAGAAAACGCGTTTATTTCGGGCTGAAAAACACGTTTTGAAAACTGTGCTGTTCCTGCCCTATAAGTACATGGTGGTGACCAAAGTTGCCGAAACGTGTTTATTTCTGCTTAAAAACACGTTGTGACAATTTCTGCACACTGGGGTTAAGGGTTGACTCCGTGTGCTCTTCTGAGCCAGGCAGTTACACTGCGATTCCAAGGGCTGAGAAAACGCGTTTATTTCGGGCTGAAAAACACGTTTTGAAAACTGTGCTGTTCCTGCCCTATAAGTTACATGGTGGTGACCAAAGTTGCCAAAACGTGTTTATTTCTGCTGAAAAACACGTTGTGACAATTTCTGCACACTGGGGTTAAGGGCTGACTCAGTGTGCTCTTCTGAGCCAGGCAGTTACACTGCGATTCCAAGGGCTGAGAAAACGCGTTTATTTCGGGCTAAAAAACACGTTTTGAAAACTGTGCTGTTCCTGCCCTATAAGTTACATGGTGGTGACCAAAGTTGCCAAAACATGTTTATTTCTGCTGAAAAACAAGTTGTGACAATTTCTGCACACTGGGGTTAAGGGCTGACTCAGTGTGCTCTTCTGAGCCAGGCAGTTACACTGCGATTCCAAGGGTGAGAAAACGCGTTTATTTCGGGCTGAAAAACACGTTTTGAAAACTGTGCTGTTCCTGCCCTATAAGTTACATGGTGGTGACCAAAGTTGCCAAAACATGTTTATTTCTGCTGAAAAACAAGTTGTGACAATTTCTGCACACTGGGGTTAAGGGCTGACTCAGTGTGCTCTTCTGAGCCAGGCAGTTACACTGCGATTCCAAGGGCTGAGAAAACGCGTTTATTTCGGGCTGAAAAACACGTTTTGAAAACTGTGCTATTCCTTCCCTATAAGTTACATGGTGGTGACCAAAGTTGCCAAAACGTGTTTATTTCTGCTGAAAAACACGTTGTGACAATTTCTGATCACTGGGGTTAAGGGCTGACTCAGTGTGCTCTTTGGAGCCAGGCAGTTACACTGCGATTCCAAGGGCTGAGAAATGGCGTTTATTTCGAGCTGAAAAACACGTTTTGAAAACTGTGCTGTTCCTGCCCTATAAGTTACATGGTGGTGACCAAAGTTGCCAAAACGTGTTTATTTCTGCTTAAAAACACGTTGTGACAATTTCTGCACACTGGGGTTAAGGGCTGACTCAGTGTGCTCTTCTGAGCCAGGCAGTTACACTGCGATTCCAAGGGCTGAGAAAACGCGTTTATTTCGGGCTGAAAAACACGTTTTGAAAACTGTGCTGTTCCTGCCCTATAAGTTACATGGTGGTGACCAAAGTTGCCGAAACGTGTTTATTTCTGCTGAAAAACACGTTGTGACAATTTCTGCACACTGGGGTTAAGGGCTGATTCAGTGTGCTCTTCTGAGCCAGGCAGTTACACTGCGATTCCAAGGGCTGAGAAAACGCGTTTATTTCGGGCTGAAAAACACGTTTTGAAAACTGTGCTGTTCCTGCCCTATAAGTTACATGGTGGTGACCAAAGTTGCCAAAACATGTTTATTTCTACTGAAAAACACGTTGTGACAATTTCTGCACACTGGGGTTAAGGGCTGACTCAGTGTGCTCTTCTGAGCCAGGCAGTTACACTGCGATTCCAAGGGCTGAGAAAACGTGTTTATTTCGGGCTGAAAAACACGTTTTGAAAACTGTGCTGTTCCTGCCCTATAAGTTACATGGTGGTGACCAAAGTTGCCGAAACGTGTTTATTTCTGCTGAAAAACACGTTGTGACAATTTCTGCACACTGGGGTTAAGGGCTGATTCAGTGTGCTCTTCTGAGCCAGGCAGTTACACTGCGATTCCAAGGGCTGAGAAAACGCGTTTATTTCGGGCTGAAAAACACGTTTTGAAAACTGTGTTGTTCCAGCCTTATAAGTTACATGGTGGTGACCAAAGTTGCCAAAACGTGTTTATTTCTGCTGAAAAACAAGTTGTGACAATTTCTGCACACTGGAGTTAAGGGCTGACTCAGTGTGCTCTTCTGAGCCAGGCAGTTACACTGCGATTCCAAGGGCTGAGAAAACGCGTTTATTTCGGGCTGAAAAACACGTTTTGAAAACTGTGCTGTTCCTGCCCTATAAGTTACATGGTGGTGACCAAAGTTGCCAAAACATGTTTATTTCTGCTGAAAAACACGTTGTGACAATTTCTGCACACTGGGGTTAAGGGCTGACTCAGTGTGCTCTTCTGAGCCAGGCAGTTACACTGCGATTCCAAGGGCTGAGAAAACGCGTTTATTTCGGGCTAAAAAACACGTTTTGAAAACTGTGCTGTTCCTGCCCTATAAGTTACATGGTGGTGACCAAAGTTGCCAAAACATGTTTATTTCTGCTGAAAAACAAGTTGTGACAATTTCTGCACACTGGGGTTAAGGGCTGACTTAGTGTGCTCTTCTGAGCCAGGCAGTTACACTGCGATTCCAAGGGCTGAGAAAACGCGTTTATTTCGGGCTGAAAAACACGTTTTGAAAACTGTGCTATTCCTTCCCTATAAGTTACATGGTGGTGACCAAAGTTGCCAAAACGTGTTTATTTCTGCTGAAAAACACGTTGTGACAATTTCTGATCACTGGGGTTAAGGGCTGACTCAGTGTGCTCTTCTGAGCCAGGCAGTTACACTGCGATTCCAAGGGCTGAGAAAACGCGTTTATTTCGGGCTGAAAAACACGTTTTGAAAACTGTGCTATTCCTTCCCTATAAGTTACATGGTGGTGACCAAAGTTGCCAAAACGTGTTTATTTCTGCTGAAAAACACGTTGTGACAATTTCTGATCACTGGGGTTAAGGGCTGACTCAGTGTGCTCTTTGGAGCCAGGCAGTTACACTGCGATTCCAAGGGCTGAGAAATGGCGTTTATTTCGAGCTGAAAAACACGTTTTGAAAACTGTGCTGTTCCTGCCCTATAAGTTACATGGTGGTGACCAAAGTTGCCAAAACGTGTTTATTTCTGCTTAAAAACACGTTGTGACAATTTCTGCACACTGGGGTTAAGGGCTGACTCAGTGTGCTCTTCTGAGCCAGGCAGTTACACTGCGATTCCAAGGGCTGAGAAAACGCGTTTATTTCGGGCTGAAAAACACGTTTTGAAAACTGTGCTGTTCCTGCCCTATAAGTTACATGGTGGTGACCAAAGTTGCCGAAACGTGTTTATTTCTGCTGAAAAACACGTTGTGACAATTTCTGCACACTGGGGTTAAGGGCTGATTCAGTGTGCTCTTCTGAGCCAGGCAGTTACACTGCGATTCCAAGGGCTGAGAAAACGCGTTTATTTCGGGCTGAAAAACACGTTTTGAAAACTGTGCTGTTCCTGCCCTATAAGTTACATGGTGGTGACCAAAGTTGCCAAAACATGTTTATTTCTGCTGAAAAACAAGTTGTGACAATTTCTGCACACTGGGGTTAAGGGCTGACTTAGTGTGCTCTTCTGAGCCAGGCAGTTACAGTGCGATTCCAAGGGCTGAGAAAACGCGTTTATTTCGGGCTGAAAAACACGTTTTGAAAACTGTGCTATTCCTTCCCTATAAGTTACATGGTGGTGACCAAAGTTGCCAAAATGTGTTTATTTCTGCTGAAAAACACGTTGTGACAATTTCTGATCACTGGGGTTAAGGGCTGACTCAGTGTGCTCTTTGGAGCCAGGCAGTTACACTGCGATTCCAAGGGCTGAGAAATGGCGTTTATTTCGAGCTGAAAAACACGTTTTGAAAACTGTGCTGTTCCTCCCCTATAAGTTACATGGTGGTGACCAAAGTTGCCAAAACGTGTTTATTTCTGCTTAAAAACACGTTGTGACAATTTCTGCACACTGGGGTTAAGGGCTGACTCAGTGTGCTCTTCTGAGCCAGGCAGTTACACTGCGATTCCAAGGGCTGAGAAAACGCGTTTATTTCGGGCTGAAAAACACGTTTTGAAAACTGTGCTGTTCCTGCCCTATAAGTTACATGGTGGTGACCAAAGTTGCCGAAACGTGTTTATTTCTGCTGAAAAACACGTTGTGACAATTTCTGCACACTGGGGTTAAGGGCTGATTCAGTGTGCTCTTCTGAGCCAGGCAGTTACACTGCGATTCCAAGGGCTGAGAAAACGCGTTTATTTCGGGCTGAAAAACACGTTTTGAAAACTGTGCTGTTCCTGCCCTATAAGTTACATGGTGGTGACCAAAGTTGCCAAAACATGTTTATTTCTACTGAAAAACACGTTGTGACAATTTCTGCACACTGGGGTTAAGGGCTGACTCAGTGTGCTCTTCTGAGCCAGGCAGTTACACTGCGATTCCAAGGGCTGAGAAAACACGTTTATTTCGGGCTGAAAAACACGTTTTGAAAACTGTGCTGTTCCTGCCCTATAAGTTACATGGTGGTGACCAAAGTTGCCGAAACGTGTTTATTTCTGCTGAAAAACACGTTGTGACAATTTCTGCACACTGGGGTTAAGGGCTGATTCAGTGTGCTCTTCTGAGCCAGGCAGTTACACTGCGATTCCAAGGGCTGAGAAAACGCGTTTATTTCGGGCTGAAAAACACGTTTTGAAAACTGTGTTGTTCCAGCCTTATAAGTTACATGGTGGTGACCAAAGTTGCCAAAACGTGTTTATTTCTGCTGAAAAACAAGTTGTGACAATTTCTGCACACTGGAGTTAAGGGCTGACTCAGTGTGCTCTTCTGAGCCAGGCAGTTACACTGCGATTCCAAGGGCTGAGAAAACGCGTTTATTTCGGGCTGAAAAACACGTTTTGAAAACTGTGCTGTTCCTGCCCTATAAGTTACATGGTGGTGACCAAAGTTGCCAAAACATGTTTATTTCTGCTGAAAAACACGTTGTGACAATTTCTGCACACTGGGGTTAAGGGCTGACTCAGTGTGCTCTTCTGAGCCAGGCAGTTACACTGTGATTCCAAGGGCTGAGAAAACACGTTTATTTCGGGCTGAAAAACACGTTTTGAAAACTGTGCTGTTCCTGCCCTATAAGTTACATGGTGGTGACCAAAGTTGCCAAAACGTGTTTATTTCTGCTGAAAAACACGTTGTGACAATTTCTGCACACTGGGGTTAAGGGCTGACTCAGTGTGCTCTTCTGAGCCAGGCAGTTACACTGCGATTCCAAGGGCTGAGAAAACGCGTTTATTTCGGGCTAAAAAACACGTTTTGAAAACTGTGCTGTTCCTGCCCTATAAGTTACATGGTGGTGACCAAAGTTGCCAAAACATGTTTATTTCTGCTGAAAAACAAGTTGTGACAATTTCTGCACACTGGGGTTAAGGGCTGACTTAGTGTGCTCTTCTGAGCCAGGCAGTTACAGTGCGATTCCAAGGGCTGAGAAAACGCGTTTATTTCGGGCTGAAAAACACGTTTTGAAAACTGTGCTATTCCTTCCCTATAAGTTACATGGTGGTGACCAAGGTTGCCAAAACGTGTTTATTTCTGCTGAAAAACACGTTGTGACAATTTCTGATCACTGGGGTTAAGGGCTGACTCAGTGTGCTCTTCTGAGCCAGGCAGTTACACTGCGATTCCAAGGGCTGAGAAAACGCGTTTATTTCGGGCTGAAAAACACGTTTTGAAAACTGTGCTATTCCTTCCCTATAAGTTACATGGTGGTGACCAAAGTTGCCAAAACGTGTTTATTTCTGCTGAAAAACACGTTGTGACAATTTCTGCACACTGGGGTTAAGGGCTGACTCAGTGTGCTCTTCTGAGCCAGGCAGTTACACTGCGATTCCAAGGGCTGAGAAAACGCGTTTATTTCGGGCTAAAAAACACGTTTTGAAAACTGTGCTGTTCCTGCCCTATAAGTTACATGGTGGTGACCAAAGTTGCCAAAACATGTTTATTTCTGCTGAAAAACAAGTTGTGACAATTTCTGCACACTGGGGTTAAGGGCTGACTTAGTGTGCTCTTCTGAGCCAGGCAGTTACAGTGCGATTCCAAGGGCTGAGAAAACGCGTTTATTTCGGGCTGAAAAACACGTTTTGAAAACTGTGCTATTCCTTCCCTATAAGTTACATGGTGGTGACCAAAGTTGCCAAAACGTGTTTATTTCTGCTGAAAAACACGTTGTGACAATTTCTGATCACTGGGTTTAAGGGCTGACTCAGTGTGCTCTTCTGAGCCAGGCAGTTACACTGCGATTCCAAGGGCTGAGAAAACGCGTTTATTTCGGGCTGAAAAACACGTTTTGAAAACTGTGCTATTCCTTCCCTATAAGTTACATGGTGGTGACCAAAGTTGCCAAAACGTGTTTATTTCTGCTGAAAAACACGTTGTGACAATTTCTGATCACTGGGGTTAAGGGCTGACTCAGTGTGCTCTTTGGAGCCAGGCAGTTACACTGCGATTCCAAGGGCTGAGAAATGGCGTTTATTTCGAGCTGAAAAACACGTTTTGAAAACTGTGCTGTTCCTGCCCTATAAGTTACATGGTGGTGACCAAAGTTGCCAAAACGTGTTTATTTCTGCTTAAAAACACGTTGTGACAATTTCTGCACACTGGGGTTAAGGGCTGACTCAGTGTGCTCTTCTGAGCCAGGCAGTTACACTGCGATTCCAAGGGCTGAGAAAACGCGTTTATTTCGGGCTGAAAAACACGTTTTGAAAACTGTGCTGTTCCTGCCCTATAAGTTACATGGTGGTGACCAAAGTTGCCGAAACGTGTTTATTTCTGCTGAAAAACACGTTGTGACAATTTCTGCACACTGGGGTAAAGGGCTGATTCAGTGTGCTCTTCTGAGCCAGGCAGTTACACTGCGATTCCAAGGGCTGAGAAAACGCGTTTATTTCGGGCTGAAAAACACGTTTTGAAAACTGTGCTGTTCCTGCCCTATAAGTTACATGGTGGTGACCAAAGTTGCCAAAACATGTTTATTTCTGCTGAAAAACACGTTGTGACAATTTCTGCACACTGGGGTTAAGGGCCGACTCAGTGTGCTCTTCTGAGCCAGGCAGTTACACTGCGATTCCAAGGGCTGAGAAAACGCGTTTATTTCGGGCTGAAAAACACGTTTTGAAAACTGTGCTATTCCTTCCCTATAAGTTACATGGTGGTGACCAAAGTTGCCAAAACGTGTTTATTTCTGCTGAAAAACACGTTGTGACAATTTCTGATCACTGGGGTTAAGGGCCGACTCAGTGTGCTCTTTGGAGCCAGGCAGTTACACTGCGATTCCAAGGGCTGAGAAAACGCGTTTATTTCGGGCTGAAAAACACGTTTTGAAAACTGTGCTGTTCCTGCCCTATAAGTACATGGTGGTGACCAAAGTTGCCGAAACGTGTTTATTTCTGCTTAAAAACACGTTGTGACAATTTCTGCACACTGGGGTTAAGGGTTGACTCCGTGTGCTCTTCTGAGCCAGGCAGTTACACTGCGATTCCAAGGGCTGAGAAAACGCGTTTATTTCGGGCTGAAAAACACGTTTTGAAAACTGTGCTGTTCCTGCCCTATAAGTTACATGGTGGTGACCAAAGTTGCCAAAACGTGTTTATTTCTGCTGAAAAACACGTTGTGACAATTTCTGCACACTGGGGTTAAGGGCTGACTCAGTGTGCTCTTCTGAGCCAGGCAGTTACACTGCGATTCCAAGGGCTGAGAAAACGCGTTTATTTCGGGCTAAAAAACACGTTTTGAAAACTGTGCTGTTCCTGCCCTATAAGTTACATGGTGGTGACCAAAGTTGCCAAAACATGTTTATTTCTGCTGAAAAACAAGTTGTGACAATTTCTGCACACTGGGGTTAAGGGCTGACTCAGTGTGCTCTTCTGAGCCAGGCAGTTACACTGCGATTCCAAGGGTGAGAAAACGCGTTTATTTCGGGCTGAAAAACACGTTTTGAAAACTGTGCTGTTCCTGCCCTATAAGTTACATGGTGGTGACCAAAGTTGCCAAAACATGTTTATTTCTGCTGAAAAACAAGTTGTGACAATTTCTGCACACTGGGGTTAAGGGCTGACTCAGTGTGCTCTTCTGAGCCAGGCAGTTACACTGCGATTCCAAGGGCTGAGAAAACGCGTTTATTTCGGGCTGAAAAACACGTTTTGAAAACTGTGCTATTCCTTCCCTATAAGTTACATGGTGGTGACCAAAGTTGCCAAAACGTGTTTATTTCTGCTGAAAAACACGTTGTGACAATTTCTGATCACTGGGGTTAAGGGCTGACTCAGTGTGCTCTTTGGAGCCAGGCAGTTACACTGCGATTCCAAGGGCTGAGAAATGGCGTTTATTTCGAGCTGAAAAACACGTTTTGAAAACTGTGCTGTTCCTGCCCTATAAGTTACATGGTGGTGACCAAAGTTGCCAAAACGTGTTTATTTCTGCTTAAAAACACGTTGTGACAATTTCTGCACACTGGGGTTAAGGGCTGACTCAGTGTGCTCTTCTGAGCCAGGCAGTTACACTGCGATTCCAAGGGCTGAGAAAACGCGTTTATTTCGGGCTGAAAAACACGTTTTGAAAACTGTGCTGTTCCTGCCCTATAAGTTACATGGTGGTGACCAAAGTTGCCGAAACGTGTTTATTTCTGCTGAAAAACACGTTGTGACAATTTCTGCACACTGGGGTTAAGGGCTGATTCAGTGTGCTCTTCTGAGCCAGGCAGTTACACTGCGATTCCAAGGGCTGAGAAAACGCGTTTATTTCGGGCTGAAAAACACGTTTTGAAAACTGTGCTGTTCCTGCCCTATAAGTTACATGGTGGTGACCAAAGTTGCCAAAACATGTTTATTTCTACTGAAAAACACGTTGTGACAATTTCTGCACACTGGGGTTAAGGGCTGACTCAGTGTGCTCTTCTGAGCCAGGCAGTTACACTGCGATTCCAAGGGCTGAGAAAACGTGTTTATTTCGGGCTGAAAAACACGTTTTGAAAACTGTGCTGTTCCTGCCCTATAAGTTACATGGTGGTGACCAAAGTTGCCGAAACGTGTTTATTTCTGCTGAAAAACACGTTGTGACAATTTCTGCACACTGGGGTTAAGGGCTGATTCAGTGTGCTCTTCTGAGCCAGGCAGTTACACTGCGATTCCAAGGGCTGAGAAAACGCGTTTATTTCGGGCTGAAAAACACGTTTTGAAAACTGTGTTGTTCCAGCCTTATAAGTTACATGGTGGTGACCAAAGTTGCCAAAACGTGTTTATTTCTGCTGAAAAACAAGTTGTGACAATTTCTGCACACTGGAGTTAAGGGCTGACTCAGTGTGCTCTTCTGAGCCAGGCAGTTACACTGCGATTCCAAGGGCTGAGAAAACGCGTTTATTTCGGGCTGAAAAACACGTTTTGAAAACTGTGCTGTTCCTGCCCTATAAGTTACATGGTGGTGACCAAAGTTGCCAAAACATGTTTATTTCTGCTGAAAAACACGTTGTGACAATTTCTGCACACTGGGGTTAAGGGCTGACTCAGTGTGCTCTTCTGAGCCAGGCAGTTACACTGCGATTCCAAGGGCTGAGAAAACGCGTTTATTTCGGGCTAAAAAACACGTTTTGAAAACTGTGCTGTTCCTGCCCTATAAGTTACATGGTGGTGACCAAAGTTGCCAAAACATGTTTATTTCTGCTGAAAAACAAGTTGTGACAATTTCTGCACACTGGGGTTAAGGGCTGACTTAGTGTGCTCTTCTGAGCCAGGCAGTTACACTGCGATTCCAAGGGCTGAGAAAACGCGTTTATTTCGGGCTGAAAAACACGTTTTGAAAACTGTGCTATTCCTTCCCTATAAGTTACATGGTGGTGACCAAAGTTGCCAAAACGTGTTTATTTCTGCTGAAAAACACGTTGTGACAATTTCTGATCACTGGGGTTAAGGGCTGACTCAGTGTGCTCTTCTGAGCCAGGCAGTTACACTGCGATTCCAAGGGCTGAGAAAACGCGTTTATTTCGGGCTGAAAAACACGTTTTGAAAACTGTGCTATTCCTTCCCTATAAGTTACATGGTGGTGACCAAAGTTGCCAAAACGTGTTTATTTCTGCTGAAAAACACGTTGTGACAATTTCTGATCACTGGGGTTAAGGGCTGACTCAGTGTGCTCTTTGGAGCCAGGCAGTTACACTGCGATTCCAAGGGCTGAGAAATGGCGTTTATTTCGAGCTGAAAAACACGTTTTGAAAACTGTGCTGTTCCTGCCCTATAAGTTACATGGTGGTGACCAAAGTTGCCAAAACGTGTTTATTTCTGCTTAAAAACACGTTGTGACAATTTCTGCACACTGGGGTTAAGGGCTGACTCAGTGTGCTCTTCTGAGCCAGGCAGTTACACTGCGATTCCAAGGGCTGAGAAAACGCGTTTATTTCGGGCTGAAAAACACGTTTTGAAAACTGTGCTGTTCCTGCCCTATAAGTTACATGGTGGTGACCAAAGTTGCCGAAACGTGTTTATTTCTGCTGAAAAACACGTTGTGACAATTTCTGCACACTGGGGTTAAGGGCTGATTCAGTGTGCTCTTCTGAGCCAGGCAGTTACACTGCGATTCCAAGGGCTGAGAAAACGCGTTTATTTCGGGCTGAAAAACACGTTTTGAAAACTGTGCTGTTCCTGCCCTATAAGTTACATGGTGGTGACCAAAGTTGCCAAAACATGTTTATTTCTGCTGAAAAACAAGTTGTGACAATTTCTGCACACTGGGGTTAAGGGCTGACTTAGTGTGCTCTTCTGAGCCAGGCAGTTACAGTGCGATTCCAAGGGCTGAGAAAACGCGTTTATTTCGGGCTGAAAAACACGTTTTGAAAACTGTGCTATTCCTTCCCTATAAGTTACATGGTGGTGACCAAAGTTGCCAAAATGTGTTTATTTCTGCTGAAAAACACGTTGTGACAATTTCTGATCACTGGGGTTAAGGGCTGACTCAGTGTGCTCTTTGGAGCCAGGCAGTTACACTGCGATTCCAAGGGCTGAGAAATGGCGTTTATTTCGAGCTGAAAAACACGTTTTGAAAACTGTGCTGTTCCTCCCCTATAAGTTACATGGTGGTGACCAAAGTTGCCAAAACGTGTTTATTTCTGCTTAAAAACACGTTGTGACAATTTCTGCACACTGGGGTTAAGGGCTGACTCAGTGTGCTCTTCTGAGCCAGGCAGTTACACTGCGATTCCAAGGGCTGAGAAAACGCGTTTATTTCGGGCTGAAAAACACGTTTTGAAAACTGTGCTGTTCCTGCCCTATAAGTTACATGGTGGTGACCAAAGTTGCCGAAACGTGTTTATTTCTGCTGAAAAACACGTTGTGACAATTTCTGCACACTGGGGTTAAGGGCTGATTCAGTGTGCTCTTCTGAGCCAGGCAGTTACACTGCGATTCCAAGGGCTGAGAAAACGCGTTTATTTCGGGCTGAAAAACACGTTTTGAAAACTGTGCTGTTCCTGCCCTATAAGTTACATGGTGGTGACCAAAGTTGCCAAAACATGTTTATTTCTACTGAAAAACACGTTGTGACAATTTCTGCACACTGGGGTTAAGGGCTGACTCAGTGTGCTCTTCTGAGCCAGGCAGTTACACTGCGATTCCAAGGGCTGAGAAAACACGTTTATTTCGGGCTGAAAAACACGTTTTGAAAACTGTGCTGTTCCTGCCCTATAAGTTACATGGTGGTGACCAAAGTTGCCGAAACGTGTTTATTTCTGCTGAAAAACACGTTGTGACAATTTCTGCACACTGGGGTTAAGGGCTGATTCAGTGTGCTCTTCTGAGCCAGGCAGTTACACTGCGATTCCAAGGGCTGAGAAAACGCGTTTATTTCGGGCTGAAAAACACGTTTTGAAAACTGTGTTGTTCCAGCCTTATAAGTTACATGGTGGTGACCAAAGTTGCCAAAACGTGTTTATTTCTGCTGAAAAACAAGTTGTGACAATTTCTGCACACTGGAGTTAAGGGCTGACTCAGTGTGCTCTTCTGAGCCAGGCAGTTACACTGCGATTCCAAGGGCTGAGAAAACGCGTTTATTTCGGGCTGAAAAACACGTTTTGAAAACTGTGCTGTTCCTGCCCTATAAGTTACATGGTGGTGACCAAAGTTGCCAAAACATGTTTATTTCTGCTGAAAAACACGTTGTGACAATTTCTGCACACTGGGGTTAAGGGCTGACTCAGTGTGCTCTTCTGAGCCAGGCAGTTACACTGTGATTCCAAGGGCTGAGAAAACACGTTTATTTCGGGCTGAAAAACACGTTTTGAAAACTGTGCTGTTCCTGCCCTATAAGTTACATGGTGGTGACCAAAGTTGCCAAAACGTGTTTATTTCTGCTGAAAAACACGTTGTGACAATTTCTGCACACTGGGGTTAAGGGCTGACTCAGTGTGCTCTTCTGAGCCAGGCAGTTACACTGCGATTCCAAGGGCTGAGAAAACGCGTTTATTTCGGGCTAAAAAACACGTTTTGAAAACTGTGCTGTTCCTGCCCTATAAGTTACATGGTGGTGACCAAAGTTGCCAAAACATGTTTATTTCTGCTGAAAAACAAGTTGTGACAATTTCTGCACACTGGGGTTAAGGGCTGACTTAGTGTGCTCTTCTGAGCCAGGCAGTTACAGTGCGATTCCAAGGGCTGAGAAAACGCGTTTATTTCGGGCTGAAAAACACGTTTTGAAAACTGTGCTATTCCTTCCCTATAAGTTACATGGTGGTGACCAAGGTTGCCAAAACGTGTTTATTTCTGCTGAAAAACACGTTGTGACAATTTCTGATCACTGGGGTTAAGGGCTGACTCAGTGTGCTCTTCTGAGCCAGGCAGTTACACTGCGATTCCAAGGGCTGAGAAAACGCGTTTATTTCGGGCTGAAAAACACGTTTTGAAAACTGTGCTATTCCTTCCCTATAAGTTACATGGTGGTGACCAAAGTTGCCAAAACGTGTTTATTTCTGCTGAAAAACACGTTGTGACAATTTCTGCACACTGGGGTTAAGGGCTGACTCAGTGTGCTCTTCTGAGCCAGGCAGTTACACTGCGATTCCAAGGGCTGAGAAAACGCGTTTATTTCGGGCTAAAAAACACGTTTTGAAAACTGTGCTGTTCCTGCCCTATAAGTTACATGGTGGTGACCAAAGTTGCCAAAACATGTTTATTTCTGCTGAAAAACAAGTTGTGACAATTTCTGCACACTGGGGTTAAGGGCTGACTTAGTGTGCTCTTCTGAGCCAGGCAGTTACAGTGCGATTCCAAGGGCTGAGAAAACGCGTTTATTTCGGGCTGAAAAACACGTTTTGAAAACTGTGCTATTCCTTCCCTATAAGTTACATGGTGGTGACCAAAGTTGCCAAAACGTGTTTATTTCTGCTGAAAAACACGTTGTGACAATTTCTGATCACTGGGTTTAAGGGCTGACTCAGTGTGCTCTTCTGAGCCAGGCAGTTACACTGCGATTCCAAGGGCTGAGAAAACGCGTTTATTTCGGGCTGAAAAACACGTTTTGAAAACTGTGCTATTCCTTCCCTATAAGTTACATGGTGGTGACCAAAGTTGCCAAAACGTGTTTATTTCTGCTGAAAAACACGTTGTGACAATTTCTGATCACTGGGGTTAAGGGCTGACTCAGTGTGCTCTTTGGAGCCAGGCAGTTACACTGCGATTCCAAGGGCTGAGAAATGGCGTTTATTTCGAGCTGAAAAACACGTTTTGAAAACTGTGCTGTTCCTGCCCTATAAGTTACATGGTGGTGACCAAAGTTGCCAAAACGTGTTTATTTCTGCTTAAAAACACGTTGTGACAATTTCTGCACACTGGGGTTAAGGGCTGACTCAGTGTGCTCTTCTGAGCCAGGCAGTTACACTGCGATTCCAAGGGCTGAGAAAACGCGTTTATTTCGGGCTGAAAAACACGTTTTGAAAACTGTGCTGTTCCTGCCCTATAAGTTACATGGTGGTGACCAAAGTTGCCGAAACGTGTTTATTTCTGCTGAAAAACACGTTGTGACAATTTCTGCACACTGGGGTAAAGGGCTGATTCAGTGTGCTCTTCTGAGCCAGGCAGTTACACTGCGATTCCAAGGGCTGAGAAAACGCGTTTATTTCGGGCTGAAAAACACGTTTTGAAAACTGTGCTGTTCCTGCCCTATAAGTTACATGGTGGTGACCAAAGTTGCCAAAACATGTTTATTTCTGCTGAAAAACACGTTGTGACAATTTCTGCACACTGGGGTTAAGGGCCGACTCAGTGTGCTCTTCTGAGCCAGGCAGTTACACTGCGATTCCAAGGGCTGAGAAAACGCGTTTATTTCGGGCTGAAAAACACGTTTTGAAAACTGTGCTATTCCTTCCCTATAAGTTACATGGTGGTGACCAAAGTTGCCAAAACGTGTTTATTTCTGCTGAAAAACACGTTGTGACAATTTCTGATCACTGGGGTTAAGGGCCGACTCAGTGTGCTCTTTGGAGCCAGGCAGTTACACTGCGATTCCAAGGGCTGAGAAAACGCGTTTATTTCGGGCTGAAAAACACGTTTTGAAAACTGTGCTGTTCCTGCCCTATAAGTACATGGTGGTGACCAAAGTTGCCGAAACGTGTTTATTTCTGCTTAAAAACACGTTGTGACAATTTCTGCACACTGGGGTTAAGGGTTGACTCCGTGTGCTCTTCTGAGCCAGGCAGTTACACTGCGATTCCAAGGGCTGAGAAAACGCGTTTATTTCGGGCTGAAAAACACGTTTTGAAAACTGTGCTGTTCCTGCCCTATAAGTTACATGGTGGTGACCAAAGTTGCCAAAACGTGTTTATTTCTGCTGAAAAACACGTTGTGACAATTTCTGCACACTGGGGTTAAGGGCTGACTCAGTGTGCTCTTCTGAGCCAGGCAGTTACACTGCGATTCCAAGGGCTGAGAAAACGCGTTTATTTCGGGCTAAAAAACACGTTTTGAAAACTGTGCTGTTCCTGCCCTATAAGTTACATGGTGGTGACCAAAGTTGCCAAAACATGTTTATTTCTGCTGAAAAACAAGTTGTGACAATTTCTGCACACTGGGGTTAAGGGCTGACTCAGTGTGCTCTTCTGAGCCAGGCAGTTACACTGCGATTCCAAGGGTGAGAAAACGCGTTTATTTCGGGCTGAAAAACACGTTTTGAAAACTGTGCTGTTCCTGCCCTATAAGTTACATGGTGGTGACCAAAGTTGCCAAAACATGTTTATTTCTGCTGAAAAACAAGTTGTGACAATTTCTGCACACTGGGGTTAAGGGCTGACTCAGTGTGCTCTTCTGAGCCAGGCAGTTACACTGCGATTCCAAGGGCTGAGAAAACGCGTTTATTTCGGGCTGAAAAACACGTTTTGAAAACTGTGCTATTCCTTCCCTATAAGTTACATGGTGGTGACCAAAGTTGCCAAAACGTGTTTATTTCTGCTGAAAAACACGTTGTGACAATTTCTGATCACTGGGGTTAAGGGCTGACTCAGTGTGCTCTTTGGAGCCAGGCAGTTACACTGCGATTCCAAGGGCTGAGAAATGGCGTTTATTTCGAGCTGAAAAACACGTTTTGAAAACTGTGCTGTTCCTGCCCTATAAGTTACATGGTGGTGACCAAAGTTGCCAAAACGTGTTTATTTCTGCTTAAAAACACGTTGTGACAATTTCTGCACACTGGGGTTAAGGGCTGACTCAGTGTGCTCTTCTGAGCCAGGCAGTTACACTGCGATTCCAAGGGCTGAGAAAACGCGTTTATTTCGGGCTGAAAAACACGTTTTGAAAACTGTGCTGTTCCTGCCCTATAAGTTACATGGTGGTGACCAAAGTTGCCGAAACGTGTTTATTTCTGCTGAAAAACACGTTGTGACAATTTCTGCACACTGGGGTTAAGGGCTGATTCAGTGTGCTCTTCTGAGCCAGGCAGTTACACTGCGATTCCAAGGGCTGAGAAAACGCGTTTATTTCGGGCTGAAAAACACGTTTTGAAAACTGTGCTGTTCCTGCCCTATAAGTTACATGGTGGTGACCAAAGTTGCCAAAACATGTTTATTTCTACTGAAAAACACGTTGTGACAATTTCTGCACACTGGGGTTAAGGGCTGACTCAGTGTGCTCTTCTGAGCCAGGCAGTTACACTGCGATTCCAAGGGCTGAGAAAACGTGTTTATTTCGGGCTGAAAAACACGTTTTGAAAACTGTGCTGTTCCTGCCCTATAAGTTACATGGTGGTGACCAAAGTTGCCGAAACGTGTTTATTTCTGCTGAAAAACACGTTGTGACAATTTCTGCACACTGGGGTTAAGGGCTGATTCAGTGTGCTCTTCTGAGCCAGGCAGTTACACTGCGATTCCAAGGGCTGAGAAAACGCGTTTATTTCGGGCTGAAAAACACGTTTTGAAAACTGTGTTGTTCCAGCCTTATAAGTTACATGGTGGTGACCAAAGTTGCCAAAACGTGTTTATTTCTGCTGAAAAACAAGTTGTGACAATTTCTGCACACTGGAGTTAAGGGCTGACTCAGTGTGCTCTTCTGAGCCAGGCAGTTACACTGCGATTCCAAGGGCTGAGAAAACGCGTTTATTTCGGGCTGAAAAACACGTTTTGAAAACTGTGCTGTTCCTGCCCTATAAGTTACATGGTGGTGACCAAAGTTGCCAAAACATGTTTATTTCTGCTGAAAAACACGTTGTGACAATTTCTGCACACTGGGGTTAAGGGCTGACTCAGTGTGCTCTTCTGAGCCAGGCAGTTACACTGCGATTCCAAGGGCTGAGAAAACGCGTTTATTTCGGGCTAAAAAACACGTTTTGAAAACTGTGCTGTTCCTGCCCTATAAGTTACATGGTGGTGACCAAAGTTGCCAAAACATGTTTATTTCTGCTGAAAAACAAGTTGTGACAATTTCTGCACACTGGGGTTAAGGGCTGACTTAGTGTGCTCTTCTGAGCCAGGCAGTTACACTGCGATTCCAAGGGCTGAGAAAACGCGTTTATTTCGGGCTGAAAAACACGTTTTGAAAACTGTGCTATTCCTTCCCTATAAGTTACATGGTGGTGACCAAAGTTGCCAAAACGTGTTTATTTCTGCTGAAAAACACGTTGTGACAATTTCTGATCACTGGGGTTAAGGGCTGACTCAGTGTGCTCTTCTGAGCCAGGCAGTTACACTGCGATTCCAAGGGCTGAGAAAACGCGTTTATTTCGGGCTGAAAAACACGTTTTGAAAACTGTGCTATTCCTTCCCTATAAGTTACATGGTGGTGACCAAAGTTGCCAAAACGTGTTTATTTCTGCTGAAAAACACGTTGTGACAATTTCTGATCACTGGGGTTAAGGGCTGACTCAGTGTGCTCTTTGGAGCCAGGCAGTTACACTGCGATTCCAAGGGCTGAGAAATGGCGTTTATTTCGAGCTGAAAAACACGTTTTGAAAACTGTGCTGTTCCTGCCCTATAAGTTACATGGTGGTGACCAAAGTTGCCAAAACGTGTTTATTTCTGCTTAAAAACACGTTGTGACAATTTCTGCACACTGGGGTTAAGGGCTGACTCAGTGTGCTCTTCTGAGCCAGGCAGTTACACTGCGATTCCAAGGGCTGAGAAAACGCGTTTATTTCGGGCTGAAAAACACGTTTTGAAAACTGTGCTGTTCCTGCCCTATAAGTTACATGGTGGTGACCAAAGTTGCCGAAACGTGTTTATTTCTGCTGAAAAACACGTTGTGAC
The DNA here is from genome assembly GCF_055471065.1 of Atractosteus spatula. Classification (NCBI taxonomy): domain Eukaryota; kingdom Metazoa; phylum Chordata; class Actinopteri; order Semionotiformes; family Lepisosteidae; genus Atractosteus; species Atractosteus spatula. Next base: position 46,208 of record NW_028296631.1, read on the forward strand.
AATTTCTGCACACTGGGGTTAAGGGCTGATTCAGTGTGCTCTTCTGAGCCAGGCAGTTACACTGCGATTCCAAGGGCTGAGAAAACGCGTTTATTTCGGGCTGAAAAACACGTTTTGAAAACTGTGCTGTTCCTGCCCTATAAGTTACATGGTGGTGACCAAAGTTGCCAAAACATGTTTATTTCTGCTGAAAAACAAGTTGTGACAATTTCTGCACACTGGGGTTAAGGGCTGACTTAGTGTGCTCTTCTGAGCCAGGCAGTTACAGTGCGATTCCAAGGGCTGAGAAAACGCGTTTATTTCGGGCTGAAAAACACGTTTTGAAAACTGTGCTATTCCTTCCCTATAAGTTACATGGTGGTGACCAAAGTTGCCAAAATGTGTTTATTTCTGCTGAAAAACACGTTGTGACAATTTCTGATCACTGGGGTTAAGGGCTGACTCAGTGTGCTCTTTGGAGCCAGGCAGTTACACTGCGATTCCAAGGGCTGAGAAATGGCGTTTATTTCGAGCTGAAAAACACGTTTTGAAAACTGTGCTGTTCCTCCCCTATAAGTTACATGGTGGTGACCAAAGTTGCCAAAACGTGTTTATTTCTGCTTAAAAACACGTTGTGACAATTTCTGCACACTGGGGTTAAGGGCTGACTCAGTGTGCTCTTCTGAGCCAGGCAGTTACACTGCGATTCCAAGGGCTGAGAAAACGCGTTTATTTCGGGCTGAAAAACACGTTTTGAAAACTGTGCTGTTCCTGCCCTATAAGTTACATGGTGGTGACCAAAGTTGCCGAAACGTGTTTATTTCTGCTGAAAAACACGTTGTGACAATTTCTGCACACTGGGGTTAAGGGCTGATTCAGTGTGCTCTTCTGAGCCAGGCAGTTACACTGCGATTCCAAGGGCTGAGAAAACGCGTTTATTTCGGGCTGAAAAACACGTTTTGAAAACTGTGCTGTTCCTGCCCTATAAGTTACATGGTGGTGACCAAAGTTGCCAAAACATGTTTATTTCTACTGAAAAACACGTTGTGACAATTTCTGCACACTGGGGTTAAGGGCTGACTCAGTGTGCTCTTCTGAGCCAGGCAGTTACACTGCGATTCCAAGGGCTGAGAAAACACGTTTATTTCGGGCTGAAAAACACGTTTTGAAAACTGTGCTGTTCCTGCCCTATAAGTTACATGGTGGTGACCAAAGTTGCCGAAACGTGTTTATTTCTGCTGAAAAACACGTTGTGACAATTTCTGCACACTGGGGTTAAGGGCTGATTCAGTGTGCTCTTCTGAGCCAGGCAGTTACACTGCGATTCCAAGGGCTGAGAAAACGCGTTTATTTCGGGCTGAAAAACACGTTTTGAAAACTGTGTTGTTCCAGCCTTATAAGTTACATGGTGGTGACCAAAGTTGCCAAAACGTGTTTATTTCTGCTGAAAAACAAGTTGTGACAATTTCTGCACACTGGAGTTAAGGGCTGACTCAGTGTGCTCTTCTGAGCCAGGCAGTTACACTGCGATTCCAAGGGCTGAGAAAACGCGTTTATTTCGGGCTGAAAAACACGTTTTGAAAACTGTGCTGTTCCTGCCCTATAAGTTACATGGTGGTGACCAAAGTTGCCAAAACATGTTTATTTCTGCTGAAAAACACGTTGTGACAATTTCTGCACACTGGGGTTAAGGGCTGACTCAGTGTGCTCTTCTGAGCCAGGCAGTTACACTGTGATTCCAAGGGCTGAGAAAACACGTTTATTTCGGGCTGAAAAACACGTTTTGAAAACTGTGCTGTTCCTGCCCTATAAGTTACATGGTGGTGACCAAAGTTGCCAAAACGTGTTTATTTCTGCTGAAAAACACGTTGTGACAATTTCTGCACACTGGGGTTAAGGGCTGACTCAGTGTGCTCTTCTGAGCCAGGCAGTTACACTGCGATTCCAAGGGCTGAGAAAACGCGTTTATTTCGGGCTAAAAAACACGTTTTGAAAACTGTGCTGTTCCTGCCCTATAAGTTACATGGTGGTGACCAAAGTTGCCAAAACATGTTTATTTCTGCTGAAAAACAAGTTGTGACAATTTCTGCACACTGGGGTTAAGGGCTGACTTAGTGTGCTCTTCTGAGCCAGGCAGTTACAGTGCGATTCCAAGGGCTGAGAAAACGCGTTTATTTCGGGCTGAAAAACACGTTTTGAAAACTGTGCTATTCCTTCCCTATAAGTTACATGGTGGTGACCAAGGTTGCCAAAACGTGTTTATTTCTGCTGAAAAACACGTTGTGACAATTTCTGATCACTGGGGTTAAGGGCTGACTCAGTGTGCTCTTCTGAGCCAGGCAGTTACACTGCGATTCCAAGGGCTGAGAAAACGCGTTTATTTCGGGCTGAAAAACACGTTTTGAAAACTGTGCTATTCCTTCCCTATAAGTTACATGGTGGTGACCAAAGTTGCCAAAACGTGTTTATTTCTGCTGAAAAACACGTTGTGACAATTTCTGATCACTGGGGTTAAGGGCTGACTCAGTGTGCTCTTTGGAGCCAGGCAGTTACACTGCGATTCCAAGGGCTGAGAAATGGCGTTTATTTCGAGCTGAAAAACACGTTTTGAAAACTGTGCTGTTCCTGCCCTATAAGTTACATGGTGGTGACCAAAGTTGCCAAAACGTGTTTATTTCTGCTTAAAAACACGTTGTGACAATTTCTGCACACTGGGGTTAAGGGCTGACTCAGTGTGCTCTTCTGAGCCAGGCAGTTACACTGCGATTCCAAGGGCTGAGAAAACGCGTTTATTTCGGGCTGAAAAACACGTTTTGAAAACTGTGCTGTTCCTGCCCTATAAGTTACATGGTGGTGACCAAAGTTGCCGAAACGTGTTTATTTCTGCTGAAAAACACGTTGTGACAATTTCTGCACACTGGGGTTAAGGGCTGATTCAGTGTGCTCTTCTGAGCCAGGCAGTTACACTGCGATTCCAAGGGCTGAGAAAACGCGTTTATTTCGGGCTGAAAAACACGTTTTGAAAACTGTGCTGTTCCTGCCCTATAAGTTACATGGTGGTGACCAAAGTTGCCAAAACATGTTTATTTCTGCTGAAAAACACGTTGTGACAATTTCTGCACACTGGGGTTAAGGGCCGACTCAGTGTGCTCTTCTGAGCCAGGCAGTTACACTGCGATTCCAAGGGCTGAGAAAACGCGTTTATTTCGGGCTGAAAAACACGTTTTGAAAACTGTGCTATTCCTTCCCTATAAGTTACATGGTGGTGACCAAAGTTGCCAAAACGTGTTTATTTCTGCTGAAAAACACGTTGTGACAATTTCTGATCACTGGGGTTAAGGGCCGACTCAGTGTGCTCTTTGGAGCCAGGCAGTTACACTGCGATTCCAAGGGCTGAGAAAACGCGTTTATTTCGGGCTGAAAAACACGTTTTGAAAACTGTGCTGTTCCTGCCCTATAAGTACATGGTGTTGACCAAAGTTGCCGAAACGTGTTTATTTCTGCTTAAAAACACGTTGTGACAATTTCTGCACACTGGGGTTAAGGGTTGACTCAGTGTGCTCTTCTGAGCCAGGCAGTTACACTGCGATTCCAAGGGCTGAGAAAACGCGTTTATTTCGGGCTGAAAAACACGTTTTGAAAACTGTGCTGTTCCTGCCCTATAAGTTACATGGTGGTGACCAAAGTTGCCGAAACGTGTTTATTTCTGCTGAAAAACACGTTGTGACAATTTCTGCACACTGGGGTTAAGGGCTGATTCAGTGTGCTCTTCTGAGCCAGGCAGTTACACTGCGATTCCAAGGGCTGAGAAATCGCGTTTATTTCGGGCTGAAAAACACGTTTCGAAAACTGTGTTGTTCCAGCCCTATAAGTTACATGGTGGTGACCAAAGTTGCCAAAACGTGTTTATTTCTGCTTAAAAACACGTTGTGACAATTTCTGATCACTGGGGTTAAGGGCTGACTCAGTGTGCTCTTCTGAGCCAGGCAGTTACTCTGCGATTCCAAGGGCTGAGAAAACGCGTTTATTTCGGGCTGAAAAACACGTTTTGAAAACTGTGCTATTCCTTCCCTATAAGTTACATGGTGGTGACCAAAGTTGCCAAAACGTGTTTATTTCTGCTGAAAAACACGTTGTGACAATTTCTGATCACTGGGGTTAAGGGCTGACTCAGTGTGCTCTTTGGAGCCAGGCAGTTACACTGCGATTCCAAGGGCTGAGAAATGGCGTTTATTTCGAGCTGAAAAACACGTTTTGAAAACTGTGCTGTTCCTGCCCTATAAGTTACATGGTGGTGACCAAAGTTGCCAAAACGTGTTTATTTCTGCTGAAAAACACGTTGTGACAATTTCTGCACACTGGGGTTAAGGGCTGACTCAGTGTGCTCTTCTGAGCCAGGCAGTTACACTGCGATTCCAAGGGCTGAGAAAACGCGTTTATTTCGGGCTGAAAAACACGTTTTGAAAACTTTGCTGTTCCTGCCCTATAAGTTACATGGTGGTGACCAAAGTTGCCGAAACGTGTTTATTTCTGCTGAAAAACACGTTGTGACAATTTCTGCACCCTGGGGTTAAGGGCTGATTCAGTGTGCTCTTCTGAGCCAGGCAGTTACACTGCGATTCCAAGGGCTGAGAAAACGCGTTTATTTCGGGCTGAAAAACACGTTTTGAAAACTGTGTTGTTCCATCCCTATAAGTTACATGGTGGTGACCAAAGTTGCCAAAACGTGTTTATTTCTGCTGAAAAACAAGTTGTGACAATTTCTGCACACTGGAGTTAAGGGCTGACTCAGTGTGCTCTTCTGAGCCAGGCAGTTACACTGCGATTCCAAGGGCTGAGAAAACGCGTTTATTTCGGGCTGAAAAACACGTTTTGAAAACTGTGCTGTTCCTGCCCTATAAGTTACATGGTGGTGACCAAAGTTGCCAAAACATGTTTATTTCTGCTGAAAAACACGTTGTGACAATTTCTGCACACTGGGGTTAAGGGCTGACTCCGTGTGCTCTTCTGAGCCAGGCAGTTACACTGCGATTCCAAGGGCTGAGAAAACACGTTTATTTCGGGCTGAAAAACACGTTTTGAAAACTGTGCTGTTCCTGCCCTATAAGTTACATGGTGGTGACCAAAGTTGCCAAAACGTGTTTATTTCTGCTGAAAAACAAGTTGTGACAATTTCTGCACACTGGGGTTAAGGGCTGACTCAGTGTGCTCTTCTGAGCCAGGCAGTTACAGTGCGATTCCAAGGGCTGAGAAAACGCGTTTATTTCGGGCTGAAAAACACGTTTTGAAAACTGTGCTATTCCTTCCCTATAAGTTACATGGTGGTGACCAAAGTTGCCAAAACGTGTTTATTTCTGCTGAAAAACACGTTGTGACAATTTCTGATCACTGGGTTTAAGGGCTGACTCAGTGTGCTCTTCTGAGCCAGGCAGTTACACTGCGATTCCAAGGGCTGAGAAAACGCGTTTATTTCGGGCTGAAAAACACGTTTTGAAAACTGTGCTATTCCTTCCCTATAAGTTACATGGTGGTGACCAAAGTTGCCAAAACGTGTTTATTTCTGCTGAAAAACACGTTGTGACAATTTCTGATCACTGGGGTTAAGGGCTGACTCAGTGTGCTCTTTGGAGCCAGGCAGTTACACTGCGATTCCAAGGGCTGAGAAATGGCGTTTATTTCGAGCTGAAAAACACGTTTTGAAAACTGTGCTGTTCCTGCCCTATAAGTTACATGGTGGTGACCAAAGTTGCCAAAACGTGTTTATTTCTGCTTAAAAACACGTTGTGACAATTTCTGCACACTGGGGTTAAGGGCTGACTCAGTGTGCTCTTCTGAGCCAGGCAGTTACACTGCGATTCCAAGGGCTGAGAAAACGCGTTTATTTCGGGCTGAAAAACACGTTTTGAAAACTGTGCTGTTCCTGCCCTATAAGTTACATGGTGGTGACCAAAGTTGCCGAAACGTGTTTATTTCTGCTGAAAAACACGTTGTGACAATTTCTGCACACTGGGGTAAAGGGCTGATTCAGTGTGCTCTTCTGAGCCAGGCAGTTACACTGCGATTCCAAGGGCTGAGAAAACGCGTTTATTTCGGGCTGAAAAACACGTTTTGAAAACTGTGCTGTTCCTGCCCTATAAGTTACATGGTGGTGACCAAAGTTGCCAAAACATGTTTATTTCTGCTGAAAAACACGTTGTGACAATTTCTGCACACTGGGGTTAAGGGCCGACTCAGTGTGCTCTTCTGAGCCAGGCAGTTACACTGCGATTCCAAGGGCTGAGAAAACGCGTTTATTTCGGGCTGAAAAACACGTTTTGAAAACTGTGCTATTCCTTCCCTATAAGTTACATGGTGGTGACCAAAGTTGCCAAAACGTGTTTATTTCTGCTGAAAAACACGTTGTGACAATTTCTGATCACTGGGGTTAAGGGCCGACTCAGTGTGCTCTTTGGAGCCAGGCAGTTACACTGCGATTCCAAGGGCTGAGAAAACGCGTTTATTTCGGGCTGAAAAACACGTTTTGAAAACTGTGCTGTTCCTGCCCTATAAGTACATGGTGGTGACCAAAGTTGCCGAAACGTGTTTATTTCTGCTTAAAAACACGTTGTGACAATTTCTGCACACTGGGGTTAAGGGTTGACTCCGTGTGCTCTTCTGAGCCAGGCAGTTACACTGCGATTCCAAGGGCTGAGAAAACGCGTTTATTTCGGGCTGAAAAACACGTTTTGAAAACTGTGCTGTTCCTGCCCTATAAGTTACATGGTGGTGACCAAAGTTGCCAAAACGTGTTTATTTCTGCTGAAAAACACGTTGTGACAATTTCTGCACACTGGGGTTAAGGGCTGACTCAGTGTGCTCTTCTGAGCCAGGCAGTTACACTGCGATTCCAAGGGCTGAGAAAACGCGTTTATTTCGGGCTAAAAAACACGTTTTGAAAACTGTGCTGTTCCTGCCCTATAAGTTACATGGTGGTGACCAAAGTTGCCAAAACATGTTTATTTCTGCTGAAAAACAAGTTGTGACAATTTCTGCACACTGGGGTTAAGGGCTGACTCAGTGTGCTCTTCTGAGCCAGGCAGTTACACTGCGATTCCAAGGGCTGAGAAAACGCGTTTATTTCTGGCTGAAAAACACGTTTTGAAAACTGTGCTGTTCCTGCCCTATAAGTTACATGGTGGTGACCAAAGTTGCCAAAACATGTTTATTTCTGCTGAAAAACAAGTTGTGACAATTTCTGCACACTGGGGTTAAGGGCTGACTCAGTGTGCTCTTCTGAGCCAGGCAGTTACACTGCGATTCCAAGGGCTGAGAAAACGCGTTTATTTCGGGCTGAAAAACACGTTTTGAAAACTGTGCTATTCCTTCCCTATAAGTTACATGGTGGTGACCAAAGTTGCCAAAACGTGTTTATTTCTGCTGAAAAACACGTTGTGACAATTTCTGATCACTGGGGTTAAGGGCTGACTCAGTGTGCTCTTTGGAGCCAGGCAGTTACACTGCGATTCCAAGGGCTGAGAAATGGCGTTTATTTCGAGCTGAAAAACACGTTTTGAAAACTGTGCTGTTCCTGCCCTATAAGTTACATGGTGGTGACCAAAGTTGCCAAAACGTGTTTATTTCTGCTTAAAAACACGTTGTGACAATTTCTGCACACTGGGGTTAAGGGCTGACTCAGTGTGCTCTTCTGAGCCAGGCAGTTACACTGCGATTCCAAGGGCTGAGAAAACGCGTTTATTTCGGGCTGAAAAACACGTTTTGAAAACTGTGCTGTTCCTGCCCTATAAGTTACATGGTGGTGACCAAAGTTGCCGAAACGTGTTTATTTCTGCTGAAAAACACGTTGTGACAATTTCTGCACACTGGGGTTAAGGGCTGATTCAGTGTGCTCTTCTGAGCCAGGCAGTTACACTGCGATTCCAAGGGCTGAGAAAACGCGTTTATTTCGGGCTGAAAAACACGTTTTGAAAACTGTGCTGTTCCTGCCCTATAAGTTACATGGTGGTGACCAAAGTTGCCAAAACATGTTTATTTCTACTGAAAAACACGTTGTGACAATTTCTGCACACTGGGGTTAAGGGCTGACTCAGTGTGCTCTTCTGAGCCAGGCAGTTACACTGCGATTCCAAGGGCTGAGAAAACGTGTTTATTTCGGGCTGAAAAACACGTTTTGAAAACTGTGCTGTTCCTGCCCTATAAGTTACATGGTGGTGACCAAAGTTGCCGAAACGTGTTTATTTCTGCTGAAAAACACGTTGTGACAATTTCTGCACACTGGGGTTAAGGGCTGATTCAGTGTGCTCTTCTGAGCCAGGCAGTTACACTGCGATTCCAAGGGCTGAGAAAACGCGTTTATTTCGGGCTGAAAAACACGTTTTGAAAACTGTGTTGTTCCAGCCTTATAAGTTACATGGTGGTGACCAAAGTTGCCAAAACGTGTTTATTTCTGCTGAAAAACAAGTTGTGACAATTTCTGCACACTGGAGTTAAGGGCTGACTCAGTGTGCTCTTCTGAGCCAGGCAGTTACACTGCGATTCCAAGGGCTGAGAAAACGCGTTTATTTCGGGCTGAAAAACACGTTTTGAAAACTGTGCTGTTCCTGCCCTATAAGTTACATGGTGGTGACCAAAGTTGCCAAAACATGTTTATTTCTGCTGAAAAACACGTTGTGACAATTTCTGCACACTGGGGTTAAGGGCTGACTCAGTGTGCTCTTCTGAGCCAGGCAGTTACACTGCGATTCCAAGGGCTGAGAAAACACGTTTATTTCGGGCTGAAAAACACGTTTTGAAAACTGTGCTGTTCCTGCCCTATAAGTTACATGGTGGTGACCAAAGTTGCCAAAACGTGTTTATTTCTGCTGAAAAACACGTTGTGACAATTTCTGCACACTGGGGTTAAGGGCTGACTCAGTGTGCTCTTCTGAGCCAGGCAGTTACACTGCGATTCCAAGGGCTGAGAAAACGCGTTTATTTCGGGCTAAAAAACACGTTTTGAAAACTGTGCTGTTCCTGCCCTATAAGTTACATGGTGGTGACCAAAGTTGCCAAAACATGTTTATTTCTGCTGAAAAACAAGTTGTGACAATTTCTGCACACTGGGGTTAAGGGCTGACTTAGTGTGCTCTTCTGAGCCAGGCAGTTACACTGCGATTCCAAGGGCTGAGAAAACGCGTTTATTTCGGGCTGAAAAACACGTTTTGAAAACTGTGCTATTCCTTCCCTATAAGTTACATGGTGGTTACCAAAGTTGCCAAAACGTGTTTATTTCTGCTGAAAAACACGTTGTGACAATTTCTGATCACTGGGGTTAAGGGCTGACTCAGTGTGCTCTTCTGAGCCAGGCAGTTACACTGCGATTCCAAGGGCTGAGAAAACGCGTTTATTTCGGGCTGAAAAACACGTTTTGAAAACTGTGCTATTCCTTCCCTATAAGTTACATGGTGGTGACCAAAGTTGCCAAAACGTGTTTATTTCTGCTGAAAAACACGTTGTGACAATTTCTGATCACTGGGGTTAAGGGCTGACTCAGTGTGCTCTTTGGAGCCAGGCAGTTACACTGCGATTCCAAGGGCTGAGAAATGGCGTTTATTTCGAGCTGAAAAACACGTTTTGAAAACTGTGCTGTTCCTGCCCTATAAGTTACATGGTGGTGACCAAAGTTGCCAAAACGTGTTTATTTCTGCTTAAAAACACGTTGTGACAATTTCTGCACACTGGGGTTAAGGGCTGACTCAGTGTGCTCTTCTGAGCCAGGCAGTTACACTGCGATTCCAAGGGCTGAGAAAACGCGTTTATTTCGGGCTGAAAAACACGTTTTGAAAACTGTGCTGTTCCTGCCCTATAAGTTACATGGTGGTGACCAAAGTTGCCGAAACGTGTTTATTTCTGCTGAAAAACACGTTGTGACAATTTCTGCACACTGGGGTTAAGGGCTGATTCAGTGTGCTCTTCTGAGCCAGGCAGTTACACTGCGATTCCAAGGGCTGAGAAAACGCGTTTATTTCGGGCTGAAAAACACGTTTTGAAAACTGTGCTGTTCCTGCCCTATAAGTTACATGGTGGTGACCAAAGTTGCCAAAACATGTTTATTTCTGCTGAAAAACACGTTGTGACAATTTCTGCACACTGGGGTTAAGGGCTGACTCCGTGTGCTCTTCTGAGCCAGGCAGTTACACTGCGATTCCAAGGGCTGAGAAAACACGTTTATTTCGGGCTGAAAAACACGTTTTGAAAACTGTGCTGTTCCTGCCCTATAAGTTACATGGTGGTGACCAAAGTTGCCAAAACGTGTTTATTTCTGCTGAAAAACACGTTGTGACAATTTCTGCACACTGGGGTTAAGGGCTGACTCAGTGTGCTCTTCTGAGCCAGGCAGTTACACTGCGATTCCAAGGGCTGAGAAAACGCGTTTATTTCGGGCTAAAAAACACGTTTTGAAAACTGTGCTGTTCCTGCCCTATAAGTTACATGGTGGTGACCAAAGTTGCCAAAACATGTTTATTTCTGCTGAAAAACAAGTTGTGACAATTTCTGCACACTGGGGTTAAGGGCTGACTTAGTGTGCTCTTCTGAGCCAGGCAGTTACAGTGCGATTCCAAGGGCTGAGAAAACGCGTTTATTTCGGGCTGAAAAACACGTTTTGAAAACTGTGCTATTCCTTCCCTATAAGTTACATGGTGGTGACCAAAGTTGCCAAAACGTGTTTATTTCTGCTGAAAAACACGTTGTGACAATTTCTGATCACTGGGTTTAAGGGCTGACTCAGTGTGCTCTTCTGAGCCAGGCAGTTACACTGCGATTCCAAGGGCTGAGAAAACGCGTTTATTTCGGGCTGAAAAACACGTTTTGAAAACTGTGCTATTCCTTCCCTATAAGTTACATGGTGGTGACCAAAGTTGCCAAAACGTGTTTATTTCTGCTGAAAAACACGTTGTGACAATTTCTGATCACTGGGGTTAAGGGCTGACTCAGTGTGCTCTTTGGAGCCAGGCAGTTACACTGCGATTCCAAGAGCTGAGAAATGGCGTTTATTTCGAGCTGAAAAACACGTTTTGAAAACTGTGCTGTTTCTGCCCTATAAGTTACATGGTGGTGACCAAAGTTGCCAAAACGTGTTTATTTCTGCTTAAAAACACGTTGTGACAATTTCTGCACACTGGGGTTAAGGGCTGACTCAGTGTGCTCTTCTGAGCCAGGCAGTTACACTGCGATTCCAAGGGCTGAGAAAACGCGTTTATTTCGGGCTGAAAAACACGTTTTGAAAACTGTGCTGTTCCTGCCCTATAAGTTACATGGTGGTGACCAAAGTTGCCGAAACGTGTTTATTTCTGCTGAAAAACACGTTGTGACAATTTCTGCACACTGGGGTAAAGGGCTGATTCAGTGTGCTCTTCTGAGCCAGGCAGTTACACTGCGATTCCAAGGGCTGAGAAAACGCGTTTATTTCGGGCTGAAAAACACGTTTTGAAAACTGTGCTGTTCCTGCCCTATAAGTTACATGGTGGTGACCAAAGTTGCCAAAACATGTTTATTTCTGCTGAAAAACACGTTGTGACAATTTCTGCACACTGGGGTTAAGGGCCGACTCAGTGTGCTCTTCTGAGCCAGGCAGTTACACTGCGATTCCAAGGGCTGAGAAAACGCGTTTATTTCGGGCTGAAAAACACGTTTTGAAAACTGTGCTATTCCTTCCCTATAAGTTACATGGTGGTGACCAAAGTTGCCAAAACGTGTTTATTTCTGCTGAAAAACACGTTGTGACAATTTCTGATCACTGGGGTTAAGGGCCGACTCAGTGTGCTCTTTGGAGCCAGGCAGTTACACTGCGATTCCAAGGGCTGAGAAAACGCGTTTATTTCGGGCTGAAAAACACGTTTTGAAAACTGTGCTGTTCCTGCCCTATAAGTACATGGTGGTGACCAAAGTTGCCGAAACGTGTTTATTTCTGCTTAAAAACACGTTGTGACAATTTCTGCACACTGGGGTTAAGGGTTGACTCCGTGTGCTCTTCTGAGCCAGGCAGTTACACTGCGATTCCAAGGGCTGAGAAAACGCGTTTATTTCGGGCTGAAAAACACGTTTTGAAAACTGTGCTGTTCCTGCCCTATAAGTTACATGGTGGTGACCAAAGTTGCCAAAACGTGTTTATTTCTGCTGAAAAACACGTTGTGACAATTTCTGCACACTGGGGTTAAGGGCTGACTCAGTGTGCTCTTCTGAGCCAGGCAGTTACACTGCGATTCCAAGGGCTGAGAAAACGCGTTTATTTCGGGCTAAAAAACACGTTTTGAAAACTGTGCTGTTCCTGCCCTATAAGTTACATGGTGGTGACCAAAGTTGCCAAAACATGTTTATTTCTGCTGAAAAACAAGTTGTGACAATTTCTGCACACTGGGGTTAAGGGCTGACTCAGTGTGCTCTTCTGAGCCAGGCAGTTACACTGCGATTCCAAGGGCTGAGAAAACGCGTTTATTTCGGGCTGAAAAACACGTTTTGAAAACTGTGCTGTTCCTGCCCTATAAGTTACATGGTGGTGACCAAAGTTGCCAAAACATGTTTATTTCTGCTGAAAAACAAGTTGTGACAATTTCTGCACACTGGGGTTAAGGGCTGACTCAGTGTGCTCTTCTGAGCCAGGCAGTTACACTGCGATTCCAAGGGCTGAGAAAACGCGTTTATTTCGGGCTGAAAAACACGTTTTGAAAACTGTGCTATTCCTTCCCTATAAGTTACATGGTGGTGACCAAAGTTGCCAAAACGTGTTTATTTCTGCTGAAAAACACGTTGTGACAATTTCTGATCACTGGGGTTAAGGGCTGACTCAGTGTGCTCTTTGGAGCCAGGCAGTTACACTGCGATTCCAAGGGCTGAGAAATGGCGTTTATTTCGAGCTGAAAAACACGTTTTGAAAACTGTGCTGTTCCTGCCCTATAAGTTACATGGTGGTGACCAAAGTTGCCGAAACGTGTTTATTTCTGCTGAAAAACACGTTGTGACAATTTCTGCACACTGGGGTTAAGGGCTGATTCAGTGTGCTCTTCTGAGCCAGGCAGTTACACTGCGATTCCAAGGGCTGAGAAAACGCGTTTATTTCGGGCTGAAAAACACGTTTTGAAAACTGTGCTGTTCCTGCCCTATAAGTTACATGGTGGTGACCAAAGTTGCCAAAACATGTTTATTTCTACTGAAAAACACGTTGTGACAATTTCTGCACACTGGGGTTAAGGGCTGACTCAGTGTGCTCTTCTGAGCCAGGCAGTTACACTGCGATTCCAAGGGCTGAGAAAACGTGTTTATTTCGGGCTGAAAAACACGTTTTGAAAACTGTGCTGTTCCTGCCCTATAAGTTACATGGTGGTGACCAAAGTTGCCGAAACGTGTTTATTTCTGCTGAAAAACACGTTGTGACAATTTCTGCACACTGGGGTTAAGGGCTGATTCAGTGTGCTCTTCTGAGCCAGGCAGTTACACTGCGATTCCAAGGGCTGAGAAAACGCGTTTATTTCGGGCTGAAAAACACGTTTTGAAAACTGTGTTGTTCCAGCCTTATAAGTTACATGGTGGTGACCAAAGTTGCCAAAACGTGTTTATTTCTGCTGAAAAACAAGTTGTGACAATTTCTGCACACTGGAGTTAAGGGCTGACTCAGTGTGCTCTTCTGAGCCAGGCAGTTACACTGCGATTCCAAGGGCTGAGAAAACGCGTTTATTTCGGGCTGAAAAACACGTTTTGAAAACTGTGCTGTTCCTGCCCTATAAGTTACATGGTGGTGACCAAAGTTGCCAAAACATGTTTATTTCTGCTGAAAAACACGTTGTGACAATTTCTGCACACTGGGGTTAAGGGCTGACTCAGTGTGCTCTTCTGAGCCAGGCAGTTACACTGCGATTCCAAGGGCTGAGAAAACGCGTTTATTTCGGGCTAAAAAACACGTTTTGAAAACTGTGCTGTTCCTGCCCTATAAGTTACATGGTGGTGACCAAAGTTGCCAAAACATGTTTATTTCTGCTGAAAAACAAGTTGTGACAATTTCTGCACACTGGGGTTAAGGGCTGACTTAGTGTGCTCTTCTGAGCCAGGCAGTTACACTGCGATTCCAAGGGCTGAGAAAACGCGTTTATTTCGGGCTGAAAAACACGTTTTGAAAACTGTGCTATTCCTTCCCTATAAGTTACATGGTGGTGACCAAAGTTGCCAAAACGTGTTTATTTCTGCTGAAAAACACGTTGTGACAATTTCTGATCACTGGGGTTAAGGGCTGACTCAGTGTGCTCTTCTGAGCCAGGCAGTTACACTGCGATTCCAAGGGCTGAGAAAACGCGTTTATTTCGGGCTGAAAAACACGTTTTGAAAACTGTGCTATTCCTTCCCTATAAGTTACATGGTGGTGACCAAAGTTGCCAAAACGTGTTTATTTCTGCTGAAAAACACGTTGTGACAATTTCTGATCACTGGGGTTAAGGGCTGACTCAGTGTGCTCTTTGGAGCCAGGCAGTTACACTGCGATTCCAAGGGCTGAGAAATGGCGTTTATTTCGAGCTGAAAAACACGTTTTGAAAACTGTGCTGTTCCTGCCCTATAAGTTACATGGTGGTGACCAAAGTTGCCAAAACGTGTTTATTTCTGCTTAAAAACACGTTGTGACAATTTCTGCACACTGGGGTTAAGGGCTGACTCAGTGTGCTCTTCTGAGCCAGGCAGTTACACTGCGATTCCAAGGGCTGAGAAAACGCGTTTATTTCGGGCTGAAAAACACGTTTTGAAAACTGTGCTGTTCCTGCCCTATAAGTTACATGGTGGTGACCAAAGTTGCCGAAACGTGTTTATTTCTGCTGAAAAACACGTTGTGACAATTTCTGCACACTGGGGTTAAGGGCTGATTCAGTGTGCTCTTCTGAGCCAGGCAGTTACACTGCGATTCCAAGGGCTGAGAAAACGCGTTTATTTCGGGCTGAAAAACACGTTTTGAAAACTGTGCTGTTCCTGCCCTATAAGTTACATGGTGGTGACCAAAGTTGCCGAAACATGTTTATTTCTGCTGAAAAACAAGTTGTGACAATTTCTGCACACTGGGGTTAAGGGCTGACTTAGTGTGCTCTTCTGAGCCAGGCAGTTACAGTGCGATTCCAAGGGCTGAGAAAACGCGTTTATTTCGGGCTGAAAAACACGTTTTGAAAACTGTGCTATTCCTTCCCTATAAGTTACATGGTGGTGACCAAAGTTGCCAAAATGTGTTTATTTCTGCTGAAAAACACGTTGTGACAATTTCTGATCACTGGGGTTAAGGGCTGACTCAGTGTGCTCTTTGGAGCCAGGCAGTTACACTGCGATTCCAAGGGCTGAGAAATGGCGTTTATTTCGAGCTGAAAAACACGTTTTGAAAACTGTGCTGTTCCTCCCCTATAAGTTACATGGTGGTGACCAAAGTTGCCAAAACGTGTTTATTTCTGCTTAAAAACACGTTGTGACAATTTCTGCACACTGGGGTTAAGGGCTGACTCAGTGTGCTCTTCTGAGCCAGGCAGTTACACTGCGATTCCAAGGGCTGAGAAAACGCGTTTATTTCGGGCTGAAAAACACGTTTTGAAAACTGTGCTGTTCCTGCCCTATAAGTTACATGGTGGTGACCAAAGTTGCCGAAACGTGTTTATTTCTGCTGAAAAACACGTTGTGACAATTTCTGCACACTGGGGTTAAGGGCTGATTCAGTGTGCTCTTCTGAGCCAGGCAGTTACACTGCGATTCCAAGGGCTGAGAAAACGCGTTTATTTCGGGCTGAAAAACACGTTTTGAAAACTGTGCTGTTCCTGCCCTATAAGTTACATGGTGGTGACCAAAGTTGCCAAAACATGTTTATTTCTACTGAAAAACACGTTGTGACAATTTCTGCACACTGGGGTTAAGGGCTGACTCAGTGTGCTCTTCTGAGCCAGGCAGTTACACTGCGATTCCAAGGGCTGAGAAAACACGTTTATTTCGGGCTTAAAAACACGTTTTGAAAACTGTGCTGTTCCTGCCCTATAAGTTACATGGTGGTGACCAAAGTTGCCGAAACGTGTTTATTTCTGCTGAAAAACACGTTGTGACAATTTCTGCACACTGGGGTTAAGGGCTGATTCAGTGTGCTCTTCTGAGCCAGGCAGTTACACTGCGATTCCAAGGGCTGAGAAAACGCGTTTATTTCGGGCTGAAAAACACGTTTTGAAAACTGTGTTGTTCCAGCCTTATAAGTTACATGGTGGTGACCAAAGTTGCCAAAACGTGTTTATTTCTGCTGAAAAACAAGTTGTGACAATTTCTGCACACTGGAGTTAAGGGCTGACTCAGTGTGCTCTTCTGAGCCAGGCAGTTACACTGCGATTCCAAGGGCTGAGAAAACGCGTTTATTTCGGGCTGAAAAACACGTTTTGAAAACTGTGCTGTTCCTGCCCTATAAGTTACATGGTGGTGACCAAAGTTGCCAAAACATGTTTATTTCTGCTGAAAAACACGTTGTGACAATTTCTGCACACTGGGGTTAAGGGCTGACTCAGTGTGCTCTTCTGAGCCAGGCAGTTACACTGTGATTCCAAGGGCTGAGAAAACACGTTTATTTCGGGCTGAAAAACACGTTTTGAAAACTGTGCTGTTCCTGCCCTATAAGTTACATGGTGGTGACCAAAGTTGCCAAAACGTGTTTATTTCTGCTGAAAAACACGTTGTGACAATTTCTGCACACTGGGGTTAAGGGCTGACTCAGTGTGCTCTTCTGAGCCAGGCAGTTACACTGCGATTCCAAGGGCTGAGAAAACGCGTTTATTTCGGGCTAAAAAACACGTTTTGAAAACTGTGCTGTTCCTGCCCTATAAGTTACATGGTGGTGACCAAAGTTGCCAAAACATGTTTATTTCTGCTGAAAAACAAGTTGTGACAATTTCTGCACACTGGGGTTAAGGGCTGACTTAGTGTGCTCTTCTGAGCCAGGCAGTTACAGTGCGATTCCAAGGGCTGAGAAAACGCGTTTATTTCGGGCTGAAAAACACGTTTTGAAAACTGTGCTATTCCTTCCCTATAAGTTACATGGTGGTGACCAAGGTTGCCAAAACGTGTTTATTTCTGCTGAAAAACACGTTGTGACAATTTCTGATCACTGGGGTTAAGGGCTGACTCAGTGTGCTCTTCTGAGCCAGGCAGTTACACTGCGATTCCAAGGGCTGAGAAAACGCGTTTATTTCGGGCTGAAAAACACGTTTTGAAAACTGTGCTATTCCTTCCCTATAAGTTACATGGTGGTGACCAAAGTTGCCAAAACGTGTTTATTTCTGCTGAAAAACACGTTGTGACAATTTCTGATCACTGGGGTTAAGGGCTGACTCAGTGTGCTCTTTGGAGCCAGGCAGTTACACTGCGATTCCAAGGGCTGAGAAATGGCGTTTATTTCGAGCTGAAAAACACGTTTTGAAAACTGTGCTGTTCCTGCCCTATAAGTTACATGGTGGTGACCAAAGTTGCCAAAACGTGTTTATTTCTGCTTAAAAACACGTTGTGACAATTTCTGCACACTGGGGTTAAGGGCTGACTCAGTGTGCTCTTCTGAGCCAGGCAGTTACACTGCGATTCCAAGGGCTGAGAAAACGCGTTTATTTCGGGCTGAAAAACACGTTTTGAAAACTGTGCTGTTCCTGCCCTATAAGTTACATGGTGGTGACCAAAGTTGCCGAAACGTGTTTATTTCTGCTGAAAAACACGTTGTGACAATTTCTGCACACTGGGGTTAAGGGCTGATTCAGTGTGCTCTTCTGAGCCAGGCAGTTACACTGCGATTCCAAGGGCTGAGAAAACGCGTTTATTTCGGGCTGAAAAACACGTTTTGAAAACTGTGCTGTTCCTGCCCTATAAGTTACATGGTGGTGACCAAAGTTGCCAAAACATGTTTATTTCTGCTGAAAAACACGTTGTGACAATTTCTGCACACTGGGGTTAAGGGCCGACTCAGTGTGCTCTTCTGAGCCAGGCAGTTACACTGCGATTCCAAGGGCTGAGAAAACGCGTTTATTTCGGGCTGAAAAACACGTTTTGAAAACTGTGCTATTCCTTCCCTATAAGTTACATGGTGGTGACCAAAGTTGCCAAAACGTGTTTATTTCTGCTGAAAAACACGTTGTGACAATTTCTGATCACTGGGGTTAAGGGCCGACTCAGTGTGCTCTTTGGAGCCAGGCAGTTACACTGCGATTCCAAGGGCTGAGAAAACGCGTTTATTTCGGGCTGAAAAACACGTTTTGAAAACTGTGCTGTTCCTGCCCTATAAGTACATGGTGTTGACCAAAGTTGCCGAAACGTGTTTATTTCTGCTTAAAAACACGTTGTGACAATTTCTGCACACTGGGGTTAAGGGTTGACTCAGTGTGCTCTTCTGAGCCAGGCAGTTACACTGCGATTCCAAGGGCTGAGAAAACGCGTTTATTTCGGGCTGAAAAACACGTTTTGAAAACTGTGCTGTTCCTGCCCTATAAGTTACATGGTGGTGACCAAAGTTGCCGAAACGTGTTTATTTCTGCTGAAAAACACGTTGTGACAATTTCTGCACACTGGGGTTAAGGGCTGATTCAGTGTGCTCTTCTGAGCCAGGCAGTTACACTGCGATTCCAAGGGCTGAGAAATCGCGTTTATTTCGGGCTGAAAAACACGTTTCGAAAACTGTGTTGTTCCAGCCCTATAAGTTACATGGTGGTGACCAAAGTTGCCAAAACGTGTTTATTTCTGCTTAAAAACACGTTGTGACAATTTCTGATCACTGGGGTTAAGGGCTGACTCAGTGTGCTCTTCTGAGCCAGGCAGTTACTCTGCGATTCCAAGGGCTGAGAAAACGCGTTTATTTCGGGCTGAAAAACACGTTTTGAAAACTGTGCTATTCCTTCCCTATAAGTTACATGGTGGTGACCAAAGTTGCCAAAACGTGTTTATTTCTGCTGAAAAACACGTTGTGACAATTTCTGATCACTGGGGTTAAGGGCTGACTCAGTGTGCTCTTTGGAGCCAGGCAGTTACACTGCGATTCCAAGGGCTGAGAAATGGCGTTTATTTCGAGCTGAAAAACACGTTTTGAAAACTGTGCTGTTCCTGCCCTATAAGTTACATGGTGGTGACCAAAGTTGCCAAAACGTGTTTATTTCTGCTGAAAAACACGTTGTGACAATTTCTGCACACTGGGGTTAAGGGCTGACTCAGTGTGCTCTTCTGAGCCAGGCAGTTACACTGCGATTCCAAGGGCTGAGAAAACGCGTTTATTTCGGGCTGAAAAACACGTTTTGAAAACTTTGCTGTTCCTGCCCTATAAGTTACATGGTGGTGACCAAAGTTGCCGAAACGTGTTTATTTCTGCTGAAAAACACGTTGTGACAATTTCTGCACCCTGGGGTTAAGGGCTGATTCAGTGTGCTCTTCTGAGCCAGGCAGTTACACTGCGATTCCAAGGGCTGAGAAAACGCGTTTATTTCGGGCTGAAAAACACGTTTTGAAAACTGTGTTGTTCCAGCCCTATAAGTTACATGGTGGTGACCAAAGTTGCCAAAACGTGTTTATTTCTGCTGAAAAACAAGTTGTGACAATTTCTGCACACTGGAGTTAAGGGCTGACTCAGTGTGCTCTTCTGAGCCAGGCAGTTACACTGCGATTCCAAGGGCTGAGAAAACGCGTTTATTTCGGGCTGAAAAACACGTTTTGAAAACTGTGCTGTTCCTGCCCTATAAGTTACATGGTGGTGACCAAAGTTGCCAAAACATGTTTATTTCTGCTGAAAAACACGTTGTGACAATTTCTGCACACTGGGGTTAAGGGCTGACTCCGTGTGCTCTTCTGAGCCAGGCAGTTACACTGCGATTCCAAGGGCTGAGAAAACACGTTTATTTCGGGCTGAAAAACACGTTTTGAAAACTGTGCTGTTCCTGCCCTATAAGTTACATGGTGGTGACCAAAGTTGCCAAAACGTGTTTATTTCTGCTGAAAAACACGTTGTGACAATTTCTGCACACTGGGGTTAAGGGCTGACTCAGTGTGCTCTTCTGAGCCAGGCAGTTACACTGCGATTCCAAGGGCTGAGAAAACGCGTTTATTTCGGGCTAAAAAACACGTTTTGAAAACTGTGCTGTTCCTGCCCTATAAGTTACATGGTGGTGACCAAAGTTGCCAAAACATGTTTATTTCTGCTGAAAAACAAGTTGTGACAATTTCTGCACACTGGGGTTAAGGGCTGACTTAGTGTGCTCTTCTGAGCCAGGCAGTTACAGTGCGATTCCAAGGGCTGAGAAAACGCGTTTATTTCGGGCTGAAAAACACGTTTTGAAAACTGTGCTATTCCTTCCCTATAAGTTACATGGTGGTGACCAAAGTTGCCAAAACGTGTTTATTTCTGCTGAAAAACACGTTGTGACAATTTCTGATCACTGGGTTTAAGGGCTGACTCAGTGTGCTCTTCTGAGCCAGGCAGTTACACTGCGATTCCAAGGGCTGAGAAAACGCGTTTATTTCGGGCTGAAAAACACGTTTTGAAAACTGTGCTATTCCTTCCCTATAAGTTACATGGTGGTGACCAAAGTTGCCAAAACGTGTTTATTTCTGCTGAAAAACACGTTGTGACAATTTCTGATCACTGGGGTTAAGGGCTGACTCAGTGTGCTCTTTGGAGCCAGGCAGTTACACTGCGATTCCAAGGGCTGAGAAATGGCGTTTATTTCGAGCTGAAAAACACGTTTTGAAAACTGTGCTGTTCCTGCCCTATAAGTTACATGGTGGTGACCAAAGTTGCCAAAACGTGTTTATTTCTGCTTAAAAACACGTTGTGACAATTTCTGCACACTGGGGTTAAGGGCTGACTCAGTGTGCTCTTCTGAGCCAGGCAGTTACACTGCGATTCCAAGGGCTGAGAAAACGCGTTTATTTCGGGCTGAAAAACACGTTTTGAAAACTGTGCTGTTCCTGCCCTATAAGTTACATGGTGGTGACCAAAGTTGCCGAAACGTGTTTATTTCTGCTGAAAAACACGTTGTGACAATTTCTGCACACTGGGGTAAAGGGCTGATTCAGTGTGCTCTTCTGAGCCAGGCAGTTACACTGCGATTCCAAGGGCTGAGAAAACGCGTTTATTTCGGGCTGAAAAACACGTTTTGAAAACTGTGCTGTTCCTGCCCTATAAGTTACATGGTGGTGACCAAAGTTGCCAAAACATGTTTATTTCTGCTGAAAAACACGTTGTGACAATTTCTGCACACTGGGGTTAAGGGCCGACTCAGTGTGCTCTTCTGAGCCAGGCAGTTACACTGCGATTCCAAGGGCTGAGAAAACGCGTTTATTTCGGGCTGAAAAACACGTTTTGAAAACTGTGCTATTCCTTCCCTATAAGTTACATGGTGGTGACCAAAGTTGCCAAAACGTGTTTATTTCTGCTGAAAAACACGTTGTGACAATTTCTGATCACTGGGGTTAAGGGCCGACTCAGTGTGCTCTTTGGAGCCAGGCAGTTACACTGCGATTCCAAGGGCTGAGAAAACGCGTTTATTTCGGGCTGAAAAACACGTTTTGAAAACTGTGCTGTTCCTGCCCTATAAGTACATGGTGGTGACCAAAGTTGCCGAAACGTGTTTATTTCTGCTTAAAAACACGTTGTGACAATTTCTGCACACTGGGGTTAAGGGTTGACTCCGTGTGCTCTTCTGAGCCAGGCAGTTACACTGCGATTCCAAGGGCTGAGAAAACGCGTTTATTTCGGGCTGAAAAACACGTTTTGAAAACTGTGCTGTTCCTGCCCTATAAGTTACATGGTGGTGACCAAAGTTGCCAAAACGTGTTTATTTCTGCTGAAAAACACGTTGTGACAATTTCTGCACACTGGGGTTAAGGGCTGACTCAGTGTGCTCTTCTGAGCCAGGCAGTTACACTGCGATTCCAAGGGCTGAGAAAACGCGTTTATTTCGGGCTAAAAAACACGTTTTGAAAACTGTGCTGTTCCTGCCCTATAAGTTACATGGTGGTGACCAAAGTTGCCAAAACATGTTTATTTCTGCTGAAAAACAAGTTGTGACAATTTCTGCACACTGGGGTTAAGGGCTGACTCAGTGTGCTCTTCTGAGCCAGGCAGTTACACTGCGATTCCAAGGGCTGAGAAAACGCGTTTATTTCTGGCTGAAAAACACGTTTTGAAAACTGTGCTGTTCCTGCCCTATAAGTTACATGGTGGTGACCAAAGTTGCCAAAACATGTTTATTTCTGCTGAAAAACAAGTTGTGACAATTTCTGCACACTGGGGTTAAGGGCTGACTCAGTGTGCTCTTCTGAGCCAGGCAGTTACACTGCGATTCCAAGGGCTGAGAAAACGCGTTTATTTCGGGCTGAAAAACACGTTTTGAAAACTGTGCTATTCCTTCCCTATAAGTTACATGGTGGTGACCAAAGTTGCCAAAACGTGTTTATTTCTGCTGAAAAACACGTTGTGACAATTTCTGATCACTGGGGTTAAGGGCTGACTCAGTGTGCTCTTTGGAGCCAGGCAGTTACACTGCGATTCCAAGGGCTGAGAAATGGCGTTTATTTCGAGCTGAAAAACACGTTTTGAAAACTGTGCTGTTCCTGCCCTATAAGTTACATGGTGGTGACCAAAGTTGCCAAAACGTGTTTATTTCTGCTTAAAAACACGTTGTGACAATTTCTGCACACTGGGGTTAAGGGCTGACTCAGTGTGCTCTTCTGAGCCAGGCAGTTACACTGCGATTCCAAGGGCTGAGAAAACGCGTTTATTTCGGGCTGAAAAACACGTTTTGAAAACTGTGCTGTTCCTGCCCTATAAGTTACATGGTGGTGACCAAAGTTGCCGAAACGTGTTTATTTCTGCTGAAAAACACGTTGTGACAATTTCTGCACACTGGGGTTAAGGGCTGATTCAGTGTGCTCTTCTGAGCCAGGCAGTTACACTGCGATTCCAAGGGCTGAGAAAACGCGTTTATTTCGGGCTGAAAAACACGTTTTGAAAACTGTGCTGTTCCTGCCCTATAAGTTACATGGTGGTGACCAAAGTTGCCAAAACATGTTTATTTCTACTGAAAAACACGTTGTGACAATTTCTGCACACTGGGGTTAAGGGCTGACTCAGTGTGCTCTTCTGAGCCAGGCAGTTACACTGCGATTCCAAGGGCTGAGAAAACGTGTTTATTTCGGGCTGAAAAACACGTTTTGAAAACTGTGCTGTTCCTGCCCTATAAGTTACATGGTGGTGACCAAAGTTGCCGAAACGTGTTTATTTCTGCTGAAAAACACGTTGTGACAATTTCTGCACACTGGGGTTAAGGGCTGATTCAGTGTGCTCTTCTGAGCCAGGCAGTTACACTGCGATTCCAAGGGCTGAGAAAACGCGTTTATTTCGGGCTGAAAAACACGTTTTGAAAACTGTGTTGTTCCAGCCTTATAAGTTACATGGTGGTGACCAAAGTTGCCAAAACGTGTTTATTTCTGCTGAAAAACAAGTTGTGACAATTTCTGCACACTGGGGTTAAGGGCTGACTTAGTGTGCTCTTCTGAGCCAGGCAGTTACACTGCGATTCCAAGGGCTGAGAAAACGCGTTTATTTCGGGCTGAAAAACACGTTTTGAAAACTGTGCTATTCCTTCCCTATAAGTTACATGGTGGTGACCAAAGTTGCCAAAACGTGTTTATTTCTGCTGAAAAACACGTTGTGACAATTTCTGATCACTGGGGTTAAGGGCTGACTCAGTGTGCTCTTCTGAGCCAGGCAGTTACACTGCGATTCCAAGGGCTGAGAAAACGCGTTTATTTCGGGCTGAAAAACACGTTTTGAAAACTGTGCTATTCCTTCCCTATAAGTTACATGGTGGTGACCAAAGTTGCCAAAACGTGTTTATTTCTGCTGAAAAACACGTTGTGACAATTTCTGATCACTGGGGTTAAGGGCTGACTCAGTGTGCTCTTTGGAGCCAGGCAGTTACACTGCGATTCCAAGGGCTGAGAAATGGCGTTTATTTCGAGCTGAAAAACACGTTTTGAAAACTGTGCTGTTCCTGCCCTATAAGTTACATGGTGGTGACCAAAGTTGCCAAAACGTGTTTATTTCTGCTTAAAAACACGTTGTGACAATTTCTGCACACTGGGGTTAAGGGCTGACTCAGTGTGCTCTTCTGAGCCAGGCAGTTACACTGCGATTCCAAGGGCTGAGAAAACGCGTTTATTTCGGGCTGAAAAACACGTTTTGAAAACTGTGCTGTTCCTGCCCTATAAGTTACATGGTGGTGACCAAAGTTGCCGAAACGTGTTTATTTCTGCTGAAAAACACGTTGTGACAATTTCTGCACACTGGGGTTAAGGGCTGATTCAGTGTGCTCTTCTGAGCCAGGCAGTTACACTGCGATTCCAAGGGCTGAGAAAACGCGTTTATTTCGGGCTGAAAAACACGTTTTGAAAACTGTGCTGTTCCTGCCCTATAAGTTACATGGTGGTGACCAAAGTTGCCAAAACATGTTTATTTCTGCTGAAAAACACGTTGTGACAATTTCTGCACACTGGGGTTAAGGGCCGACTCAGTGTGCTCTTCTGAGCCAGGCAGTTACACTGCGATTCCAAGGGCTGAGAAAACGCGTTTATTTCGGGCTGAAAAACACGTTTTGAAAACTGTGCTATTCCTTCCCTATAAGTTACATGGTGGTGACCAAAGTTGCCAAAACGTGTTTATTTCTGCTGAAAAACACGTTGTGACAATTTCTGATCACTGGGGTTAAGGGCCGACTCAGTGTGCTCTTTGGAGCCAGGCAGTTACACTGCGATTCCAAGGGCTGAGAAAACGCGTTTATTTCGGGCTGAAAAACACGTTTTGAAAACTGTGCTGTTCCTGCCCTATAAGTACATGGTGGTGACCAAAGTTGCCGAAACGTGTTTATTTCTGCTTAAAAACACGTTGTGACAATTTCTGCACACTGGGGTTAAGGGTTGACTCAGTGTGCTCTTCTGAGCCAGGCAGTTACACTGCGATTCCAAGGGCTGAGAAAACGCGTTTATTTCGGGCTGAAAAACACGTTTTGAAAACTGTGCTGTTCCTGCCCTATAAGTTACATGGTGGTGACCAAAGTTGCCGAAACGTGTTTATTTCTGCTGAAAAACACGTTGTGACAATTTCTGCACACTGGGGTTAAGGGCTGATTCAGTGTGCTCTTCTGAGCCAGGCAGTTACACTGCGATTCCAAGGGCTGAGAAATCGCGTTTATTTCGGGCTGAAAAACACGTTTCGAAAACTGTGTTGTTCCAGCCCTATAAGTTACATGGTGGTGACCAAAGTTGCCAAAACGTGTTTATTTCTGCTGAAAAACACGTTGTGACAATTTCTGCACACTGGGGTTAAGGGCTGACTCAGTGTGCTCTTCTGAGCCAGGCAGTTACACTGCGATTCCAAGGGCTGAGAAAACACGTTTATTTCGGGCTGAAAAACACGTTTTGAAAACTGTGCTGTTCCTGCCCTATAAGTTACATGGTGGTGACCAAAGTTGCCAAAACGTGTTTATTTCTGCTGAAAAACACGTTGTGACAATTTCTGCACACTGGGGTTAAGGGCTGACTCAGTGTGCTCTTCTGAGCCAGGCAGTTACACTGCGATTCCAAGGGCTGAGAAAACACGTTTATTTCGGGCTGAAAAACACGTTTTGAAAACTGTGCTGTTCCTGCCCTATAAGTTACATGGTGGTGACCAAAGTTGCCAAAACATGTTTATTTCTGCTGAAAAACACGTTGTGACAATTTCTGCACACTGGGGTTAAGGGCTGACTCAGTGTGCTCTTCTGAGCCAGGCAGTTACACTGCGATTCCAAGGGCTGAGAAAACGCATTTATTTCGGGCTGAAAAACACGTTTTGAAAACTGTGCTGTTCCTGCCCTATAAGTTACATGGTGGTGACCAAAGTTGCCAAAACGTGTTTATTTCTACTGAAAAACACGTTGTGACAATTTCTGATCACTGGGGTTAAGGGCTGACTCAGTGTGCTCTTTGGAGCCAGGCAGTTACACTGCGATTCCAAGGGCTGAGAAATGGCGTTTATTTCGAGCTGAAAAACACGTTTTGAAAACTGTGCTGTTCCTGCCCTATAAGTTACATGGTGGTGACCAAAGTTGCCAAAACGTGTTTATTTCTGCTTAAAAACACGTTGTGACAATTTCTGCACACTGGGGTTAAGGGCTGACTCAGTGTGCTCTTCTGAGCCAGGCAGTTACACTGCGATTCCAAGGGCTGAGAAAACGCGTTTATTTCGGGCTGAAAAACACGTTTTGAAAACTGTGCTGTTCCTGCCCTATAAGTTACATGGTGGTGACCAAAGTTGCCGAAACGTGTTTATTTCTGCTGAAAAACACGTTGTGACAATTTCTGCACACTGGGGTTAAGGGCTGATTCAGTGTGCTCTTCTGAGCCAGGCAGTTACCCTGCGATTCCAAGGGCTGAGAAAACGCGTTTATTTCGGGCTGAAAAACACGTTTTGAAAACTGTACTGTTCCTGCCCTATAAGTTACATGGTGGTGACCAAAGTTGCCAAAACATGTTTATTTCTACTGAAAAACACGTTGTGACAATTTCTGCACACTGGGGTTAAGGGCTGACTCAGTGTGCTCTTCTGAGCCAGGCAGTTACACTGCGATTCCAAGGGCTGAGAAAACGTGTTTATTTCGGGCTGAAAAACACGTTTTGAAAACTGTGCTGTTCCTGCCCTATAAGTTACATGGTGGTGACCAAAGTTGCCGAAACGTGTTTATTTCTGCTGAAAAACACGTTGTGACAATTTCTGCACACTGGGGTTAAGGGCTGATTCAGTGTGCTCTTCTGAGCCAGGCAGTTACACTGCGATTCCAAGGGCTGAGAAAACGCGTTTATTTCGGGCTGAAAAACACGTTTTGAAAACTGTGTTGTTCCAGCCTTATAAGTTACATGGTGGTGACCAAAGTTGCCAAAACGTGTTTATTTCTGCTGAAAAACAAGTTGTGACAATTTCTGCACACTGGAGTTAAGGGCTGACTCAGTGTGCTCTTCTGAGCCAGGCAGTTACACTGCGATTCCAAGGGCTGAGAAAACGCGTTTATTTCGGGCTGAAAAACACGTTTTGAAAACTGTGCTGTTCCTGCCCTATAAGTTACATGGTGGTGACCAAAGTTGCCAAAACATGTTTATTTCTGCTGAAAAACACGTTGTGACAATTTCTGCACACTGGGGTTAAGGGCTGACTCAGTGTGCTCTTCTGAGCCAGGCAGTTACACTGCGATTCCAAGGGCTGAGAAAACACGTTTATTTCGGGCTGAAAAACACGTTTTGAAAACTGTGCTGTTCCTGCCCTATAAGTTACATGGTGGTGACCAAAGTTGCCAAAACGTGTTTATTTCTGCTGAAAAACACGTTGTGACAATTTCTGCACACTGGGGTTAAGGGCTGACTCAGTGTGCTCTTCTGAGCCAGGCAGTTACACTGCGATTCCAAGGGCTGAGAAAACGCGTTTATTTCGGGCTGAAAAACACGTTTTGAAAACTGTGCTATTCCTTCCCTATAAGTTACATGGTGGTGACCAAAGTTGCCAAAACGTGTTTATTTCTGCTGAAAAACACGTTGTGACAATTTCTGATCACTGGGGTTAAGGGCTGACTCAGTGTGCTCTTCTGAGCCAGGCAGTTACACTGCGATTCCAAGGGCTGAGAAAACGCGTTTATTTCGGGCTGAAAAACACGTTTTGAAAACTGTGCTATTCCTTCCCTATAAGTTACATGGTGGTGACCAAAGTTGCCAAAACGTGTTTATTTCTGCTGAAAAACACGTTGTGACAATTTCTGCACACTGGGGTTAAGGGCTGACTCAGTGTGCTCTTCTGAGCCAGGCAGTTACACTGCGATTCCAAGGGCTGAGAAAACGCGTTTATTTCGGGCTGAAAAACACGTTTTGAAAACTGTACTGTTCCTGCCCTATAAGTTACATGGTGGTGACCAAAGTTGCCAAAACATGTTTATTTCTACTGAAAAACACGTTGTGACAATTTCTGCACACTGGGGTTAAGGGCTGACTCAGTGTGCTCTTCTGAGCCAGGCAGTTACACTGCGATTCCAAGGGCTGAGAAAACGTGTTTATTTCGGGCTGAAAAACACGTTTTGAAAACTGTGCTGTTCCTGCCCTATAAGTTACATGGTGGTGACCAAAGTTGCCGAAACGTGTTTATTTCTGCTGAAAAACACGTTGTGACAATTTCTGCACACTGGGGTTAAGGGCTGATTCAGTGTGCTCTTCTGAGCCAGGCAGTTACACTGCGATTCCAAGGGCTGAGAAAACGCGTTTATTTCGGGCTGAAAAACACGTTTTGAAAACTGTGTTGTTCCAGCCTTATAAGTTACATGGTGGTGACCAAAGTTGCCAAAACGTGTTTATTTCTGCTGAAAAACAAGTTGTGACAATTTCTGCACACTGGAGTTAAGGGCTGACTCAGTGTGCTCTTCTGAGCCAGGCAGTTACACTGCGATTCCAAGGGCTGAGAAAACGCGTTTATTTCGGGCTGAAAAACACGTTTTGAAAACTGTGCTGTTCCTGCCCTATAAGTTACATGGTGGTGACCAAAGTTGCCAAAACATGTTTATTTCTGCTGAAAAACACGTTGTGACAATTTCTGCACACTGGGGTTAAGGGCTGACTCAGTGTGCTCTTCTGAGCCAGGCAGTTACACTGCGATTCCAAGGGCTGAGAAAACACGTTTATTTCGGGCTGAAAAACACGTTTTGAAAACTGTGCTGTTCCTGCCCTATAAGTTACATGGTGGTGACCAAAGTTGCCAAAACGTGTTTATTTCTGCTGAAAAACACGTTGTGACAATTTCTGCACACTGGGGTTAAGGGCTGACTCAGTGTGCTCTTCTGAGCCAGGCAGTTACACTGCGATTCCAAGGGCTGAGAAAACGCGTTTATTTCGGGCTGAAAAACACGTTTTGAAAACTGTGCTATTCCTTCCCTATAAGTTACATGGTGGTGACCAAAGTTGCCAAAACGTGTTTATTTCTGCTGAAAAACACGTTGTGACAATTTCTGATCACTGGGGTTAAGGGCTGACTCAGTGTGCTCTTCTGAGCCAGGCAGTTACACTGCGATTCCAAGGGCTGAGAAAACGCGTTTATTTCGGGCTGAAAAACACGTTTTGAAAACTGTGCTATTCCTT
This sequence comes from Atractosteus spatula, assembly GCF_055471065.1. Taxonomy (NCBI): domain Eukaryota; kingdom Metazoa; phylum Chordata; class Actinopteri; order Semionotiformes; family Lepisosteidae; genus Atractosteus; species Atractosteus spatula. The sequence goes on from NW_028296631.1 coordinate 75,383, forward strand.
CCCTATAAGTTACATGGTGGTGACCAAAGTTGCCAAAACGTGTTTATTTCTGCTGAAAAACACGTTGTGACAATTTCTGATCACTGGGGTTAAGGGCTGACTCAGTGTGCTCTTTGGAGCCAGGCAGTTACACTGGGATTCCAAGGGCTGAGAAATGGCGTTTATTTCGAGCTGAAAAACACGTTTTGAAAACTGTGCTGTTCCTGCCCTATAAGTTACATGGTGGTGACCAAAGTTGCCAAAACGTGTTTATTTCTGCTTAAAAACACGTTGTGACAATTTCTGCACACTGGGGTTAAGGGCTGACTCAGTGTGCTCTTCTGAGCCAGGCAGTTACACTGCGATTCCAAGGGCTGAGAAAACGCGTTTATTTCGGGCTGAAAAACACGTTTTGAAAACTGTGCTGTTCCTGCCCTATAAGTTACATGGTGGTGACCAAAGTTGCCGAAACGTGTTTATTTCTGCTGAAAAACACGTTGTGACAATTTCTGCACACTGGGGTTAAGGGCTGATTCAGTGTGCTCTTCTGAGCCAGGCAGTTACACTGCGATTCCAAGGGCTGAGAAAACGCGTTTATTTCGGGCTGAAAAACACGTTTTGAAAACTGTGCTGTTCCTGCCCTATAAGTTACATGGTGGTGACCAAAGTTGCCAAAACATGTTTATTTCTGCTGAAAAACACGTTGTGACAATTTCTGCACACTGGGGTTAAGGGCCGACTCAGTGTTCTCTTCTGAGCCAGGCAGTTACACTGCGATTCCAAGGGCTGAGAAAACGCGTTTATTTCGGGCTGAAAAACACGTTTTGAAAACTGTGCTATTCCTTCCCTATAAGTTACATGGTGGTGACCAAAGTTGCCAAAACGTGTTTATTTCTGCTGAAAAACACGTTGTGACAATTTCTGATCACTGGGGTTAAGGGCCGACTCAGTGTGCTCTTTGGAGCCAGGCAGTTACACTGCGATTCCAAGGGCTGAGAAAACGCGTTTATTTCGGGCTGAAAAACACGTTTTGAAAACTGTGCTGTTCCTGCCCTATAAGTACATGGTGGTGACCAAAGTTGCCGAAACGTGTTTATTTCTGCTTAAAAACACGTTGTGACAATTTCTGCACACTGGGGTTAAGGGTTGACTCAGTGTGCTCTTCTGAGCCAGGCAGTTACACTGCGATTCCAAGGGCTGAGAAAACGCGTTTATTTCGGGCTGAAAAACACGTTTTGAAAACTGTGCTGTTCCTGCCCTATAAGTTACATGGTGGTGACCAAAGTTGCCGAAACGTGTTTATTTCTGCTGAAAAACACGTTGTGACAATTTCTGCACACTGGGGTTAAGGGCTGATTCAGTGTGCTCTTCTGAGCCAGGCAGTTACACTGCGATTCCAAGGGCTGAGAAATCGCGTTTATTTCGGGCTGAAAAACACGTTTCGAAAACTGTGTTGTTCCAGCCCTATAAGTTACATGGTGGTGACCAAAGTTGCCAAAACGTGTTTATTTCTGCTGAAAAACACGTTGTGACAATTTCTGCACACTGGGGTTAAGGGCTGACTCAGTGTGCTCTTCTGAGCCAGGCAGTTACACTGCGATTCCAAGGGCTGAGAAAACACGTTTATTTCGGGCTGAAAAACACGTTTTGAAAACTGTGCTGTTCCTGCCCTATAAGTTACATGGTGGTGACCAAAGTTGCCAAAACGTGTTTATTTCTGCTGAAAAACACGTTGTGACAATTTCTGCACACTGGGGTTAAGGGCTGACTCAGTGTGCTCTTCTGAGCCAGGCAGTTACACTGCGATTCCAAGGGCTGAGAAAACACGTTTATTTCGGGCTGAAAAACACGTTTTGAAAACTGTGCTGTTCCTGCCCTATAAGTTACATGGTGGTGACCAAAGTTGCCAAAACATGTTTATTTCTGCTGAAAAACACGTTGTGACAATTTCTGCACACTGGGGTTAAGGGCTGACTCAGTGTGCTCTTCTGAGCCAGGCAGTTACACTGCGATTCCAAGGGCTGAGAAAACGCATTTATTTCGGGCTGAAAAACACGTTTTGAAAACTGTGCTGTTCCTGCCCTATAAGTTACATGGTGGTGACCAAAGTTGCCAAAACATGTTTATTTCTGCTGAAAAACAAGTTGTGACAATTTCTGCACACTGGGGTTAAGGGCTGACTTAGTGTGCTCTTCTGAGCCAGGCAGTTACAGTGCGATTCCAAGGGCTGAGAAAACGCGTTTATTTCGGGCTGAAAAACACGTTTTGAAAACTGTGCTATTCCTTCCCTATAAGTTACATGGTGGTGACCAAAGTTGCCAAAACGTGTTTATTTCTACTGAAAAACACGTTGTGACAATTTCTGATCACTGGGGTTAAGGGCTGACTCAGTGTGCTCTTTGGAGCCAGGCAGTTACACTGCGATTCCAAGGGCTGAGAAATGGCGTTTATTTCGAGCTGAAAAACACGTTTTGAAAACTGTGCTGTTCCTGCCCTATAAGTTACATGGTGGTGACCAAAGTTGCCAAAACGTGTTTATTTCTGCTTAAAAACACGTTGTGACAATTTCTGCACACTGGGGTTAAGGGCTGACTCAGTGTGCTCTTCTGAGCCAGGCAGTTACACTGCGATTCCAAGGGCTGAGAAAACGCGTTTATTTCGGGCTGAAAAACACGTTTTGAAAACTGTGCTGTTCCTGCCCTATAAGTTACATGGTGGTGACCAAAGTTGCCGAAACGTGTTTATTTCTGCTGAAAAACACGTTGTGACAATTTCTGCACACTGGGGTTAAGGGCTGATTCAGTGTGCTCTTCTGAGCCAGGCAGTTACACTGCGATTCCAAGGGCTGAGAAAACGCGTTTATTTCGGGCTGAAAAACACGTTTTGAAAACTGTACTGTTCCTGCCCTATAAGTTACATGGTGGTGACCAAAGTTGCCAAAACATGTTTATTTCTACTGAAAAACACGTTGTGACAATTTCTGCACACTGGGGTTAAGGGCTGACTCAGTGTGCTCTTCTGAGCCAGGCAGTTACACTGCGATTCCAAGGGCTGAGAAAACGTGTTTATTTCGGGCTGAAAAACACGTTTTGAAAACTGTGCTGTTCCTGCCCTATAAGTTACATGGTGGTGACCAAAGTTGCCGAAACGTGTTTATTTCTGCTGAAAAACACGTTGTGACAATTTCTGCACACTGGGGTTAAGGGCTGATTCAGTGTGCTCTTCTGAGCCAGGCAGTTACACTGCGATTCCAAGGGCTGAGAAAACGCGTTTATTTCGGGCTGAAAAACACGTTTTGAAAACTGTGTTGTTCCAGCCCTATAAGTTACATGGTGGTGACCAAAGTTGCCAAAACGTGTTTATTTCTGCTGAAAAACAAGTTGTGACAATTTCTGCACACTGGAGTTAAGGGCTGACTCAGTGTGCTCTTCTGAGCCAGGCAGTTACACTGCGATTCCAAGGGCTGAGAAAACGCGTTTATTTCGGGCTGAAAAACACGTTTTGAAAACTGTGCTGTTCCTGCCCTATAAGTTACATGGTGGTGACCAAAGTTGCCAAAACATGTTTATTTCTGCTGAAAAACACGTTGTGACAATTTCTGCACACTGGGGTTAAGGGCTGACTCAGTGTGCTCTTCTGAGCCAGGCAGTTACACTGCGATTCCAAGGGCTGAGAAAACACGTTTATTTCGGGCTGAAAAACACGTTTTGAAAACTGTGCTGTTCCTGCCCTATAAGTTACATGGTGGTGACCAAAGTTGCCAAAACGTGTTTATTTCTGCTGAAAAACACGTTGTGACAATTTCTGCACACTGGGGTTAAGGGCTGACTCAGTGTGCTCTTCTGAGCCAGGCAGTTACACTGCGATTCCAAGGGCTGAGAAAACGCGTTTATTTCGGGCTAAAAAACACGTTTTGAAAACTGTGCTGTTCCTGCCCTATAAGTTACATGGTGGTGACCAAAGTTGCCAAAACATGTTTATTTCTGCTGAAAAACAAGTTGTGACAATTTCTGCACACTGGGGTTAAGGGCTGACTTAGTGTGCTCTTCTGAGCCAGGCAGTTACAGTGCGATTCCAAGGGCTGAGAAAACGCGTTTATTTCGGGCTGAAAAACACGTTTTGAAAACTGTGCTATTCCTTCCCTATAAGTTACATGGTGGTGACCAAAGTTGCCAAAACGTGTTTATTTCTTCTGAAAAACACGTTGTGACAATTTCTGATCACTGGGGTTAAGGGCTGACTCAGTGTGCTCTTCTGAGCCAGGCAGTTACACTGCGATTCCAAGGGCTGAGAAAACGCGTTTATTTCGGGCTGAAAAACACGTTTTGAAAACTGTGCTATTCCTTCCCTATAAGTTACATGGTGGTGACCAAAGTTGCCAAAACGTGTTTATTTCTGCTGAAAAACACGTTGTGACAATTTCTGATCACTGGGGTTAAGGGCTGACTCAGTGTGCTCTTTGGAGCCAGGCAGTTACACTGCGATTCCAAGGGCTGAGAAATGGCGTTTATTTCGAGCTGAAAAACACGTTTTGAAAACTGTGCTGTTCCTGCCCTATAAGTTACATGGTGGTGACCAAAGTTGCCAAAACGTGTTTATTTCTGCTTAAAAACACGTTGTGACAATTTCTGCACACTGGGGTTAAGGGCTGACTCAGTGTGCTCTTCTGAGCCAGGCAGTTACACTGCGATTCCAAGGGCTGAGAAAACGCGTTTATTTCGGGCTGAAAAACACGTTTTGAAAACTGTGCTGTTCCTGCCCTATAAGTTACATGGTGGTGACCAAAGTTGCCGAAACGTGTTTATTTCTGCTGAAAAACACGTTGTGACAATTTCTGCACACTGGGGTTAAGGGCTGATTCAGTGTGCTCTTCTGAGCCAGGCAGTTACACTGCGATTCCAAGGGCTGAGAAAACGCGTTTATTTCGGGCTGAAAAACACGTTTTGAAAACTGTGCTGTTCCTGCCCTATAAGTTACATGGTGGTGACCAAAGTTGCCAAAACATGTTTATTTCTGCTGAAAAACACGTTGTGACAATTTCTGCACACTGGGGTTAAGGGCCGACTCAGTGTGCTCTTCTGAGCCAGGCAGTTACACTGCGATTCCAAGGGCTGAGAAAACGCGTTTATTTCGGGCTGAAAAACACGTTTTGAAAACTGTGCTATTCCTTCCCTATAAGTTACATGGTGGTGACCAAAGTTGCCAAAACGTGTTTATTTCTGCTGAAAAACACGTTGTGACAATTTCTGATCACTGGGGTTAAGGGCCGACTCAGTGTGCTCTTTGGAGCCAGGCAGTTACACTGCGATTCCAAGGGCTGAGAAAACGCGTTTATTTCGGGCTGAAAAACACGTTTTGAAAACTGTGCTGTTCCTGCCCTATAAGTACATGGTGGTGACCAAAGTTGCCGAAACGTGTTTATTTCTGCTTAAAAACACGTTGTGACAATTTCTGCACACTGGGGTTAAGGGTTGACTCAGTGTGCTCTTCTGAGCCAGGCAGTTACACTGCGATTCCAAGGGCTGAGAAAACGCGTTTATTTCGGGCTGAAAAACACGTTTTGAAAACTGTGCTGTTCCTGCCCTATAAGTTACATGGTGGTGACCAAAGTTGCCGAAACGTGTTTATTTCTGCTGAAAAACACGTTGTGACAATTTCTGCACACTGGGGTTAAGGGCTGATTCAGTGTGCTCTTCTGAGCCAGGCAGTTACACTGCGATTCCAAGGGCTGAGAAATCGCGTTTATTTCGGGCTGAAAAACACGTTTCGAAAACTGTGTTGTTCCAGCCCTATAAGTTACATGGTGGTGACCAAAGTTGCCAAAACGTGTTTATTTCTGCTGAAAAACACGTTGTGACAATTTCTGCACACTGGGGTTAAGGGCTGACTCAGTGTGCTCTTCTGAGCCAGGCAGTTACACTGCGATTCCAAGGGCTGAGAAAACACGTTTATTTCGGGCTGAAAAACACGTTTTGAAAACTGTGCTGTTCCTGCCCTATAAGTTACATGGTGGTGACCAAAGTTGCCAAAACGTGTTTATTTCTGCTGAAAAACACGTTGTGACAATTTCTGCACACTGGGGTTAAGGGCTGACTCAGTGTGCTCTTCTGAGCCAGGCAGTTACACTGCGATTCCAAGGGCTGAGAAAACACGTTTATTTCGGGCTGAAAAACACGTTTTGAAAACTGTGCTGTTCCTGCCCTATAAGTTACATGGTGGTGACCAAAGTTGCCAAAACATGTTTATTTCTGCTGAAAAACACGTTGTGACAATTTCTGCACACTGGGGTTAAGGGCTGACTCAGTGTGCTCTTCTGAGCCAGGCAGTTACACTGCGATTCCAAGGGCTGAGAAAACGCGTTTATTTCGGGCTGAAAAACACGTTTTGAAAACTGTGCTCTTCCTGCCCTATAAGTTACATGGTGGTGACCAAAGTTGCCAAAACATGTTTATTTCTGCTGAAAAACAAGTTGTGACAATTTCTGCACACTGGGGTTAAGGGCTGACTTAGTGTGCTCTTCTGAGCCAGGCAGTTACAGTGCGATTCCAAGGGCTGAGAAAACGCGTTTATTTCGGGCTGAAAAACACGTTTTGAAAACTGTGCTATTCCTTCCCTATAAGTTACATGGTGGTGACCAAAGTTGCCAAAACGTGTTTATTTCTGCTGAAAAACACGTTGTGACAATTTCTGATCACTGGGGTTAAGGGCTGACTCAGTGTGCTCTTTGGAGCCAGGCAGTTACACTGCGATTCCAAGGGCTGAGAAATGGCGTTTATTTCGAGCTGAAAAACACGTTTTGAAAACTGTGCTGTTCCTGCCCTATAAGTTACATGGTGGTGACCAAAGTTGCCAAAACGTGTTTATTTCTGCTTAAAAACACGTTGTGACAATTTCTGCACACTGGGGTTAAGGGCTGACTCAGTGTGCTCTTCTGAGCCAGGCAGTTACACTGCGATTCCAAGTGCTGAGAAAACGCGTTTATTTCGGGCTGAAAAACACGTTTTGAAAACTGTGCTGTTCCTGCCCTATAAGTTACATGGTGGTGACCAAAGTTGCCGAAACGTGTTTATTTCTGCTGAAAAACACGTTGTGACAATTTCTGCACACTGGGGTTAAGGGCTGATTCAGTGTGCTCTTCTGAGCCAGGCAGTTACACTGCGATTCCAAGGGCTGAGAAAACGCGTTTATTTCGGGCTGAAAAACACGTTTTGAAAACTGTGCTGTTCCTGCCCTATAAGTTACATGGTGGTGACCAAAGTTGCCAAAACATGTTTATTTCTACTGAAAAACACGTTGTGACAATTTCTGCACACTGGGGTTAAGGGCTGACTCAGTGTGCTCTTCTGAGCCAGGCAGTTACACTGCGATTCCAAGGGCTGAGAAAACGTGTTTATTTCGGGCTGAAAAACACGTTTTGAAAACTGTGCTGTTCCTGCCCTATAAGTTACATGGTGGTGACCAAAGTTGCCGAAACGTGTTTATTTCTGCTGAAAAACACGTTGTGACAATTTCTGCACACTGGGGTTAAGGGCTGATTCAGTGTGCTCTTCTGAGCCAGGCAGTTACACTGCGATTCCAAGGGCTGAGAAAACGCGTTTATTTCGGGCTGAAAAACACGTTTTGAAAACTGTGTTGTTCCAGCCTTATAAGTTACATGGTGGTGACCAAAGTTGCCAAAACGTGTTTATTTCTGCTGAAAAACACGTTGTGACAATTTCTGCACACTGGGGTTAAGGGCTGACTCAGTGTGCTCTTCTGAGCCAGGCAGTTACACTGCGATTCCAAGGGCTGAGAAAACACGTTTATTTCGGGCTGAAAAACACGTTTTGAAAACTGTGCTGTTCCTGCCCTATAAGTTACATGGTGGTGACCAAAGTTGCCAAAACGTGTTTATTTCTGCTGAAAAACACGTTGTGACAATTTCTGCACACTGGGGTTAAGGGCTGACTCAGTGTGCTCTTCTGAGCCAGGCAGTTACACTGCGATTCCAAGGGCTGAGAAAACACGTTTATTTCGGGCTGAAAAACACGTTTTGAAAACTGTGCTGTTCCTGCCCTATAAGTTACATGGTGGTGACCAAAGTTGCCAAAACATGTTTATTTCTGCTGAAAAACACGTTGTGACAATTTCTGCACACTGGGGTTAAGGGCTGACTCAGTGTGCTCTTCTGAGCCAGGCAGTTACACTGCGATTCCAAGGGCTGAGAAAACGCGTTTATTTCGAGCTGAAAAACACGTTTTGAAAACTGTGCTGTTCCTGCCCTATAAGTTACATGGTGGTGACCAAAGTTGCCGAAACGTGTTTATTTCTGCTGAAAAACACGTTGTGACAATTTCTGCACACTGGGGTTAAGGGCTGATTCAGTGTGCTCTTCTGAGCCAGGCAGTTACACTGCGATTCCAAGGGCTGAGAAAACGCGTTTATTTCGGGCTGAAAAACACGTTTTGAAAACTGTGCTGTTCCTGCCCTATAAGTTACATGGTGGTGACCAAAGTTGCCAAAACATGTTTATTTCTGCTGAAAAACACGTTGTGACAATTTCTGCACACTGGGGTTAAGGGCCGACTCAGTGTGCTCTTCTGAGCCAGGCAGTTACACTGCGATTTCAAGGGCTGAGAAAACGCGTTTATTTCGGGCTGAAAAACACGTTTTGAAAACTGTGCTATTCCTTCCCTATAAGTTACATGGTGGTGACCAAAGTTGCCAAAACGTGTTTATTTCTGCTGAAAAACACGTTGTGACAATTTCTGCACACTGGGGTTAAGGGCTGACTCAGTGTGCTCTTCTGAGCCAGGCAGTTACACTGCGATTCCAAGGGCTGAGAAAACACGTTTATTTCGGGCTGAAAAACACGTTTTGAAAACTGTGCTGTTCCTGCCCTATAAGTTACATGGTGGTGACCAAAGTTGCCAAAACGTGTTTATTTCTGCTGAAAAACACGTTGTGACAATTTCTGCACACTGGGGTTAAGGGCTGACTCAGTGTGCTCTTCTGAGCCAGGCAGTTACACTGCGATTCCAAGGGCTGAGAAAACACGTTTATTTCGGGCTGAAAAACACGTTTTGAAAACTGTGCTGTTCCTGCCCTATAAGTTACATGGTGGTGACCAAAGTTGCCGAAACGTGTTTATTTCTGCTGAAAAACACGTTGTGACAATTTCTGCACACTGGGGTTAAGGGCTGATTCAGTGTGCTCTTCTGAGCCAGGCAGTTACACTGCGATTCCAAGGGCTGAGAAAACGCGTTTATTTCGGGCTGAAAAACACGTTTTGAAAACTGTGTTGTTCCAGCCTTATAAGTTACATGGTGGTGACCAAAGTTGCCAAAACGTGTTTATTTCTGCTGAAAAACAAGTTGTGACAATTTCTGCACACTGGAGTTAAGGGCTGACTCAGTGTGCTCTTCTGAGCCAGGCAGTTACACTGCGATTCCAAGGGCTGAGAAAACGCGTTTATTTCGGGCTGAAAAACACGTTTTGAAAACTGTGCTGTTCCTGCCCTATAAGTTACATGGTGGTGACCAAAGTTGCCAAAACATGTTTATTTCTGCTGAAAAACACGTTGTGACAATTTCTGCACACTGGGGTTAAGGGCTGACTCAGTGTGCTCTTCTGAGCCAGGCAGTTACACTGCGATTCCAAGGGCTGAGAAAACACGTTTATTTCGGGCTGAAAAACACGTTTTGAAAACTGTGCTGTTCCTGCCCTATAAGTTACATGGTGGTGACCAAAGTTGCCAAAACGTGTTTATTTCTGCTGAAAAACACGTTGTGACAATTTCTGCACACTGGGGTTAAGGGCTGACTCAGTGTGCTCTTCTGAGCCAGGCAGTTACACTGCGATTCCAAGGGCTGAGAAAACGCGTTTATTTCGGGCTGAAAAACACGTTTTGAAAACTGTGCTATTCCTTCCCTATAAGTTACATGGTGGTGACCAAAGTTGCCAAAACGTGTTTATTTCTGCTGAAAAACACGTTGTGACAATTTCTGATCACTGGGGTTAAGGGCTGACTCAGTGTGCTCTTCTGAGCCAGGCAGTTACACTGCGATTCCAAGGGCTGAGAAAACGCGTTTATTTCGGGCTGAAAAACACGTTTTGAAAACTGTGCTATTCCTTCCCTATAAGTTACATGGTGGTGACCAAAGTTGCCAAAACGTGTTTATTTCTGCTGAAAAACACGTTGTGACAATTTCTGCACACTGGGGTTAAGGGCTGACTCAGTGTGCTCTTCTGAGCCAGGCAGTTACACTGCGATTCCAAGGGCTGAGAAAACGCGTTTATTTCGGGCTGAAAAACACGTTTTGAAAACTGTGCTGTTCCTGCCCTATAAGTTACATGGTGGTGACCAAAGTTGCCGAAACGTGTTTATTTCTGCTGAAAAACACGTTGTGACAATTTCTGCACACTGGGGTTAAGGGCTGATTCAGTGTGCTCTTCTGAGCCAGGCAGTTACACTGCGATTCCAAGGGCTGAGAAAACGCGTTTATTTCGGGCTGAAAAACACGTTTTGAAAACTGTGCTGTTCCTGCCCTATAAGTTACATGGTGGTGACCAAAGTTGCCAAAACATGTTTATTTCTGCTGAAAAACACGTTGTGACAATTTCTGCACACTGGGGTTAAGGGCCGACTCAGTGTGCTCTTCTGAGCCAGGCAGTTACACTGCGATTCCAAGGGCTGAGAAAACGCGTTTATTTCGGGCTGAAAAACACGTTTTGAAAACTGTGCTATTCCTTCCCTATAAGTTACATGGTGGTGACCAAAGTTGCCAAAACGTGTTTATTTCTGCTGAAAAACACGTTGTGACAATTTCTGATCACTGGGGTTAAGGGCCGACTCAGTGTGCTCTTTGGAGCCAGGCAGTTACACTGCGATTCCAAGGGCTGAGAAAACGCGTTTATTTCGGGCTGAAAAACACGTTTTGAAAACTGTGCTGTTCCTGCCCTATAAGTACATGGTGGTGACCAAAGTTGCCGAAACGTGTTTATTTCTGCTTAAAAACACGTTGTGACAATTTCTGCACACTGGGGTTAAGGGTTGACTCAGTGTGCTCTTCTGAGCCAGGCAGTTACACTGCGATTCCAAGGGCTGAGAAAACGCGTTTATTTCGGGCTGAAAAACACGTTTTGAAAACTGTGCTGTTCCTGCCCTATAAGTTACATGGTGGTGACCAAAGTTGCCGAAACGTGTTTATTTCTGCTGAAAAACACGTTGTGACAATTTCTGCACACTGGGGTTAAGGGCTGATTCAGTGTGCTCTTCTGAGCCAGGCAGTTACACTGCGATTCCAAGGGCTGAGAAATCGCGTTTATTTCGGGCTGAAAAACACGTTTCGAAAACTGTGTTGTTCCAGCCCTATAAGTTACATGGTGGTGACCAAAGTTGCCAAAACGTGTTTATTTCTGCTGAAAAACACGTTGTGACAATTTCTGCACACTGGGGTTAAGGGCTGACTCAGTGTGCTCTTCTGAGCCAGGCAGTTACACTGCGATTCCAAGGGCTGAGAAAACACGTTTATTTCGGGCTGAAAAACACGTTTTGAAAACTGTGCTGTTCCTGCCCTATAAGTTACATGGTGGTGACCAAAGTTGCCAAAACGTGTTTATTTCTGCTGAAAAACACGTTGTGACAATTTCTGCACACTGGGGTTAAGGGCTGACTCAGTGTGCTCTTCTGAGCCAGGCAGTTACACTGCGATTCCAAGGGCTGAGAAAACACGTTTATTTCGGGCTGAAAAACACGTTTTGAAAACTGTGCTGTTCCTGCCCTATAAGTTACATGGTGGTGACCAAAGTTGCCAAAACATGTTTATTTCTGCTGAAAAACACGTTGTGACAATTTCTGCACACTGGGGTTAAGGGCTGACTCAGTGTGCTCTTCTGAGCCAGGCAGTTACACTGCGATTCCAAGGGCTGAGAAAACGCATTTATTTCGGGCTGAAAAACACGTTTTGAAAACTGTGCTGTTCCTGCCCTATAAGTTACATGGTGGTGACCAAAGTTGCCAAAACATGTTTATTTCTGCTGAAAAACAAGTTGTGACAATTTCTGCACACTGGGGTTAAGGGCTGACTTAGTGTGCTCTTCTGAGCCAGGCAGTTACAGTGCGATTCCAAGGGCTGAGAAAACGCGTTTATTTCGGGCTGAAAAACACGTTTTGAAAACTGTGCTATTCCTTCCCTATAAGTTACATGGTGGTGACCAAAGTTGCCAAAACGTGTTTATTTCTACTGAAAAACACGTTGTGACAATTTCTGATCACTGGGGTTAAGGGCTGACTCAGTGTGCTCTTTGGAGCCAGGCAGTTACACTGCGATTCCAAGGGCTGAGAAATGGCGTTTATTTCGAGCTGAAAAACACGTTTTGAAAACTGTGCTGTTCCTGCCCTATAAGTTACATGGTGGTGACCAAAGTTGCCAAAACGTGTTTATTTCTGCTTAAAAACACGTTGTGACAATTTCTGCACACTGGGGTTAAGGGCTGACTCAGTGTGCTCTTCTGAGCCAGGCAGTTACACTGCGATTCCAAGGGCTGAGAAAACGCGTTTATTTCGGGCTGAAAAACACGTTTTGAAAACTGTGCTGTTCCTGCCCTATAAGTTACATGGTGGTGACCAAAGTTGCCGAAACGTGTTTATTTCTGCTGAAAAACACGTTGTGACAATTTCTGCACACTGGGGTTAAGGGCTGATTCAGTGTGCTCTTCTGAGCCAGGCAGTTACACTGCGATTCCAAGGGCTGAGAAAACGCGTTTATTTCGGGCTGAAAAACACGTTTTGAAAACTGTACTGTTCCTGCCCTATAAGTTACATGGTGGTGACCAAAGTTGCCAAAACATGTTTATTTCTACTGAAAAACACGTTGTGACAATTTCTGCACACTGGGGTTAAGGGCTGACTCAGTGTGCTCTTCTGAGCCAGGCAGTTACACTGCGATTCCAAGGGCTGAGAAAACGTGTTTATTTCGGGCTGAAAAACACGTTTTGAAAACTGTGCTGTTCCTGCCCTATAAGTTACATGGTGGTGACCAAAGTTGCCGAAACGTGTTTATTTCTGCTGAAAAACACGTTGTGACAATTTCTGCACACTGGGGTTAAGGGCTGATTCAGTGTGCTCTTCTGAGCCAGGCAGTTACACTGCGATTCCAAGGGCTGAGAAAACGCGTTTATTTCGGGCTGAAAAACACGTTTTGAAAACTGTGTTGTTCCAGCCTTATAAGTTACATGGTGGTGACCAAAGTTGCCAAAACGTGTTTATTTCTGCTGAAAAACAAGTTGTGACAATTTCTGCACACTGGAGTTAAGGGCTGACTCAGTGTGCTCTTCTGAGCCAGGCAGTTACACTGCGATTCCAAGGGCTGAGAAAACGCGTTTATTTCGGGCTGAAAAACACGTTTTGAAAACTGTGCTGTTCCTGCCCTATAAGTTACATGGTGGTGACCAAAGTTGCCAAAACATGTTTATTTCTGCTGAAAAACACGTTGTGACAATTTCTGCACACTGGGGTTAAGGGCTGACTCAGTGTGCTCTTCTGAGCCAGGCAGTTACACTGCGATTCCAAGGGCTGAGAAAACACGTTTATTTCGGGCTGAAAAACACGTTTTGAAAACTGTGCTGTTCCTGCCCTATAAGTTACATGGTGGTGACCAAAGTTGCCAAAACGTGTTTATTTCTGCTGAAAAACACGTTGTGACAATTTCTGCACACTGGGGTTAAGGGCTGACTCAGTGTGCTCTTCTGAGCCAGGCAGTTACACTGCGATTCCAAGGGCTGAGAAAACGCGTTTATTTCGGGCTAAAAAACACGTTTTGAAAACTGTGCTGTTCCTGCCCTATAAGTTACATGGTGGTGACCAAAGTTGCCAAAACATGTTTATTTCTGCTGAAAAACAAGTTGTGACAATTTCTGCACACTGGGGTTAAGGGCTGACTTAGTGTGCTCTTCTGAGCCAGGCAGTTACAGTGCGATTCCAAGGGCTGAGAAAACGCGTTTATTTCGGGCTGAAAAACACGTTTTGAAAACTGTGCTATTCCTTCCCTATAAGTTACATGGTGGTGACCAAAGTTGCCAAAACGTGTTTATTTCTTCTGAAAAACACGTTGTGACAATTTCTGATCACTGGGGTTAAGGGCTGACTCAGTGTGCTCTTCTGAGCCAGGCAGTTACACTGCGATTCCAAGGGCTGAGAAAACGCGTTTATTTCGGGCTGAAAAACACGTTTTGAAAACTGTGCTATTCCTTCCCTATAAGTTACATGGTGGTGACCAAAGTTGCCAAAACGTGTTTATTTCTGCTGAAAAACACGTTGTGACAATTTCTGATCACTGGGGTTAAGGGCTGACTCAGTGTGCTCTTTGGAGCCAGGCAGTTACACTGCGATTCCAAGGGCTGAGAAATGGCGTTTATTTCGAGCTGAAAAACACGTTTTGAAAACTGTGCTGTTCCTGCCCTATAAGTTACATGGTGGTGACCAAAGTTGCCAAAACGTGTTTATTTCTGCTTAAAAACACGTTGTGACAATTTCTGCACACTGGGGTTAAGGGCTGACTCAGTGTGCTCTTCTGAGCCAGGCAGTTACACTGCGATTCCAAGGGCTGAGAAAACGCGTTTATTTCGGGCTGAAAAACACGTTTTGAAAACTGTGCTGTTCCTGCCCTATAAGTTACATGGTGGTGACCAAAGTTGCCGAAACGTGTTTATTTCTGCTGAAAAACACGTTGTGACAATTTCTGCACACTGGGGTTAAGGGCTGATTCAGTGTGCTCTTCTGAGCCAGGCAGTTACACTGCGATTCCAAGGGCTGAGAAAACGCGTTTATTTCGGGCTGAAAAACACGTTTTGAAAACTGTGCTGTTCCTGCCCTATAAGTTACATGGTGGTGACCAAAGTTGCCAAAACATGTTTATTTCTGCTGAAAAACACGTTGTGACAATTTCTGCACACTGGGGTTAAGGGCCGACTCAGTGTGCTCTTCTGAGCCAGGCAGTTACACTGCGATTCCAAGGGCTGAGAAAACGCGTTTATTTCGGGCTGAAAAACACGTTTTGAAAACTGTGCTATTCCTTCCCTATAAGTTACATGGTGGTGACCAAAGTTGCCAAAACGTGTTTATTTCTGCTGAAAAACACGTTGTGACAATTTCTGATCACTGGGGTTAAGGGCCGACTCAGTGTGCTCTTTGGAGCCAGGCAGTTACACTGCGATTCCAAGGGCTGAGAAAACGCGTTTATTTCGGGCTGAAAAACACGTTTTGAAAACTGTGCTGTTCCTGCCCTATAAGTACATGGTGGTGACCAAAGTTGCCGAAACGTGTTTATTTCTGCTTAAAAACACGTTGTGACAATTTCTGCACACTGGGGTTAAGGGTTGACTCAGTGTGCTCTTCTGAGCCAGGCAGTTACACTGCGATTCCAAGGGCTGAGAAAACGCGTTTATTTCGGGCTGAAAAACACGTTTTGAAAACTGTGCTGTTCCTGCCCTATAAGTTACATGGTGGTGACCAAAGTTGCCGAAACGTGTTTATTTCTGCTGAAAAACACGTTGTGACAATTTCTGCACACTGGGGTTAAGGGCTGATTCAGTGTGCTCTTCTGAGCCAGGCAGTTACACTGCGATTCCAAGGGCTGAGAAATCGCGTTTATTTCGGGCTGAAAAACACGTTTCGAAAACTGTGTTGTTCCAGCCCTATAAGTTACATGGTGGTGACCAAAGTTGCCAAAACGTGTTTATTTCTGCTGAAAAACACGTTGTGACAATTTCTGCACACTGGGGTTAAGGGCTGACTCAGTGTGCTCTTCTGAGCCAGGCAGTTACACTGCGATTCCAAGGGCTGAGAAAACACGTTTATTTCGGGCTGAAAAACACGTTTTGAAAACTGTGCTGTTCCTGCCCTATAAGTTACATGGTGGTGACCAAAGTTGCCAAAACGTGTTTATTTCTGCTGAAAAACACGTTGTGACAATTTCTGCACACTGGGGTTAAGGGCTGACTCAGTGTGCTCTTCTGAGCCAGGCAGTTACACTGCGATTCCAAGGGCTGAGAAAACACGTTTATTTCGGGCTGAAAAACACGTTTTGAAAACTGTGCTGTTCCTGCCCTATAAGTTACATGGTGGTGACCAAAGTTGCCAAAACATGTTTATTTCTGCTGAAAAACACGTTGTGACAATTTCTGCACACTGGGGTTAAGGGCTGACTCAGTGTGCTCTTCTGAGCCAGGCAGTTACACTGCGATTCCAAGGGCTGAGAAAACGCGTTTATTTCGGGCTGAAAAACACGTTTTGAAAACTGTGCTCTTCCTGCCCTATAAGTTACATGGTGGTGACCAAAGTTGCCAAAACATGTTTATTTCTGCTGAAAAACAAGTTGTGACAATTTCTGCACACTGGGGTTAAGGGCTGACTTAGTGTGCTCTTCTGAGCCAGGCAGTTACAGTGCGATTCCAAGGGCTGAGAAAACGCGTTTATTTCGGGCTGAAAAACACGTTTTGAAAACTGTGCTATTCCTTCCCTATAAGTTACATGGTGGTGACCAAAGTTGCCAAAACGTGTTTATTTCTGCTGAAAAACACGTTGTGACAATTTCTGATCACTGGGGTTAAGGGCTGACTCAGTGTGCTCTTTGGAGCCAGGCAGTTACACTGCGATTCCAAGGGCTGAGAAATGGCGTTTATTTCGAGCTGAAAAACACGTTTTGAAAACTGTGCTGTTCCTGCCCTATAAGTTACATGGTGGTGACCAAAGTTGCCAAAACGTGTTTATTTCTGCTTAAAAACACGTTGTGACAATTTCTGCACACTGGGGTTAAGGGCTGACTCAGTGTGCTCTTCTGAGCCAGGCAGTTACACTGCGATTCCAAGTGCTGAGAAAACGCGTTTATTTCGGGCTGAAAAACACGTTTTGAAAACTGTGCTGTTCCTGCCCTATAAGTTACATGGTGGTGACCAAAGTTGCCGAAACGTGTTTATTTCTGCTGAAAAACACGTTGTGACAATTTCTGCACACTGGGGTTAAGGGCTGATTCAGTGTGCTCTTCTGAGCCAGGCAGTTACACTGCGATTCCAAGGGCTGAGAAAACGCGTTTATTTCGGGCTGAAAAACACGTTTTGAAAACTGTGCTGTTCCTGCCCTATAAGTTACATGGTGGTGACCAAAGTTGCCAAAACATGTTTATTTCTACTGAAAAACACGTTGTGACAATTTCTGCACACTGGGGTTAAGGGCTGACTCAGTGTGCTCTTCTGAGCCAGGCAGTTACACTGCGATTCCAAGGGCTGAGAAAACGTGTTTATTTCGGGCTGAAAAACACGTTTTGAAAACTGTGCTGTTCCTGCCCTATAAGTTACATGGTGGTGACCAAAGTTGCCGAAACGTGTTTATTTCTGCTGAAAAACACGTTGTGACAATTTCTGCACACTGGGGTTAAGGGCTGATTCAGTGTGCTCTTCTGAGCCAGGCAGTTACACTGCGATTCCAAGGGCTGAGAAAACGCGTTTATTTCGGGCTGAAAAACACGTTTTGAAAACTGTGTTGTTCCAGCCTTATAAGTTACATGGTGGTGACCAAAGTTGCCAAAACGTGTTTATTTCTGCTGAAAAACACGTTGTGACAATTTCTGCACACTGGGGTTAAGGGCTGACTCAGTGTGCTCTTCTGAGCCAGGCAGTTACACTGCGATTCCAAGGGCTGAGAAAACACGTTTATTTCGGGCTGAAAAACACGTTTTGAAAACTGTGCTGTTCCTGCCCTATAAGTTACATGGTGGTGACCAAAGTTGCCAAAACGTGTTTATTTCTGCTGAAAAACACGTTGTGACAATTTCTGCACACTGGGGTTAAGGGCTGACTCAGTGTGCTCTTCTGAGCCAGGCAGTTACACTGCGATTCCAAGGGCTGAGAAAACACGTTTATTTCGGGCTGAAAAACACGTTTTGAAAACTGTGCTGTTCCTGCCCTATAAGTTACATGGTGGTGACCAAAGTTGCCAAAACATGTTTATTTCTGCTGAAAAACACGTTGTGACAATTTCTGCACACTGGGGTTAAGGGCTGACTCAGTGTGCTCTTCTGAGCCAGGCAGTTACACTGCGATTCCAAGGGCTGAGAAAACGCGTTTATTTCGAGCTGAAAAACACGTTTTGAAAACTGTGCTGTTCCTGCCCTATAAGTTACATGGTGGTGACCAAAGTTGCCGAAACGTGTTTATTTCTGCTGAAAAACACGTTGTGACAATTTCTGCACACTGGGGTTAAGGGCTGATTCAGTGTGCTCTTCTGAGCCAGGCAGTTACACTGCGATTCCAAGGGCTGAGAAAACGCGTTTATTTCGGGCTGAAAAACACGTTTTGAAAACTGTGCTGTTCCTGCCCTATAAGTTACATGGTGGTGACCAAAGTTGCCAAAACATGTTTATTTCTGCTGAAAAACACGTTGTGACAATTTCTGCACACTGGGGTTAAGGGCCGACTCAGTGTGCTCTTCTGAGCCAGGCAGTTACACTGCGATTTCAAGGGCTGAGAAAACGCGTTTATTTCGGGCTGAAAAACACGTTTTGAAAACTGTGCTATTCCTTCCCTATAAGTTACATGGTGGTGACCAAAGTTGCCAAAACGTGTTTATTTCTGCTGAAAAACACGTTGTGACAATTTCTGCACACTGGGGTTAAGGGCTGACTCAGTGTGCTCTTCTGAGCCAGGCAGTTACACTGCGATTCCAAGGGCTGAGAAAACACGTTTATTTCGGGCTGAAAAACACGTTTTGAAAACTGTGCTGTTCCTGCCCTATAAGTTACATGGTGGTGACCAAAGTTGCCAAAACGTGTTTATTTCTGCTGAAAAACACGTTGTGACAATTTCTGCACACTGGGGTTAAGGGCTGACTCAGTGTGCTCTTCTGAGCCAGGCAGTTACACTGCGATTCCAAGGGCTGAGAAAACACGTTTATTTCGGGCTGAAAAACACGTTTTGAAAACTGTGCTGTTCCTGCCCTATAAGTTACATGGTGGTGACCAAAGTTGCCAAAACATGTTTATTTCTGCTGAAAAACACGTTGTGACAATTTCTGCACACTGGGGTTAAGGGCTGACTCAGTGTGCTCTTCTGAGCCAGGCAGTTACACTGCGATTCCAAGGGCTGAGAAAACGCGTTTATTTCGAGCTGAAAAACACGTTTTGAAAACTGTGCTGTTCCTGCCCTATAAGTTACATGGTGGTGACCAAAGTTGCCGAAACGTGTTTATTTCTGCTGAAAAACACGTTGTGACAATTTCTGCACACTGGGGTTAAGGGCTGATTCAGTGTGCTCTTCTGAGCCAGGCAGTTACACTGCGATTCCAAGGGCTGAGAAAACGCGTTTATTTCGGGCTGAAAAACACGTTTTGAAAACTGTGCTGTTCCTGCCCTATAAGTTACATGGTGGTGACCAAAGTTGCCAAAACATGTTTATTTCTGCTGAAAAACACGTTGTGATAATTTCTGCACACTGGGGTTAAGGGCCGACTCAGTGTGCTCTTCTGAGCCAGGCAGTTACACTGCGATTCCAAGGGCTGAGAAAACGCGTTTATTTCGGGCTGAAAAACACGTTTTGAAAACTGTGCTATTCCTTCCCTATAAGTTACATGGTGGTGACCAAAGTTGCCAAAACGTGTTTATTTCTGCTGAAAAACACGTTGTGACAATTTCTGATCACTGGGGTTAAGGGCCGACTCAGTGTGCTCTTTGGAGCCAGGCAGTTACACTGCGATTCCAAGGGCTGAGAAAACGCGTTTATTTCGGGCTGAAAAACACGTTTTGAAAACTGTGCTGTTCCTGCCCTATAAGTACATGGTGGTGACCAAAGTTGCCGAAACGTGTTTATTTCTGCTTAAAAACACGTTGTGACAATTTCTGCACACTGGGGTTAAGGGTTGACTCAGTGTGCTCTTCTGAGCCAGGCAGTTACACTGCGATTCCAAGGGCTGAGAAAACGCGTTTATTTCGGGCTGAAAAACACGTTTTGAAAACTGTGCTGTTCCTGCCCTATAAGTTACATGGTGGTGACCAAAGTTGCCGAAACGTGTTTATTTCTGCTGAAAAACACGTTGTGACAATTTCTGCATACTGGGGTTAAGGGCTGATTCAGTGTGCTCTTCTGAGCCAGGCAGTTACACTGCGATTCCAAGGGCTGAGAAATCGCGTTTATTTCGGGCTGAAAAACACGTTTCGAAAACTGTGTTGTTCCAGCCCTATAAGTTACATGGTGGTGACCAAAGTTGCCAAAACGTGTTTATTTCTGCTGAAAAACACGTTGTGACAATTTCTGCACACTGGGGTTAAGGGCTGACTCAGTGTGCTCTTCTGAGCCAGGCAGTTACACTGCGATTCCAAGGGCTGAGAAAACACGTTTATTTCGGGCTGAAAAACACGTTTTGAAAACTGTGCTGTTCCTGCCCTATAAGTTACATGGTGGTGACCAAAGTTGCCAAAACGTGTTTATTTCTGCTGAAAAACACGTTGTGACAATTTCTGCACACTGGGGTTAAGGGCTGACTCAGTGTGCTCTTCTGAGCCAGGCAGTTACACTGCGATTCCAAGGGCTGAGAAAACACGTTTATTTCGGGCTGAAAAACACGTTTTGAAAACTGTGCTGTTCCTGCCCTATAAGTTACATGGTGGTGACCAAAGTTGCCAAAACGTGTTTATTTCTGCTTAAAAACACGTTGTGACAATTTCTGCACACTGGGGTTAAGGGCTGACTCAGTGTGCTCTTCTGAGCCAGGCAGTTACACTGCGATTCCAAGTGCTGAGAAAACGCGTTTATTTCGGGCTGAAAAACACGTTTTGAAAACTGTGCTGTTCCTGCCCTATAAGTTACATGGTGGTGACCAAAGTTGCCGAAACGTGTTTATTTCTGCTGAAAAACACGTTGTGACAATTTCTGCACACTGGGGTTAAGGGCTGATTCAGTGTGCTCTTCTGAGCCAGGCAGTTACACTGCGATTCCAAGGGCTGAGAAAACGCGTTTATTTCGGGCTGAAAAACACGTTTTGAAAACTGTGCTGTTCCTGCCCTATAAGTTACATGGTGGTGACCAAAGTTGCCAAAACATGTTTATTTCTACTGAAAAACACGTTGTGACAATTTCTGCACACTGGGGTTAAGGGCTGACTCAGTGTGCTCTTCTGAGCCAGGCAGTTACACTGCGATTCCAAGGGCTGAGAAAACGTGTTTATTTCGGGCTGAAAAACACGTTTTGAAAACTGTGCTGTTCCTGCCCTATAAGTTACATGGTGGTGACCAAAGTTGCCGAAACGTGTTTATTTCTGCTGAAAAACACGTTGTGACAATTTCTGCACACTGGGGTTAAGGGCTGATTCAGTGTGCTCTTCTGAGCCAGGCAGTTACACTGCGATTCCAAGGGCTGAGAAAACGCGTTTATTTCGGGCTGAAAAACACGTTTTGAAAACTGTGTTGTTCCAGCCTTATAAGTTACATGGTGGTGACCAAAGTTGCCAAAACGTGTTTATTTCTGCTGAAAAACACGTTGTGACAATTTCTGCACACTGGGGTTAAGGGCTGACTCAGTGTGCTCTTCTGAGCCAGGCAGTTACACTGCGATTCCAAGGGCTGAGAAAACACGTTTATTTCGGGCTGAAAAACACGTTTTGAAAACTGTGCTGTTCCTGCCCTATAAGTTACATGGTGGTGACCAAAGTTGCCAAAACGTGTTTATTTCTGCTGAAAAACACGTTGTGACAATTTCTGCACACTGGGGTTAAGGGCTGACTCAGTGTGCTCTTCTGAGCCAGGCAGTTACACTGCGATTCCAAGGGCTGAGAAAACACGTTTATTTCGGGCTGAAAAACACGTTTTGAAAACTGTGCTGTTCCTGCCCTATAAGTTACATGGTGGTGACCAAAGTTGCCAAAACATGTTTATTTCTGCTGAAAAACACGTTGTGACAATTTCTGCACACTGGGGTTAAGGGCTGACTCAGTGTGCTCTTCTGAGCCAGGCAGTTACACTGCGATTCCAAGGGCTGAGAAAACGCGTTTATTTCGAGCTGAAAAACACGTTTTGAAAACTGTGCTGTTCCTGCCCTATAAGTTACATGGTGGTGACCAAAGTTGCCGAAACGTGTTTATTTCTGCTGAAAAACACGTTGTGACAATTTCTGCACACTGGGGTTAAGGGCTGATTCAGTGTGCTCTTCTGAGCCAGGCAGTTACACTGCGATTCCAAGGGCTGAGAAAACGCGTTTATTTCGGGCTGAAAAACACGTTTTGAAAACTGTGCTGTTCCTGCCCTATAAATACATGGTGGTGACCAAAGTTGCCAAAACATGTTTATTTCTGCTGAAAAACACGTTGTGACAATTTCTGCACACTGGGGTTAAGGGCCGACTCAGTGTGCTCTTCTGAGCCAGGCAGTTACACTGCGATTTCAAGGGCTGAGAAAACGCGTTTATTTCGGGCTGAAAAACACGTTTTGAAAACTGTGCTATTCCTTCCCTATAAGTTACATGGTGGTGACCAAAGTTGCCAAAACGTGTTTATTTCTGCTGAAAAACACGTTGTGACAATTTCTGCACACTGGGGTTAAGGGCTGACTCAGTGTGCTCTTCTGAGCCAGGCAGTTACACTGCGATTCCAAGGGCTGAGAAAACACGTTTATTTCGGGCTGAAAAACACGTTTTGAAAACTGTGCTGTTCCTGCCCTATAAGTTACATGGTGGTGACCAAAGTTGCCAAAACGTGTTTATTTCTGCTGAAAAACACGTTGTGACAATTTCTGCACACTGGGGTTAAGGGCTGACTCAGTGTGCTCTT
Source organism: Atractosteus spatula (assembly GCF_055471065.1). Classification (NCBI taxonomy): domain Eukaryota; kingdom Metazoa; phylum Chordata; class Actinopteri; order Semionotiformes; family Lepisosteidae; genus Atractosteus; species Atractosteus spatula. The sequence continues at coordinate 98,151 of NW_028296631.1, forward strand.
CTGAGCCAGGCAGTTACACTGCGATTCCAAGGGCTGAGAAAACACGTTTATTTCGGGCTGAAAAACACGTTTTGAAAACTGTGCTGTTCCTGCCCTATAAGTTACATGGTGGTGACCAAAGTTGCCAAAACATGTTTATTTCTGCTGAAAAACACGTTGTGACAATTTCTGCACACTGGGGTTAAGGGCTGACTCAGTGTGCTCTTCTGAGCCAGGCAGTTACACTGCGATTCCAAGGGCTGAGAAAACGCGTTTATTTCGAGCTGAAAAACACGTTTTGAAAACTGTGCTGTTCCTGCCCTATAAGTTACATGGTGGTGACCAAAGTTGCCGAAACGTGTTTATTTCTGCTGAAAAACACGTTGTGACAATTTCTGCACACTGGGGTTAAGGGCTGATTCAGTGTGCTCTTCTGAGCCAGGCAGTTACACTGCGATTCCAAGGGCTGAGAAAACGCGTTTATTTCGGGCTGAAAAACACGTTTTGGAAACTGTGCTGTTCCTGCCCTATAAGTTACATGGTGGTGACCAAAGTTGCCAAAACATGTTTATTTCTGCTGAAAAACACGTTGTGACAATTTCTGCACACTGGGGTTAAGGGCCGACTCAGTGTGCTCTTCTGAGCCAGGCAGTTACACTGCGATTCCAAGGGCTGAGAAAACGCGTTTATTTCGGGCTGAAAAACACGTTTTGAAAACTGTGCTATTCCTTCCCTATAAGTTACATGGTGGTGACCAAAGTTGCCAAAACGTGTTTATTTCTGCTGAAAAACACGTTGTGACAATTTCTGATCACTGGGGTTAAGGGCCGACTCAGTGTGCTCTTTGGAGCCAGGCAGTTACACTGCGATTCCAAGGGCTGAGAAAACGCGTTTATTTCGGGCTGAAAAACACGTTTTGAAAACTGTGCTGTTCCTGCCCTATAAGTACATGGTGGTGACCAAAGTTGCCGAAACGTGTTTATTTCTGCTTAAAAACACGTTGTGACAATTTCTGCACACTGGGGTTAAGGGTTGACTCAGTGTGCTCTTCTGAGCCAGGCAGTTACACTGCGATTCCAAGGGCTGAGAAAACGCGTTTATTTCGGGCTGAAAAACACGTTTTGAAAACTGTGCTGTTCCTGCCCTATAAGTTACATGGTGGTGACCAAAGTTGCCGAAACGTGTTTATTTCTGCTGAAAAACACGTTGTGACAATTTCTGCACACTGGGGTTAAGGGCTGATTCAGTGTGCTCTTCTGAGCCAGGCAGTTACACTGCGATTCCAAGGGCTGAGAAATCGCGTTTATTTCGGGCTGAAAAACACGTTTCGAAAACTGTGTTGTTCCAGCCCTATAAGTTACATGGTGGTGACCAAAGTTGCCAAAAGGTGTTTATTTCTGCTGAAAAACACGTTGTGACAATTTCTGCACACTGGGGTTAAGGGCTGACTCAGTGTGCTCTTCTGAGCCAGGCAGTTACACTGCGATTCCAAGGGCTGAGAAAACACGTTTATTTCGGGCTGAAAAACACGTTTTGAAAACTGTGCTGTTCCTGCCCTATAAGTTACATGGTGGTGACCAAAGTTGCCAAAACGTGTTTATTTCTGCTGAAAAACACGTTGTGACAATTTCTGCACACTGGGGTTAAGGGCTGACTCAGTGTGCTCTTCTGAGCCAGGCAGTTACACTGCGATTCCAAGGGCTGAGAAAACACGTTTATTTCGGGCTGAAAAACACGTTTTGAAAACTGTGCTGTTCCTGCCCTATAAGTTACATGGTGGTGACCAAAGTTGCCAAAACATGTTTATTTCTGCTGAAAAACACGTTGTGACAATTTCTGCACACTGGGGTTAAGGGCTGACTCAGTGTGCTCTTCTGAGCCAGGCAGTTACACTGCGATTCCAAGGGCTGAGAAAACGCGTTTATTTCGGGCTGAAAAACACGTTTTGAAAACTGTGCTGTTCCTGCCCTATAAGTTACATGGTGGTGACCAAAGTTGCCAAAACATGTTTATTTCTGCTGAAAAACAAGTTGTGACAATTTCTGCACACTGGGGTTAAGGGCTGACTTAGTGTGCTCTTCTGAGCCAGGCAGTTACAGTGCGATTCCAAGGGCTGAGAAAACGCGTTTATTTCGGGCTGAAAAACACGTTTTGAAAACTGTGCTATTCCTTCCCTATAAGTTACATGGTGGTGACCAAAGTTGCCAAAACGTGTTTATTTCTGCTGAAAAACACGTTGTGACAATTTCTGCACACTGGGGTTAAGGGCTGATTCAGTGTGCTCTTCTGAGCCAGGCAGTTACACTGCGATTCCAAGGGCTGAGAAAACGCGTTTATTTCGGGCTGAAAAACACGTTTTGAAAACTGTGTTGTTCCAGCCTTATAAGTTACATGGTGGTGACCAAAGTTGCCAAAACGTGTTTATTTCTGCTGAAAAACAAGTTGTGACAATTTCTGCACACTGGAGTTAAGGGCTGACTCAGTGTGCTCTTCTGAGCCAGGCAGTTACACTGCGATTCCAAGGGCTGAGAAAACGCGTTTATTTCGGGCTGAAAAACACGTTTTGAAAACTGTGCTGTTCCTGCCCTATAAGTTACATGGTGGTGACCAAAGTTGCCAAAACGTGTTTATTTCTGCTGAAAAACACGTTGTGACAATTTCTGCACACTGGGGTTAAGGGCTGACTCAGTGTGCTCTTCTGAGCCAGGCAGTTACACTGCGATTCCAAGGGCTGAGAAAACACGTTTATTTCGGGCTGAAAAACACGTTTTGAAAACTGTGCTGTTCCTGCCCTATAAGTTACATGGTGGTGACCAAAGTTGCCAAAACGTGTTTATTTCTGCTGAAAAACACGTTGTGACAATTTCTGCACACTGGGGTTAAGGGCTGACTCAGTGTGCTCTTCTGAGCCAGGCAGTTACACTGCGATTCCAAGGGCTGAGAAAACGCGTTTATTTCGGGCTAAAAAACATGTTTTGAAAACTGTGCTGTTCCTGCCCTATAAGTTACATGGTGGTGACCAAAGTTGCCAAAACATGTTTATTTCTGCTGAAAAACAAGTTGTGACAATTTCTGCACACTGGGGTTAAGGGCTGACTTAGTGTGCTCTTCTGAGCCAGGCAGTTACAGTGCGATTCCAAGGGCTGAGAAAACGCGTTTATTTCGGGCTGAAAAACACGTTTTGAAAACTGTGCTATTCCTTCCCTATAAGTTACATGGTGGTGACCAAAGTTGCCAAAACGTGTTTATTTCTGCTGAAAAACACGTTGTGACAATTTCTGATCACTGGGGTTAAGGGCTGACTCAGTGTGCTCTTTGGAGCCAGGCAGTTACACTGCGATTCCAAGGGCTGAGAAATGGCGTTTATTTCGAGCTGAAAAACACGTTTTGAAAACTGTGCTGTTCCTGCCCTATAAGTTACATGGTGGTGACCAAAGTTGCCAAAACGTGTTTATTTCTGCTTAAAAACACGTTGTGACAATTTCTGCACACTGGGGTTAAGGGCTGACTCAGTGTGCTCTTCTGAGCCAGGCAGTTACACTGCGATTCCAAGGGCTGAGAAAACGCGTTTATTTCGGGCTGAAAAACACGTTTTGAAAACTGTGCTGTTCCTGCCCTATAAGTTACATGGTGGTGACCAAAGTTGCCGAAACGTGTTTATTTCTGCTGAAAAACACGTTGTGACAATTTCTGCACACTGGGGTTAAGGGCTGATTCAGTGTGCTCTTCTGAGCCAGGCAGTTACACTGCGATTCCAAGGGCTGAGAAAACGCGTTTATTTCGGGCTGAAAAACACGTTTTGAAAACTGTGCTGTTCCTGCCCTATAAGTTACATGGTGGTGACCAAAGTTGCCAAAACATGTTTATTTCTGCTGAAAAACACGTTGTGACAATTTCTGCACACTGGGGTTAAGGGCCGACTCAGTGTGCTCTTCTGAGCCAGGCAGTTACACTGCGATTCCAAGGGCTGAGAAAACGCGTTTATTTCGGGCTGAAAAACACGTTTTGAAAACTGTGCTATTCCTTCCCTATAAGTTACATGGTGGTGACCAAAGTTGCCAAAACGTGTTTATTTCTGCTGAAAAACACGTTGTGACAATTTCTGATCACTGGGGTTAAGGGCTGACTCAGTGTGCTCTTTGGAGCCAGGCAGTTACACTGCGATTCCAAGGGCTGAGAAAACGCGTTTATTTCGGGCTGAAAAACACGTTTTGAAAACTGTGCTGTTCCTGCCCTATAAGTTACATGGTGGTGACCAAAGTTGCCGAAACGTGTTTATTTCTGCTTAAAAACACGTTGTGACAATTTCTGCACACTGGGGTTAAGGGTTGACTCAGTGTGCTCTTCTGAGCCAGGCAGTTACACTGCGATTCCAAGGGCTGAGAAAACGCGTTTATTTCGGGCTGAAAAACACGTTTTGAAAACTGTGCTGTTCCTGCCCTATAAGTTACATGGTGGTGACCAAAGTTGCCGAAACGAATTTATTTCTGCTGAAAAACACGTTGTGACAATTTCTGCACACTGGGGTTAAGGGCTGATTCAGTGTGCTCTTCTGAGCCAGGCAGTTACACTGCGATTCCAAGGGCTGAGAAATCGCGTTTATTTCGGGCTGAAAAACACGTTTTGAAAACTGTGTTGTTCCAGCCCTATAAGTTACATGGTGGTGACCAAAGTTGCCAAAACGTGTTTATTTCTGCTGAAAAACACGTTGTGACAATTTCTGCACACTGGGGTTAAGGGCTGACTCAGTGTGCTCTTCTGAGCCAGGCAGTTACACTGCGATTCCAAGGGCTGAGAAAACACGTTTATTTCGGGCTGAAAAACACGTTTTGAAAACTGTGCTGTTCCTGCCCTATAAGTTACATGGTGGTGACCAAAGTTGCCAAAACGTGTTTATTTCTGCTGAAAAACACGTTGTGACAATTTCTGCACACTGGGGTTAAGGGCTGACTCAGTGTGCTCTTCTGAGCCAGGCAGTTACACTGCGATTCCAAGGGCTGAGAAAACGCGTTTATTTCGGGCTAAAAAACACGTTTTGAAAACTGTGCTGTTCCTGCCCTATAAGTTACATGGTGGTGACCAAAGTTGCCAAAACATGTTTATTTCTGCTGAAAAACAAGTTGTGACAATTTCTGCACACTGGGGTTAAGGGCTGACTCAGTGTGCTCTTCTGAGCCAGGCAGTTACACTGCGATTCCAAGGGCTGAGAAAACGCGTTTATTTCGGGCTGAAAAACACGTTTTGAAAACTGTGCTGTTCCTGCCCTATAAGTTACATGGTGGTGACCAAAGTTGCCAAAACATGTTTATTTCTGCTGAAAAACACGTTGTGACAATTTCTGCACACTGGGCTTAAGGGCTGACTCAGTGTGCTCTTCTGAGCCAGGCAGTTACACTGCGATTCCAAGGGCTGAGAAAACACGTTTATTTCGGGCTGAAAAACACGTTTTGAAAACTGTGCTGTTCCTGCCCTATAAGTTACATGGTGGTGACCAAAGTTGCCAAAACGTGTTTATTTCTGCTGAAAAACACGTTGTGACAATTTCTGCACACTGGGGTTAAGGGCTGACTCAGTGTGCTCTTCTGAGCCAGGCAGTTACACTGCGATTCCAAGGGCTGAGAAAACGCGTTTATTTCGGGCTAAAAAACACGTTTTGAAAACTGTGCTGTTCCTGCCCTATAAGTTACATGGTGGTGACCAAAGTTGCCAAAACATGTTTATTTCTGCTGAAAAACAAGTTGTGACAATTTCTGCACACTGGGGTTAAGGGCTGACTTAGTGTGCTCTTCTGAGCCAGGCAGTTACAGTGCGATTCCAAGGGCTGAGAAAACGCGTTTATTTCGGGCTGAAAAACACGTTTTGAAAACTGTGCTATTCCTTCCCTATAAGTTACATGGTGGTGACCAAAGTTGCCAAAACGTGTTTATTTCTGCTGAAAAACACGTTGTGACAATTTCTGATCACTGGGGTTAAGGGCTGACTCAGTGTGCTCTTCTGAGCCAGGCAGTTACACTGCGATTCCAAGGGCTGAGAAAACGCGTTTATTTCGGGCTGAAAAACACGTTTTGAAAACTGTGCTATTCCTTCCCTATAAGTTACATGGTGGTGACCAAAGTTGCCAAAACGTGTTTATTTCTGCTGAAAAACACGTTGTGACAATTTCTGATCACTGGGGTTAAGGGCTGACTCAGTGTGCTCTTTGGAGCCAGGCAGTTACACTGCGATTCCAAGGGCTGAGAAATGGCGTTTATTTCGAGCTGAAAAACACGTTTTGAAAACTGTGCTGTTCCTGCCCTATAAGTTACATGGTGGTGACCAAAGTTGCCAAAACGTGTTTATTTCTGCTTAAAAACACGTTGTGACAATTTCTGCACACTGGGGTTAAGGGCTGACTCAGTGTGCTCTTCTGAGCCAGGCAGTTACACTGCGATTCCAAGGGCTGAGAAAACGCGTTTATTTCGGGCTGAAAAACACGTTTTGAAAACTGTGCTGTTCCTGCCCTATAAGTTACATGGTGGTGACCAAAGTTGCCGAAACGTGTTTATTTCTGCTGAAAAACACGTTGTGACAATTTCTGCACACTGGGGTTAAGGGCTGATTCAGTGTGCTCTTCTGAGCCAGGCAGTTACACTGCGATTCCAAGGGCTGAGAAAACGCGTTTATTTCGGGCTGAAAAACACGTTTTGAAAACTGTGCTGTTCCTGCCCTATAAGTTACATGGTGGTGACCAAAGTTGCCAAAACATGTTTATTTCTGCTGAAAAACACGTTGTGACAATTTCTGCACACTGGGGTTAAGGGCCGACTCAGTGTGCTCTTCTGAGCCAGGCAGTTACACTGCGATTCCAAGGGCTGAGAAAACGCGTTTATTTCGGGCTGAAAAACACGTTTTGAAAACTGTGCTATTCCTTCCCTATAAGTTACATGGTGGTGACCAAAGTTGCCAAAACGTGTTTATTTCTGCTGAAAAACACGTTGTGACAATTTCTGATCACTGGGGTTAAGGGCCGACTCAGTGTGCTCTTTGGAGCCAGGCAGTTACACTGCGATTCCAAGGGCTGAGAAAACGCGTTTATTTCGGGCTGAAAAACACGTTTTGAAAACTGTGCTGTTCCTGCCCTATAAGTACATGGTGGTGACCAAAGTTGCCAAAACGTGTTTATTTCTGCTGAAAAACACGTTGTGACAATTTCTGCACACTGGGGTTAAGGGCTGACTCAGTGTGCTCTTCTGAGCCAGGCAGTTACACTGCGATTCCAAGGGCTGAGAAAACACGTTTATTTCGGGCTGAAAAACACGTTTTGAAAACTGTGCTGTTCCTGCCCTATAAGTTACATGGTGGTGACCAAAGTTGCCAAAACATGTTTATTTCTGCTGAAAAACACGTTGTGACAATTTCTGCACACTGGGGTTAAGGGCTGACTCAGTGTGCTCTTCTGAGCCAGGCAGTTACACTGCGATTCCAAGGGCTGAGAAAACGCGTTTATTTCGGGCTGAAAAACACGTTTTGAAAACTGTGCTGTTCCTGCCCTATAAGTTACATGGTGGTGACCAAAGTTGCCAAAACATGTTTATTTCTGCTGAAAAACAAGTTGTGACAATTTCTGCACACTGGGGTTAAGGGCTGACTTAGTGTGCTCTTCTGAGCCAGGCAGTTACAGTGCGATTCCAAGGGCTGAGAAAACGCGTTTATTTCGGGCTGAAAAACACGTTTTGAAAACTGTGCTATTCCTTCCCTATAAGTTACATGGTGGTGACCAAAGTTGCCAAAACGTGTTTATTTCTGCTGAAAAACACGTTGTGACAATTTCTGCACACTGGGGTTAAGGGCTGATTCAGTGTGCTCTTCTGAGCCAGGCAGTTACACTGCGATTCCAAGGGCTGAGAAAACGCGTTTATTTCGGGCTGAAAAACACGTTTTGAAAACTGTGTTGTTCCAGCCTTATAAGTTACATGGTGGTGACCAAAGTTGCCAAAACGTGTTTATTTCTGCTGAAAAACAAGTTGTGACAATTTCTGCACACTGGAGTTAAGGGCTGACTCAGTGTGCTCTTCTGAGCCAGGCAGTTACACTGCGATTCCAAGGGCTGAGAAAACGCGTTTATTTCGGGCTGAAAAACACGTTTTGAAAACTGTGCTGTTCCTGCCCTATAAGTTACATGGTGGTGACCAAAGTTGCCAAAACGTGTTTATTTCTGCTGAAAAACACGTTGTGACAATTTCTGCACACTGGGGTTAAGGGCTGACTCAGTGTGCTCTTCTGAGCCAGGCAGTTACACTGCGATTCCAAGGGCTGAGAAAACACGTTTATTTCGGGCTGAAAAACACGTTTTGAAAACTGTGCTGTTCCTGCCCTATAAGTTACATGGTGGTGACCAAAGTTGCCAAAACGTGTTTATTTCTGCTGAAAAACACGTTGTGACAATTTCTGCACACTGGGGTTAAGGGCTGACTCAGTGTGCTCTTCTGAGCCAGGCAGTTACACTGCGATTCCAAGGGCTGAGAAAACGCGTTTATTTCGGGCTAAAAAACATGTTTTGAAAACTGTGCTGTTCCTGCCCTATAAGTTACATGGTGGTGACCAAAGTTGCCAAAACATGTTTATTTCTGCTGAAAAACAAGTTGTGACAATTTCTGCACACTGGGGTTAAGGGCTGACTTAGTGTGCTCTTCTGAGCCAGGCAGTTACAGTGCGATTCCAAGGGCTGAGAAAACGCGTTTATTTCGGGCTGAAAAACACGTTTTGAAAACTGTGCTATTCCTTCCCTATAAGTTACATGGTGGTGACCAAAGTTGCCAAAACGTGTTTATTTCTGCTGAAAAACACGTTGTGACAATTTCTGATCACTGGGGTTAAGGGCTGACTCAGTGTGCTCTTTGGAGCCAGGCAGTTACACTGCGATTCCAAGGGCTGAGAAATGGCGTTTATTTCGAGCTGAAAAACACGTTTTGAAAACTGTGCTGTTCCTGCCCTATAAGTTACATGGTGGTGACCAAAGTTGCCAAAACGTGTTTATTTCTGCTTAAAAACACGTTGTGACAATTTCTGCACACTGGGGTTAAGGGCTGACTCAGTGTGCTCTTCTGAGCCAGGCAGTTACACTGCGATTCCAAGGGCTGAGAAAACGCGTTTATTTCGGGCTGAAAAACACGTTTTGAAAACTGTGCTGTTCCTGCCCTATAAGTTACATGGTGGTGACCAAAGTTGCCGAAACGTGTTTATTTCTGCTGAAAAACACGTTGTGACAATTTCTGCACACTGGGGTTAAGGGCTGATTCAGTGTGCTCTTCTGAGCCAGGCAGTTACACTGCGATTCCAAGGGCTGAGAAAACGCGTTTATTTCGGGCTGAAAAACACGTTTTGAAAACTGTGCTGTTCCTGCCCTATAAGTTACATGGTGGTGACCAAAGTTGCCAAAACATGTTTATTTCTGCTGAAAAACACGTTGTGACAATTTCTGCACACTGGGGTTAAGGGCCGACTCAGTGTGCTCTTCTGAGCCAGGCAGTTACACTGCGATTCCAAGGGCTGAGAAAACGCGTTTATTTCGGGCTGAAAAACACGTTTTGAAAACTGTGCTATTCCTTCCCTATAAGTTACATGGTGGTGACCAAAGTTGCCAAAACGTGTTTATTTCTGCTGAAAAACACGTTGTGACAATTTCTGATCACTGGGGTTAAGGGCTGACTCAGTGTGCTCTTTGGAGCCAGGCAGTTACACTGCGATTCCAAGGGCTGAGAAAACGCGTTTATTTCGGGCTGAAAAACACGTTTTGAAAACTGTGCTGTTCCTGCCCTATAAGTTACATGGTGGTGACCAAAGTTGCCGAAACGTGTTTATTTCTGCTTAAAAACACGTTGTGACAATTTCTGCACACTGGGGTTAAGGGTTGACTCAGTGTGCTCTTCTGAGCCAGGCAGTTACACTGCGATTCCAAGGGCTGAGAAAACGCGTTTATTTCGGGCTGAAAAACACGTTTTGAAAACTGTGCTGTTCCTGCCCTATAAGTTACATGGTGGTGACCAAAGTTGCCGAAACGAATTTATTTCTGCTGAAAAACACGTTGTGACAATTTCTGCACACTGGGGTTAAGGGCTGATTCAGTGTGCTCTTCTGAGCCAGGCAGTTACACTGCGATTCCAAGGGCTGAGAAATCGCGTTTATTTCGGGCTGAAAAACACGTTTTGAAAACTGTGTTGTTCCAGCCCTATAAGTTACATGGTGGTGACCAAAGTTGCCAAAACGTGTTTATTTCTGCTGAAAAACACGTTGTGACAATTTCTGCACACTGGGGTTAAGGGCTGACTCAGTGTGCTCTTCTGAGCCAGGCAGTTACACTGCGATTCCAAGGGCTGAGAAAACACGTTTATTTCGGGCTGAAAAACACGTTTTGAAAACTGTGCTGTTCCTGCCCTATAAGTTACATGGTGGTGACCAAAGTTGCCAAAACGTGTTTATTTCTGCTGAAAAACACGTTGTGACAATTTCTGCACACTGGGGTTAAGGGCTGACTCAGTGTGCTCTTCTGAGCCAGGCAGTTACACTGCGATTCCAAGGGCTGAGAAAACGCGTTTATTTCGGGCTAAAAAACACGTTTTGAAAACTGTGCTGTTCCTGCCCTATAAGTTACATGGTGGTGACCAAAGTTGCCAAAACATGTTTATTTCTGCTGAAAAACAAGTTGTGACAATTTCTGCACACTGGGGTTAAGGGCTGACTCAGTGTGCTCTTCTGAGCCAGGCAGTTACACTGCGATTCCAAGGGCTGAGAAAACGCGTTTATTTCGGGCTGAAAAACACGTTTTGAAAACTGTGCTGTTCCTGCCCTATAAGTTACATGGTGGTGACCAAAGTTGCCAAAACATGTTTATTTCTGCTGAAAAACACGTTGTGACAATTTCTGCACACTGGGGTTAAGGGCTGACTCAGTGTGCTCTTCTGAGCCAGGCAGTTACACTGCGATTCCAAGGGCTGAGAAAACACGTTTATTTCGGGCTGAAAAACACGTTTTGAAAACTGTGCTGTTCCTGCCCTATAAGTTACATGGTGGTGACCAAAGTTGCCAAAACGTGTTTATTTCTGCTGAAAAACACGTTGTGACAATTTCTGCACACTGGGGTTAAGGGCTGACTCAGTGTGCTCTTCTGAGCCAGGCAGTTACACTGCGATTCCAAGGGCTGAGAAAACGCGTTTATTTCGGGCTAAAAAACACGTTTTGAAAACTGTGCTGTTCCTGCCCTATAAGTTACATGGTGGTGACCAAAGTTGCCAAAACATGTTTATTTCTGCTGAAAAACAAGTTGTGACAATTTCTGCACACTGGGGTTAAGGGCTGACTTAGTGTGCTCTTCTGAGCCAGGCAGTTACAGTGCGATTCCAAGGGCTGAGAAAACGCGTTTATTTCGGGCTGAAAAACACGTTTTGAAAACTGTGCTATTCCTTCCCTATAAGTTACATGGTGGTGACCAAAGTTGCCAAAACGTGTTTATTTCTGCTGAAAAACACGTTGTGACAATTTCTGATCACTGGGGTTAAGGGCTGACTCAGTGTGCTCTTCTGAGCCAGGCAGTTACACTGCGATTCCAAGGGCTGAGAAAACGCGTTTATTTCGGGCTGAAAAACACGTTTTGAAAACTGTGCTATTCCTTCCCTATAAGTTACATGGTGGTGACCAAAGTTGCCAAAACGTGTTTATTTCTGCTGAAAAACACGTTGTGACAATTTCTGATCACTGGGGTTAAGGGCTGACTCAGTGTGCTCTTTGGAGCCAGGCAGTTACACTGCGATTCCAAGGGCTGAGAAATGGCGTTTATTTCGAGCTGAAAAACACGTTTTGAAAACTGTGCTGTTCCTGCCCTATAAGTTACATGGTGGTGACCAAAGTTGCCAAAACGTGTTTATTTCTGCTTAAAAACACGTTGTGACAATTTCTGCACACTGGGGTTAAGGGCTGACTCAGTGTGCTCTTCTGAGCCAGGCAGTTACACTGCGATTCCAAGGGCTGAGAAAACGCGTTTATTTCGGGCTGAAAAACACGTTTTGAAAACTGTGCTGTTCCTGCCCTATAAGTTACATGGTGGTGACCAAAGTTGCCGAAACGTGTTTATTTCTGCTGAAAAACACGTTGTGACAATTTCTGCACACTGGGGTTAAGGGCTGATTCAGTGTGCTCTTCTGAGCCAGGCAGTTACACTGCGATTCCAAGGGCTGAGAAAACGCGTTTATTTCGGGCTGAAAAACACGTTTTGAAAACTGTGCTGTTCCTGCCCTATAAGTTACATGGTGGTGACCAAAGTTGCCAAAACATGTTTATTTCTGCTGAAAAACACGTTGTGACAATTTCTGCACACTGGGGTTAAGGGCCGACTCAGTGTGCTCTTCTGAGCCAGGCAGTTACACTGCGATTCCAAGGGCTGAGAAAACGCGTTTATTTCGGGCTGAAAAACACGTTTTGAAAACTGTGCTATTCCTTCCCTATAAGTTACATGGTGGTGACCAAAGTTGCCAAAACGTGTTTATTTCTGCTGAAAAACACGTTGTGACAATTTCTGATCACTGGGGTTAAGGGCCGACTCAGTGTGCTCTTTGGAGCCAGGCAGTTACACTGCGATTCCAAGGGCTGAGAAAACGCGTTTATTTCGGGCTGAAAAACACGTTTTGAAAACTGTGCTGTTCCTGCCCTATAAGTACATGGTGGTGACCAAAGTTGCCGAAACGTGTTTATTTCTGCTTAAAAACACGTTGTGACAATTTCTGCACACTGGGGTTAAGGGTTGACTCAGTGTGCTCTTCTGAGCCAGGTAGTTACACTGCGATTCCAAGGGCTGAGAAAACGCGTTTATTTCGGGCTGAAAAACACGTTTTGAAAACTGTGCTGTTCCTGCCCTATAAGTTACATGGTGGTGACCAAAGTTGCCGAAACGTGTTTATTTCTGCTGAAAAACACGTTGTGACAATTTCTGCACACTGGGGTTAAGGGCTGATTCAGTGTGCTCTTCTGAGCCAGGCAGTTACACTGCGATTCCAAGGGCTGAGAAATCGCGTTTATTTCGGGCTGAAAAACACGTTTCGAAAACTGTGTTGTTCCAGCCCTATAAGTTACATGGTGGTGACCAAAGTTGCCAAAACGTGTTTATTTCTGCTGAAAAACACGTTGTGACAATTTCTGCACACTGGGGTTAAGGGCTGACTCAGTGTGCTCTTCTGAGCCAGGCAGTTACACTGCGATTCCAAGGGCTGAGAAAACGCGTTTATTTCGGGCTGAAAAACACGTTTTGAAAACTGTGCTCTTCCTGCCCTATAAGTTACATGGTGGTGACCAAAGTTGCCAAAACATGTTTATTTCTGCTGAAAAACAAGTTGTGACAATTTCTGCACACTGGGGTTAAGGGCTGACTTAGTGTTCTCTTCTGAGCCAGGCAGTTACAGTGCGATTCCAAGGGCTGAGAAAACGCGTTTATTTCGGGCTGAAAAACACGTTTTGAAAACTGTGCTATTCCTTCCCTATAAGTTACATGGTGGTGACCAAAGTTGCCAAAACGTGTTTATTTCTGCTGAAAAACACGTTGTGACAATTTCTGATCACTGGGGTTAAGGGCTGACTCAGTGTGCTCTTTGGAGCCAGGCAGTTACACTGCGATTCCAAGGGCTGAGAAATGGCGTTTATTTCGAGCTGAAAAACACGTTTTGAAAACTGTGCTGTTCCTGCCCTATAAGTTACATGGTGGTGACCAAAGTTGCCAAAACGTGTTTATTTCTGCTTAAAAACACGTTGTGACAATTTCTGCACACTGGGGTTAAGGGCTGACTCAGTGTGCTCTTCTGAGCCAGGCAGTTACACTGCGATTCCAAGTGCTGAGAAAACGCGTTTATTTCGGGCTGAAAAACACGTTTTGAAAACTGTGCTGTTCCTGCCCTATAAGTTACATGGTGGTGACCAAAGTTGCCGAAACGTGTTTATTTCTGCTGAAAAACACGTTGTGACAATTTCTGCACACTGGGGTTAAGGGCTGATTCAGTGTGCTCTTCTGAGCCAGGCAGTTACACTGCGATTCCAAGGGCTGAGAAAACGCGTTTATTTCGGGCTGAAAAACACGTTTTGAAAACTGTGCTGTTCCTGTCCTATAAGTTACATGGTGGTGACCAAAGTTGCCAAAACATGTTTATTTCTACTGAAAAACACGTTGTGACAATTTCTGCACACTGGGGTTAAGGGCTGACTCAGTGTGCTCTTCTGAGCCAGGCAGTTACACTGCGATTCCAAGGGCTGAGAAAACGTGTTTATTTCGGGCTGAAAAACACGTTTTGAAAACTGTGCTGTTCCTGCCCTATAAGTTACATGGTGGTGACCAAAGTTGCCGAAACGTGTTTATTTCTGCTGAAAAACACGTTGTGACAATTTCTGCACACTGGGGTTAAGGGCTGATTCAGTGTGCTCTTCTGAGCCAGGCAGTTACACTGCGATTCCAAGGGCTGAGAAAACGCGTTTATTTCGGGCTGAAAAACACGTTTTGAAAACTGTGTTGTTCCAGCCTTATAAGTTACATGGTGGTGACCAAAGTTGCCAAAACGTGTTTATTTCTGCTGAAAAACAAGTTGTGACAATTTCTGCACACTGGAGTTAAGGGCTGACTCAGTGTGCTCTTCTGAGCCAGGCAGTTACACTGCGATTCCAAGGGCTGAGAAAACGCGTTTATTTCGGGCTGAAAAACACGTTTTGAAAACTGTGCTGTTCCTGCCCTATAAGTTACATGGTGGTGACCAAAGTTGCCAAAACATGTTTATTTCTGCTGAAAAACACGTTGTGACAATTTCTGCACACTGGGGTTAAGGGCTGACTCAGTGTGCTCTTCTGAGCCAGGCAGTTACACTGCGATTCCAAGGGCTGAGAAAACACGTTTATTTCGGGCTGAAAAACACGTTTTGAAAACTGTGCTGTTCCTGCCCTATAAGTTACATGGTGGTGACCAAAGTTGCCAAAACGTGTTTATTTCTGCTGAAAAACACGTTGTGACAATTTCTGCACACTGGGGTTAAGGGCTGACTCAGTGTGCTCTTCTGAGCCAGGCAGTTACACTGCGATTCCAAGGGCTGAGAAAACGCGTTTATTTCGGGCTAAAAAACACGTTTTGAAAACTGTGCTGTTCCTGCCCTATAAGTTACATGGTGGTGACCAAAGTTGCCAAAACATGTTTATTTCTGCTGAAAAACAAGTTGTGACAATTTCTGCACACTGGGGTTAAGGGCTGACTTAGTGTGCTCTTCTGAGCCAGGCAGTTACAGTGCGATTCCAAGGGCTGAGAAAACGCGTTTATTTCGGGCTGAAAAACACGTTTTGAAAACTGTGCTATTCCTTCCCTATAAGTTACATGGTGGTGACCAAAGTTGCCAAAACGTGTTTATTTCTTCTGAAAAACACGTTGTGACAATTTCTGATCACTGGGGTTAAGGGCTGACTCAGTGTGCTCTTCTGAGCCAGGCAGTTACACTGCGATTCCAAGGGCTGAGAAAACGCGTTTATTTCGGGCTGAAAAACACGTTTTGAAAACTGTGCTATTCCTTCCCTATAAGTTACATGGTGGTGACCAAAGTTGCCAAAACGTGTTTATTTCTGCTGAAAAACACGTTGTGACAATTTCTGATCACTGGGGTTAAGGGCTGACTCAGTGTGCTCTTTGGAGCCAGGCAGTTACACTGCGATTCCAAGGGCTGAGAAATGGCGTTTATTTCGAGCTGAAAAACACGTTTTGAAAACTGTGCTGTTCCTGCCCTATAAGTTACATGGTGGTGACCAAAGTTGCCAAAACGTGTTTATTTCTGCTTAAAAACACGTTGTGACAATTTCTGCACACTGGGGTTAAGGGCTGACTCAGTGTGCTCTTCTGAGCCAGGCAGTTACACTGCGATTCCAAGGGCTGAGAAAACGCGTTTATTTCGGGCTGAAAAACACGTTTTGAAAACTGTGCTGTTCCTGCCCTATAAGTTACATGGTGGTGACCAAAGTTGCCGAAACGTGTTTATTTCTGCTGAAAAACACGTTGTGACAATTTCTGCACACTGGGGTTAAGGGCTGATTCAGTGTGCTCTTCTGAGCCAGGCAGTTACACTGCGATTCCAAGGGCTGAGAAAACGCGTTTATTTCGGGCTGAAAAACACGTTTTGAAAACTGTGCTGTTCCTGCCCTATAAGTTACATGGTGGTGACCAAAGTTGCCAAAACATGTTTATTTCTGCTGAAAAACACGTTGTGACAATTTCTGCACACTGGGGTTAAGGGCCGACTCAGTGTGCTCTTCTGAGCCAGGCAGTTACACTGCGATTCCAAGGGCTGAGAAAACGCGTTTATTTCGGGCTGAAAAACACGTTTTGAAAACTGTGCTATTCCTTCCCTATAAGTTACATGGTGGTGACCAAAGTTGCCAAAACGTGTTTATTTCTGCTGAAAAACACGTTGTGACAATTTCTGATCACTGGGGTTAAGGGCTGACTCAGTGTGCTCTTTGGAGCCAGGCAGTTACACTGCGATTCCAAGGGCTGAGAAAACGCGTTTATTTCGGGCTGAAAAACACGTTTTGAAAACTGTGCTGTTCCTGCCCTATAAGTTACATGGTGGTGACCAAAGTTGCCGAAACGTGTTTATTTCTGCTTAAAAACACGTTGTGACAATTTCTGCACACTGGGGTTAAGGGTTGACTCAGTGTGCTCTTCTGAGCCAGGCAGTTACACTGCGATTCCAAGGGCTGAGAAAACGCGTTTATTTCGGGCTGAAAAACACGTTTTGAAAACTGTGCTGTTCCTGCCCTATAAGTTACATGGTGGTGACCAAAGTTGCCGAAACGAATTTATTTCTGCTGAAAAACACGTTGTGACAATTTCTGCACACTGGGGTTAAGGGCTGATTCAGTGTGCTCTTCTGAGCCAGGCAGTTACACTGCGATTCCAAGGGCTGAGAAATCGCGTTTATTTCGGGCTGAAAAACACGTTTTGAAAACTGTGTTGTTCCAGCCCTATAAGTTACATGGTGGTGACCAAAGTTGCCAAAACGTGTTTATTTCTGCTGAAAAACACGTTGTGACAATTTCTGCACACTGGGGTTAAGGGCTGACTCAGTGTGCTCTTCTGAGCCAGGCAGTTACACTGCGATTCCAAGGGCTGAGAAAACACGTTTATTTCGGGCTGAAAAACACGTTTTGAAAACTGTGCTGTTCCTGCCCTATAAGTTACATGGTGGTGACCAAAGTTGCCAAAACGTGTTTATTTCTGCTGAAAAACACGTTGTGACAATTTCTGCACACTGGGGTTAAGGGCTGACTCAGTGTGCTCTTCTGAGCCAGGCAGTTACACTGCGATTCCAAGGGCTGAGAAAACGCGTTTATTTCGGGCTAAAAAACACGTTTTGAAAACTGTGCTGTTCCTGCCCTATAAGTTACATGGTGGTGACCAAAGTTGCCAAAACATGTTTATTTCTGCTGAAAAACAAGTTGTGACAATTTCTGCACACTGGGGTTAAGGGCTGACTCAGTGTGCTCTTCTGAGCCAGGCAGTTACACTGCGATTCCAAGGGCTGAGAAAACGCGTTTATTTCGGGCTGAAAAACACGTTTTGAAAACTGTGCTGTTCCTGCCCTATAAGTTACATGGTGGTGACCAAAGTTGCCAAAACATGTTTATTTCTGCTGAAAAACACGTTGTGACAATTTCTGCACACTGGGGTTAAGGGCTGACTCAGTGTGCTCTTCTGAGCCAGGCAGTTACACTGCGATTCCAAGGGCTGAGAAAACACGTTTATTTCGGGCTGAAAAACACGTTTTGAAAACTGTGCTGTTCCTGCCCTATAAGTTACATGGTGGTGACCAAAGTTGCCAAAACGTGTTTATTTCTGCTGAAAAACACGTTGTGACAATTTCTGCACACTGGGGTTAAGGGCTGACTCAGTGTGCTCTTCTGAGCCAGGCAGTTACACTGCGATTCCAAGGGCTGAGAAAACGCGTTTATTTCGGGCTAAAAAACACGTTTTGAAAACTGTGCTGTTCCTGCCCTATAAGTTACATGGTGGTGACCAAAGTTGCCAAAACATGTTTATTTCTGCTGAAAAACAAGTTGTGACAATTTCTGCACACTGGGGTTAAGGGCTGACTTAGTGTGCTCTTCTGAGCCAGGCAGTTACAGTGCGATTCCAAGGGCTGAGAAAACGCGTTTATTTCGGGCTGAAAAACACGTTTTGAAAACTGTGCTATTCCTTCCCTATAAGTTACATGGTGGTGACCAAAGTTGCCAAAACGTGTTTATTTCTGCTGAAAAACACGTTGTGACAATTTCTGATCACTGGGGTTAAGGGCTGACTCAGTGTGCTCTTCTGAGCCAGGCAGTTACACTGCGATTCCAAGGGCTGAGAAAACGCGTTTATTTCGGGCTGAAAAACACGTTTTGAAAACTGTGCTATTCCTTCCCTATAAGTTACATGGTGGTGACCAAAGTTGCCAAAACGTGTTTATTTCTGCTGAAAAACACGTTGTGACAATTTCTGATCACTGGGGTTAAGGGCTGACTCAGTGTGCTCTTTGGAGCCAGGCAGTTACACTGCGATTCCAAGGGCTGAGAAATGGCGTTTATTTCGAGCTGAAAAACACGTTTTGAAAACTGTGCTGTTCCTGCCCTATAAGTTACATGGTGGTGACCAAAGTTGCCAAAACGTGTTTATTTCTGCTTAAAAACACGTTGTGACAATTTCTGCACACTGGGGTTAAGGGCTGACTCAGTGTGCTCTTCTGAGCCAGGCAGTTACACTGCGATTCCAAGGGCTGAGAAAACGCGTTTATTTCGGGCTGAAAAACACGTTTTGAAAACTGTGCTGTTCCTGCCCTATAAGTTACATGGTGGTGACCAAAGTTGCCGAAACGTGTTTATTTCTGCTGAAAAACACGTTGTGACAATTTCTGCACACTGGGGTTAAGGGCTGATTCAGTGTGCTCTTCTGAGCCAGGCAGTTACACTGCGATTCCAAGGGCTGAGAAAACGCGTTTATTTCGGGCTGAAAAACACGTTTTGAAAACTGTGCTGTTCCTGCCCTATAAGTTACATGGTGGTGACCAAAGTTGCCAAAACATGTTTATTTCTGCTGAAAAACACGTTGTGACAATTTCTGCACACTGGGGTTAAGGGCCGACTCAGTGTGCTCTTCTGAGCCAGGCAGTTACACTGCGATTCCAAGGGCTGAGAAAACGCGTTTATTTCGGGCTGAAAAACACGTTTTGAAAACTGTGCTATTCCTTCCCTATAAGTTACATGGTGGTGACCAAAGTTGCCAAAACGTGTTTATTTCTGCTGAAAAACACGTTGTGACAATTTCTGATCACTGGGGTTAAGGGCCGACTCAGTGTGCTCTTTGGAGCCAGGCAGTTACACTGCGATTCCAAGGGCTGAGAAAACGCGTTTATTTCGGGCTGAAAAACACGTTTTGAAAACTGTGCTGTTCCTGCCCTATAAGTACATGGTGGTGACCAAAGTTGCCGAAACGTGTTTATTTCTGCTTAAAAACACGTTGTGACAATTTCTGCACACTGGGGTTAAGGGTTGACTCAGTGTGCTCTTCTGAGCCAGGCAGTTACACTGCGATTCCAAGGGCTGAGAAAACGCGTTTATTTCGGGCTGAAAAACACGTTTTGAAAACTGTGCTGTTCCTGCCCTATAAGTTACATGGTGGTGACCAAAGTTGCCGAAACGTGTTTATTTCTGCTGAAAAACACGTTGTGACAATTTCTGCACACTGGGGTTAAGGGCTGATTCAGTGTGCTCTTCTGAGCCAGGCAGTTACACTGCGATTCCAAGGGCTGAGAAATCGCGTTTATTTCGGGCTGAAAAACACGTTTCGAAAACTGTGTTGTTCCAGCCCTATAAGTTACATGGTGGTGACCAAAGTTGCCAAAACGTGTTTATTTCTGCTGAAAAACACGTTGTGACAATTTCTGCACACTGGGGTTAAGGGCTGACTCAGTGTGCTCTTCTGAGCCAGGCAGTTACACTGCGATTCCAAGGGCTGAGAAAACACGTTTATTTCGGGCTGAAAAACACGTTTTGAAAACTGTGCTGTTCCTGCCCTATAAGTTACATGGTGGTGACCAAAGTTGCCAAAACGTGTTTATTTCTGCTGAAAAACACGTTGTGACAATTTCTGCACACTGGGGTTAAGGGCTGACTCAGTGTGCTCTTCTGAGCCAGGCAGTTACACTGCGATTCCAAGGGCTGAGAAAACACGTTTATTTCGGGCTGAAAAACACGTTTTGAAAACTGTGCTGTTCCTGCCCTATAAGTTACATGGTGGTGACCAAAGTTGCCAAAACATGTTTATTTCTGCTGAAAAACACGTTGTGACAATTTCTGCACACTGGGGTTAAGGGCTGACTCAGTGTGCTCTTCTGAGCCAGGCAGTTACACTGCGATTCCAAGGGCTGAGAAAACGCGTTTATTTCGGGCTGAAAAACACGTTTTGAAAACTGTGCTCTTCCTGCCCTATAAGTTACATGGTGGTGACCAAAGTTGCCAAAACATGTTTATTTCTGCTGAAAAACAAGTTGTGACAATTTCTGCACACTGGGGTTAAGGGCTGACTTAGTGTGCTCTTCTGAGCCAGGCAGTTACAGTGCGATTCCAAGGGCTGAGAAAACGCGTTTATTTCGGGCTGAAAAACACGTTTTGAAAACTGTGCTATTCCTTCCCTATAAGTTACATGGTGGTGACCAAAGTTGCCAAAACGTGTTTATTTCTGCTGAAAAACACGTTGTGACAATTTCTGATCACTGGGGTTAAGGGCTGACTCAGTGTGCTCTTTGGAGCCAGGCAGTTACACTGCGATTCCAAGGGCTGAGAAATGGCGTTTATTTCGAGCTGAAAAACACGTTTTGAAAACTGTGCTGTTCCTGCCCTATAAGTTACATGGTGGTGACCAAAGTTGCCAAAACGTGTTTATTTCTGCTTAAAAACACGTTGTGACAATTTCTGCACACTGGGGTTAAGGGCTGACTCAGTGTGCTCTTCTGAGCCAGGCAGTTACACTGCGATTCCAAGTGCTGAGAAAACGCGTTTATTTCGGGCTGAAAAACACGTTTTGAAAACTGTGCTGTTCCTGCCCTATAAGTTACATGGTGGTGACCAAAGTTGCCGAAACGTGTTTATTTCTGCTGAAAAACACGTTGTGACAATTTCTGCACACTGGGGTTAAGGGCTGATTCAGTGTGCTCTTCTGAGCCAGGCAGTTACACTGCGATTCCAAGGGCTGAGAAAACGCGTTTATTTCGGGCTGAAAAACACGTTTTGAAAACTGTGCTGTTCCTGCCCTATAAGTTACATGGTGGTGACCAAAGTTGCCAAAACATGTTTATTTCTACTGAAAAACACGTTGTGACAATTTCTGCACACTGGGGTTAAGGGCTGACTCAGTGTGCTCTTCTGAGCCAGGCAGTTACACTGCGATTCCAAGGGCTGAGAAAACGTGTTTATTTCGGGCTGAAAAACACGTTTTGAAAACTGTGCTGTTCCTGCCCTATAAGTTACATGGTGGTGACCAAAGTTGCCGAAACGTGTTTATTTCTGCTGAAAAACACGTTGTGACAATTTCTGCACACTGGGGTTAAGGGCTGATTCAGTGTGCTCTTCTGAGCCAGGCAGTTACACTGCGATTCCAAGGGCTGAGAAAACGCGTTTATTTCGGGCTGAAAAACACGTTTTGAAAACTGTGTTGTTCCAGCCTTATAAGTTACATGGTGGTGACCAAAGTTGCCAAAACGTGTTTATTTCTGCTGAAAAACACGTTGTGACAATTTCTGCACACTGGGGTTAAGGGCTGACTCAGTGTGCTCTTCTGAGCCAGGCAGTTACACTGCGATTCCAAGGGCTGAGAAAACACGTTTATTTCGGGCTGAAAAACACGTTTTGAAAACTGTGCTGTTCCTGCCCTATAAGTTACATGGTGGTGACCAAAGTTGCCAAAACGTGTTTATTTCTGCTGAAAAACACGTTGTGACAATTTCTGCACACTGGGGTTAAGGGCTGACTCAGTGTGCTCTTCTGAGCCAGGCAGTTACACTGCGATTCCAAGGGCTGAGAAAACACGTTTATTTCGGGCTGAAAAACACGTTTTGAAAACTGTGCTGTTCCTGCCCTATAAGTTACATGGTGGTGACCAAAGTTGCCAAAACATGTTTATTTCTGCTGAAAAACACGTTGTGACAATTTCTGCACACTGGGGTTAAGGGCTGACTCAGTGTGCTCTTCTGAGCCAGGCAGTTACACTGCGATTCCAAGGGCTGAGAAAACGCGTTTATTTCGAGCTGAAAAACACGTTTTGAAAACTGTGCTGTTCCTGCCCTATAAGTTACATGGTGGTGACCAAAGTTGCCAAAACGTGTTTATTTCTGCTTAAAAACACGTTGTGACAATTTCTGCACACTGGGGTTAAGGGCTGACTCAGTGTGCTCTTCTGAGCCAGGCAGTTACACTGCGATTCCAAGGGCTGAGAAAACGTGTTTATTTCGGGCTGAAAAACACGTTTTGAAAACTGTGCTGTTCCTGCCCTATAAGTTACATGGTGGTGACCAAAGTTGCCGAAACGTGTTTATTTCTGCTGAAAAACACGTTGTGACAATTTCTGCACACTGGGGTTAAGGGCTGATTCAGTGTGCTCTTCTGAGCCAGGCAGTTACACTGCGATTCCAAGGGCTGAGAAAACGCGTTTATTTCGGGCTGAAAAACACGTTTTGAAAACTGTGTTGTTCCAGCCTTATAAGTTACATGGTGGTGACCAAAGTTGCCAAAACGTGTTTATTTCTGCTGAAAAACAAGTTGTGACAATTTCTGCACACTGGAGTTAAGGGCTGACTCAGTGTGCTCTTCTGAGCCAGGCAGTTACACTGCGATTCCAAGGGCTGAGAAAACGCGTTTATTTCGGGCTGAAAAACACGTTTTGAAAACTGTGCTGTTCCTGCCCTATAAGTTACATGGTGGTGACCAAAGTTGCCAAAACATGTTTATTTCTGCTGAAAAACACGTTGTGACAATTTCTGCACACTGGGGTTAAGGGCTGACTCAGTGTGCTCTTCTGAGCCAGGCAGTTACACTGCGATTCCAAGGGCTGAGAAAACACGTTTATTTCGGGCTGAAAAACACGTTTTGAAAACTGTGCTGTTCCTGCCCTATAAGTTACATGGTGGTGACCAAAGTTGCCAAAACGTGTTTATTTCTGCTGAAAAACACGTTGTGACAATTTCTGCACACTGGGGTTAAGGGCTGACTCAGTGTGCTCTTCTGAGCCAGGCAGTTACACTGCGATTCCAAGGGCTGAGAAAACGCGTTTATTTCGGGCTAAAAAACACGTTTTGAAAACTGTGCTGTTCCTGCCCTATAAGTTACATGGTGGTGACCAAAGTTGCCAAAACATGTTTATTTCTGCTGAAAAACAAGTTGTGACAATTTCTGCACACTGGGGTTAAGGGCTGACTTAGTGTGCTCTTCTGAGCCAGGCAGTTACAGTGCGATTCCAAGGGCTGAGAAAACGCGTTTATTTCGGGCTGAAAAACACGTTTTGAAAACTGTGCTATTCCTTCCCTATAAGTTACATGGTGGTGACCAAAGTTGCCAAAACGTGTTTATTTCTGCTGAAAAACACGTTGTGACAATTTCTGATCACTGGGGTTAAGGGCTGACTCAGTGTGCTCTTCTGAGCCAGGCAGTTACACTGCGATTCCAAGGGCTGAGAAAACGCGTTTATTTCGGGCTGAAAAACACGTTTTGAAAACTGTGCTATTCCTTCCCTATAAGTTACATGGTGGTGACCAAAGTTGCCAAAACGTGTTTATTTCTGCTGAAAAACACGTTGTGACAATTTCTGATCACTGGGGTTAAGGGCTGACTCAGTGTGCTCTTTGGAGCCAGGCAGTTACATTGCGATTCCAAGGGCTGAGAAATGGCGTTTATTTCGAGCTGAAAAACACGTTTTGAAAACTGTGCTGTTCCTGCCCTATAAGTTACATGGTGGTGACCAAAGTTGCCAAAACGTGTTTATTTCTGCTTAAAAACACGTTGTGACAATTTCTGCACACTGGGGTTAAGGGCTGACTCAGTGTGCTCTTCTGAGCCAGGCAGTTACACTGCGATTCCAAGGGCTGAGAAAACGCGTTTATTTCGGGCTGAAAAACACGTTTTGAAAACTGTGCTGTTCCTGCCCTATAAGTTACATGGTGGTGACCAAAGTTGCCGAAACGTGTTTATTTCTGCTGAAAAACACGTTGTGACAATTTCTGCACACTGGGGTTAAGGGCTGATTCAGTGTGCTCTTCTGAGCCAGGCAGTTACACTGCGATTCCAAGGGCTGAGAAAACGCGTTTATTTCGGGCTGAAAAACACGTTTTGAAAACTGTGCTGTTCCTGCCCTATAAGTTACATGGTGGTGACCAAAGTTGCCAAAACATGTTTATTTCTGCTGAAAAACACGTTGTGACAATTTCTGCACACTGGGGTTAAGGGCCGACTCAGTGTGCTCTTCTGAGCCAGGCAGTTACACTGCGATTCCAAGGGCTGAGAAAACGCGTTTATTTCGGGCTGAAAAACACGTTTTGAAAACTGTGCTATTCCTTCCCTATAAGTTACATGGTGGTGACCAAAGTTGCCAAAACGTGTTTATTTCTGCTGAAAAACACGTTGTGACAATTTCTGATCACTGGGGTTAAGGGCTGACTCAGTGTGCTCTTTGGAGCCAGGCAGTTACACTGCGATTCCAAGGGCTGAGAAAACGCGTTTATTTCGGGCTGAAAAACACGTTTTGAAAACTGTGCTGTTCCTGCCCTATAAGTTACATGGTGGTGACCAAAGTTGCCGAAACGTGTTTATTTCTGCTTAAAAACACGTTGTGACAATTTCTGCACACTGGGGTTAAGGGTTGACTCAGTGTGCTCTTCTGAGCCAGGCAGTTACACTGCGATTCCAAGGGCTGAGAAAACGCGTTTATTTCGGGCTGAAAAACACGTTTTGAAAACTGTGCTGTTCCTGCCCTATAAGTTACATGGTGGTGACCAAAGTTGCCGAAACGAATTTATTTCTGCTGAAAAACACGTTGTGACAATTTCTGCACACTGGGGTTAAGGGCTGATTCAGTGTGCTCTTCTGAGCCAGGCAGTTACACTGCGATTCCAAGGGCTGAGAAATCGCGTTTATTTCGGGCTGAAAAACACGTTTCGAAAACTGTGTTGTTCCAGCCCTATAAGTTACATGGTGGTGACCAAAGTTGCCAAAACGTGTTTATTTCTGCTGAAAAACACGTTGTGACAATTTCTGCACACTGGGGTTAAGGGCTGATTCAGTGTGCTCTTCTGAGCCAGGCAGTTACACTGCGATTCCAAGGGCTGAGAAATCGCGTTTATTTCGGGCTGAAAAACACGTTTCGAAAACTGTGTTGTTCCAGCCCTATAAGTTACATGGTGGTGACCAAAGTTGCCAAAACGTGTTTATTTCTGCTGAAAAACACGTTGTGACAATTTCTGCACACTGGGGTTAAGGGCTGACTCAGTGTGCTCTTCTGAGCCAGGCAGTTACACTGCGATTCCAAGGGCTGAGAAAACACGTTTATTTCGGGCTGAAAAACACGTTTTGAAAACTGTGCTGTTCCTGCCCTATAAGTTACATGGTGGTGACCAAAGTTGCCAAAACGTGTTTATTTCTGCTGAAAAACACGTTGTGACAATTTCTGCACACTGGGGTTAAGGGCTGACTCAGTGTGCTCTTCTGAGCCAGGCAGTTACACTGCGATTCCAAGGGCTGAGAAAACGCGTTTATTTCGGGCTAAAAAACACGTTTTGAAAACTGTGCTGTTCCTGCCCTATAAGTTACATGGTGGTGACCAAAGTTGCCAAAACATGTTTATTTCTGCTGAAAAACAAGTTGTGACAATTTCTGCACACTGGGGTTAAGGGCTGACTCAGTGTGCTCTTCTGAGCCAGGCAGTTACACTGCGATTCCAAGGGCTGAGAAAACGCGTTTATTTCGGGCTGAAAAACACGTTTTGAAAACTGTGCTGTTCCTGCCCTATAAGTTACATGGTGGTGACCAAAGTTGCCAAAACATGTTTATTTCTGCTGAAAAACACGTTGTGACAATTTCTGCACACTGGGGTTAAGGGCCGACTCAGTGTGCTCTTCTGAGCCAGGCAGTTACACTGCGATTCCAAGGGCTGAGAAAACGCGTTTATTTCGGGCTGAAAAACACGTTTTGAAAACTGTGCTATTCCTTCCCTATAAGTTACATGGTGGTGACCAAAGTTGCCAAAACGTGTTTATTTCTGCTGAAAAACACGTTGTGACAATTTCTGATCACTGGGGTTAAGGGCTGACTCAGTGTGCTCTTTGGAGCCAGGCAGTTACACTGCGATTCCAAGGGCTGAGAAAACGCGTTTATTTCGGGCTGAAAAACACGTTTTGAAAACTGTGCTGTTCCTGCCCTATAAGTTACATGGTGGTGACCAAAGTTGCCGAAACGTGTTTATTTCTGCTTAAAAACACGTTGTGACAATTTCTGCACACTGGGGTTAAGGGTTGACTCAGTGTGCTCTTCTGAGCCAGGCAGTTACACTGCGATTCCAAGGGCTGAGAAAACGCGTTTATTTCGGGCTGAAAAACACGTTTTGAAAACTGTGCTGTTCCTGCCCTATAAGTTACATGGTGGTGACCAAAGTTGCCGAAACGAATTTATTTCTGCTGAAAAACACGTTGTGACAATTTCTGCACACTGGGGTTAAGGGCTGATTCAGTGTGCTCTTCTGAGCCAGGCAGTTACACTGCGATTCCAAGGGCTGAGAAATCGCGTTTATTTCGGCTGAAAAACACGTTTCGAAAACTGTGTTGTTCCAGCCCTATAAGTTACATGGTGGTGACCAAAGTTGCCAAAACGTGTTTATTTCTGCTGAAAAACACGTTGTGACAATTTCTGCACACTGGGGTTAAGGGCTGATTCAGTGTGCTCTTCTGAGCCAGGCAGTTACACTGCGATTCCAAGGGCTGAGAAATCGCGTTTATTTCGGGCTGAAAAACACGTTTCGAAAACTGTGTTGTTCCAGCCCTATAAGTTACATGGTGGTGACCAAAGTTGCCAAAACGTGTTTATTTCTGCTGAAAAACACGTTGTGACAATTTCTGCACACTGGGGTTAAGGGCTGACTCAGTGTGCTCTTCTGAGCCAGGCAGTTACACTGCGATTCCAAGGGCTGAGAAAACACGTTTATTTCGGGCTGAAAAACACGTTTTGAAAACTGTGCTGTTCCTGCCCTATAAGTTACATGGTGGTGACCAAAGTTGCCAAAACGTGTTTATTTCTGCTGAAAAACACGTTGTGACAATTTCTGCACACTGGGGTTAAGGGCTGACTCAGTGTGCTCTTCTGAGCCAGGCAGTTACACTGCGATTCCAAGGGCTGAGAAAACGCGTTTATTTCGGGCTAAAAAACACGTTTTGAAAACTGTGCTGTTCCTGCCCTATAAGTTACATGGTGGTGACCAAAGTTGCCAAAACATGTTTATTTCTGCTGAAAAACAAGTTGTGACAATTTCTGCACACTGGGGTTAAGGGCTGACTCAGTGTGCTCTTCTGAGCCAGGCAGTTACACTGCGATTCCAAGGGCTGAGAAAACGCGTTTATTTCGGGCTGAAAAACACGTTTTGAAAACTGTGCTGTTCCTGCCCTATAAGTTACATGGTGGTGACCAAAGTTGCCAAAACATGTTTATTTCTGCTGAAAAACACGTTGTGACAATTTCTGCACACTGGGGTTAAGGGCTGACTCAGTGTGCTCTTCTGAGCCAGGCAGTTACACTGCGATTCCAAGGGCTGAGAAAACACGTTTATTTCGGGCTGAAAAACACGTTTTGAAAACTGTGCTGTTCCTGCCCTATAAGTTACATGGTGGTGACCAAAGTTGCCAAAACGTGTTTATTTCTGCTGAAAAACACGTTGTGACAATTTCTGCACACTGGGGTTAAGGGCTGACTCAGTGTGCTCTTCTGAGCCAGGCAGTTACACTGCGATTCCAAGGGCTGAGAAAACGCGTTTATTTCGGGCTAAAAAACACGTTTTGAAAACTGTGCTGTTCCTGCCCTATAAGTTACATGGTGGTGACCAAAGTTGCCAAAACATGTTTATTTCTGCTGAAAAACAAGTTGTGACAATTTCTGCACACTGGGGTTAAGGGCTGACTTAGTGTGCTCTTCTGAGCCAGGCAGTTACAGTGCGATTCCAAGGGCTGAGAAAACGCGTTTATTTCGGGCTGAAAAACACGTTTTGAAAACTGTGCTATTCCTTCCCTATAAGTTACATGGTGGTGACCAAAGTTGCCAAAACGTGTTTATTTCTGCTGAAAAACACGTTGTGACAATTTCTGATCACTGGGGTTAAGGGCTGACTCAGTGTGCTCTTCTGAGCCAGGCAGTTACACTGCGATTCCAAGGGCTGAGAAAACGCGTTTATTTCGGGCTGAAAAACACGTTTTGAAAACTGTGCTATTCCTTCCCTATAAGTTACATGGTGGTGACCAAAGTTGCCAAAACGTGTTTATTTCTGCTGAAAAACACGTTGTGACAATTTCTGATCACTGGGGTTAAGGGCTGACTCAGTGTGCTCTTTGGAGCCAGGCAGTTACACTGCGATTCCAAGGGCTGAGAAATGGCGTTTATTTCGAGCTGAAAAACACGTTTTGAAAACTGTGCTGTTCCTGCCCTATAAGTTACATGGTGGTGACCAAAGTTGCCGAAACGTGTTTATTTCTGCTGAAAAACACGTTGTGACAATTTCTGCACACTGGGGTTAAGGGCTGACTCAGTGTGCTCTTCTGAGCCAGGCAGTTACACTGCGATTCCAAGGGCTGAGAAAACGCGTTTATTTCGGGCTGAAAAACACGTTTTGAAAACTGTGCTGTTCCTGCCCTATAAGTTACATGGTGGTGACCAAAGTTGCCAAAACGTGTTTATTTCTGCTGAAAAACACGTTGTGACAATTTCTGATCACTGGGGTTAAGGGCCGACTCAGTGTGCTCTTTGGAGCCAGGCAGTTACACTGCGATTCCAAGGGCTGAGAAAACGCGTTTATTTCGGGCTGAAAAACACGTTTTGAAAACTGTGCTGTTCCTGCCCTATAAGTACATGGTGGTGACCAAAGTTGCCGAAACGTGTTTATTTCTGCTTAAAAACACGTTGTGACAATTTCTGCACACTGGGGTTAAGGGTTGACTCAGTGTGCTCTTCTGAGCCAGGCAGTTACACTGCGATTCCAAGGGCTGAGAAAACGCGTTTATTTCGGGCTGAAAAACACGTTTTGAAAACTGTGCTGTTCCTGCCCTATAAGTTACATGGTGGTGACCAAAGTTGCCGAAACGTGTTTATTTCTGCTGAAAAACACGTTGTGACAATTTCTGCACACTGGGGTTAAGGGCTGATTCAGTGTGCTCTTCTGAGCCAGGCAGTTACACTGCGATTCCAAGGGCTGAGAAATCGCGTTTATTTCGGGCTGAAAAACACGTTTCGAAAACTGTGTTGTTCCAGCCCTATAAGTTACATGGTGGTGACCAAAGTTGCCAAAACGTGTTTATTTCTGCTGAAAAACACGTTGTGACAATTTCTGCACACTGGGGTTAAGGGCTGACTCAGTGTGCTCTTCTGAGCCAGGCAGTTACACTGCGATTCCAAGGGCTGAGAAAACACGTTTATTTCGGGCTGAAAAACACGTTTTGAAAACTGTGCTGTTCCTGCCCTATAAGTTACATGGTGGTGACCAAAGTTGCCAAAACGTGTCTATTTCTGCTGAAAAACACGTTGTGACAATTTCTGCACACTGGGGTTAAGGGCTGACTCAGTGTGCTCTTCTGAGCCAGGCAGTTACACTGCGATTCCAAGGGCTGAGAAAACACGTTTATTTCGGGCTGAAAAACACGTTTTGAAAACTGTGCTGTTCCTGCCCTATAAGTTACATGGTGGTGACCAAAGTTGCCAAAACATGTTTATTTCTGCTGAAAAACACGTTGTGACAATTTCTGCACACTGGGGTTAAGGGCTGACTCAGTGTGCTCTTCTGAGCCAGGCAGTTACACTGCGATTCCAAGGGCTGAGAAAACGCGTTTATTTCGGGCTGAAAAACACGTTTTGAAAACTGTGCTGTTCCTGCCCTATAAGTTACATGGTGGTGACCAAAGTTGCCAAAACATGTTTATTTCTGCTGAAAAACAAGTTGTGACAATTTCTGCACACTGGGGTTAAGGGCTGACTTAGTGTGCTCTTCTGAGCCAGGCAGTTACAGTGCGATTCCAAGGGCTGAGAAAACGCGTTTATTTCGGGCTGAAAAACACGTTTTGAAAACTGTGCTATTCCTTCCCTATAAGTTACATGGTGGTGACCAAAGTTGCCAAAACGTGTTTATTTCTGCTGAAAAACACGTTGTGACAATTTCTGCACACTGGGGTTAAGGGCTGACTCAGTGTGCTCTTTGGAGCCAGGCAGTTACACTGCGATTCCAAGGGCTGAGAAATGGCGTTTATTTCGAGCTGAAAAACACGTTTTGAAAACTGTGCTGTTCCTGCCCTATAAGTTACATGGTGGTGACCAAAGTTGCCAAAACGTGTTTATTTCTGCTTAAAAACACGTTGTGACAATTTCTGCACACTGGGGTTAAGGGCTGACTCAGTGTGCTCTTCTGAGCCAGGCAGTTACACTGCGATTCCAAGAGCTGAGAAAACGCGTTTATTTCGGGCTGAAAAACACGTTTTGAAAACTGTGCTGTTCCTGCCCTATAAGTTACATGGTGGTGACCAAAGTTGCCGAAACGTGTTTATTTCTGCTGAAAAACACGTTGTGACAATTTCTGCACACTGGGGTTAAGGGCTGATTCAGTGTGCTCTTCTGAGCCAGGCAGTTACACTGCGATTCCAAGGGCTGAGAAAACGCGTTTATTTCGGGCTGAAAAACACGTTTTGAAAACTGTGTTGTTCCAGCCTTATAAGTTACATGGTGTTGACCAAAGTTGCCAAAACGTGTTTATTTCTGCTGAAAAACAAGTTGTGACAATTTCTGCACACTGGAGTTAAGGGCTGACTCAGTGTGCTCTTCTGAGCCAGGCAGTTACACTGCGATTCCAAGGGCTGAGAAAACGCGTTTATTTCGGGCTGAAAAACACGTTTTGAAAACTGTGCTGTTCCTGCCCTATAAGTTACATGGTGGTGACCAAAGTTGCCAAAACATGTTTATTTCTACTGAAAAACACGTTGTGACAATTTCTGCACACTGGGGTTAAGGGCTGACTCAGTGTGCTCTTCTGAGCCAGGCAGTTACACTGCGATTCCAAGGGCTGAGAAAACGCGTTTATTTCGGGCTGAAAAACACGTTTTGAAAACTGTGCTGTTCCTGCCCTATAAGTTACATGGTGGTGACCAAAGTTGCCGAAACGTGTTTATTTCTGCTGAAAAACACGTTGTGACAATTTCTGCACACTGGGGTTAAGGGCTGATTCAGTGTGCTCTTCTGAGCCAGGCAGTTACACTGCGATTCCAAGGGCTGAGAAAACGCGTTTATTTCGGGCTGAAAAACACGTTTTGAAAACTGTCTTGTTCCAGCCTTATAAGTTACATGGTGGTGACCAAAGTTGCCAAAACGTGTTTATTTCTGCTGAAAAACAAGTTGTGACAATTTCTGCACACTGGGGTTAAGGGCTGACTCAGTGTGCTCTTCTGAGCCAGGCAGTTACACTGCGATTCCAAGGGCTGAGAAAACACGTTTATTTCGGGCTGAAAAACACGTTTTGAAAACTGTGCTGTTCCTGCCCTATAAGTTACATGGTGGTGACCAAAGTTGCCAAAACGTGTTTATTTCTGCTGAAAAACACGTTGTGACAATTTCTGCACACTGGGGTTAAGGGCTGACTCAGTGTGCTCTTCTGAGCCAGGCAGTTACACTGCGATTCCAAGGGCTGAGAAAACGCGTTTATTTCGGGCTAAAAAACACGTTTTGAAAACTGTGCTGTTCCTGCCCTATAAGTTACATGGTGGTGACCAAAGTTGCCAAAACATGTTTATTTCTGCTGAAAAACAAGTTGTGACAATTTCTGCACACTGGGGTTAAGGGCTGACTTAGTGTGCTCTTCTGAGCCAGGCAGTTACAGTGCGATTCCAAGGGCTGAGAAAACGCGTTTATTTCGGGCTGAAAAACACGTTTTGAAAACTGTGCTATTCCTTCCCTATAAGTTACATGGTGGTGACCAAAGTTGCCAAAACGTGTTTATTTCTGCTGAAAAACACGTTGTGACAATTTCTGATCACTGGGGTTAAGGGCTGACTCAGTGTGCTCTTCTGAGCCAGGCAGTTACACTGCGATTCCAAGGGCTGAGAAAACGCGTTTATTTCGGGCTGAAAAACACGTTTTGAAAACTGTGCTATTCCTTCCCTATAAGTTACATGGTGGTGACCAAAGTTGCCAAAACGTGTTTATTTCTGCTGAAAAACACGTTGTGACAATTTCTGATCACTGGGGTTAAGGGCTGACTCAGTGTGCTCTTTGGAGCCAGGCAGTTACACTGCGATTCCAAGGGCTGAGAAATGGCGTTTATTTCGAGCTGAAAAACACGTTTTGAAAACTGTGCTGTTCCTGCCCTATAAGTTACATGGTGGTGACCAAAGTTGCCAAAACGTGTTTATTTCTGCTTAAAAACACGTTGTGACAATTTCTGCACACTGGGGTTAAGGGCTGACTCAGTGTGCTCTTCTGAGCCAGGCAGTTACACTGCGATTCCAAGGGCTGAGAAAACGCGTTTATTTCGGGCTGAAAAACACGTTTTGAAAACTGTGCTGTTCCTGCCCTATAAGTTACATGGTGGTGACCAAAGTTGCCGAAACGTGTTTATTTCTGCTGAAAAACACGTTGTGACAATTTCTGCACACTGGGGTTAAGGGCTGATTCAGTGTGCTCTTCTGAGCCAGGCAGTTACACTGCGATTCCAAGGGCTGAGAAAACGCGTTTATTTCGGGCTGAAAAACACGTTTTGAAAACTGTGCTGTTCCTGCCCTATAAGTTACATGGTGGTGACCAAAGTTGCCAAAACATGTTTATTTCTGCTGAAAAACACGTTGTGACAATTTCTGCACACTGGGGTTAAGGGCCGACTCAGTGTGCTCTTCTGAGCCAGGCAGTTACACTGCGATTCCAAGGGCTGAGAAAACGCGTTTATTTCGGGCTGAAAAACACGTTTTGAAAACTGTGCTATTCCTTCCCTATAAGTTACATGGTGGTGACCAAAGTTGCCAAAACGTGTTTATTTCTGCTGAAAAACACGTTGTGACAATTTCTGATCACTGGGGTTAAGGGCTGACTCAGTGTGCTCTTTGGAGCCAGGCAGTTACACTGCGATTCCAAGGGCTGAGAAAACGCGTTTATTTCGGGCTGAAAAACACGTTTTGAAAACTGTGCTGTTCCTGCCCTATAAGTTACATGGTGGTGACCAAAGTTGCCGAAACGTGTTTATTTCTGCTTAAAAACACGTTGTGACAATTTCTGCACACTGGGGTTAAGGGTTGACTCAGTGTGCTCTTCTGAGCCAGGCAGTTACACTGCGATTCCAAGGGCTGAGAAAACGCGTTTATTTCGGGCTGAAAAACACGTTTTGAAAACTGTGCTGTTCCTGCCCTATAAGTTACATGGTGGTGACCAAAGTTGCCGAAACGAATTTATTTCTGCTGAAAAACACGTTGTGACAATTTCTGCACACTGGGGTTAAGGGCTGATTCAGTGTGCTCTTCTGAGCCAGGCAGTTACACTGCGATTCCAAGGGCTGAGAAATCGCGTTTATTTCGGGCTGAAAAACACATTTCGAAAACTGTGTTGTTCCAGCCCTATAAGTTACATGGTGGTGACCAAAGTTGCCAAAACGTGTTTATTTCTGCTGAAAAACACGTTGTGACAATTTCTGCACACTGGGGTTAAGGGCTGACTCAGTGTGCTCTTCTGAGCCAGGCAGTTACACTGCGATTCCAAGGGCTGAGAAAACACGTTTATTTCGGGCTGAAAAACACGTTTTGAAAACTGTGCTGTTCCTGCCCTATAAGTTACATGGTGGTGACCAAAGTTGCCAAAACGTGTTTATTTCTGCTGAAAAACACGTTGTGACAATTTCTGCACACTGGGGTTAAGGGCTGACTCAGTGTGCTCTTCTGAGCCAGGCAGTTACACTGCGATTCCAAGGGCTGAGAAATCGCGTTTATTTCGGGCTGAAAAACACATTTCGAAAACTGTGTTGTTCCAGCCCTATAAGTTACATGGTGGTGACCAAAGTTGCCAAAACGTGTTTATTTCTGCTGAAAAACACGTTGTGACAATTTCTGCACACTGGGGTTAAGGGCTGACTCAGTGTGCTCTTCTGAGCCAGGCAGTTACACTGCGATTCCAAGGGCTGAGAAAACACGTTTATTTCGGGCTGAAAAACACGTTTTGAAAACTGTGCTGTTCCTGCCCTATAAGTTACATGGTGGTGACCAAAGTTGCCAAAACGTGTTTATTTCTGCTGAAAAACACGTTGTGACAATTTCTGCACACTGGGGTTAAGGGCTGACTCAGTGTGCTCTTCTGAGCCAGGCAGTTACACTGCGATTCCAAGGGCTGAGAAAACGCGTTTATTTCGGGCTAAAAAACACGTTTTGAAAACTGTGCTGTTCCTGCCCTATAAGTTACATGGTGGTGACCAAAGTTGCCAAAACATGTTTATTTCTGCTGAAAAACAAGTTGTGACAATTTCTGCACACTGGGGTTAAGGGCTGACTCAGTGTGCTCTTCTGAGCCAGGCAGTTACACTGCGATTCCAAGGGCTGAGAAAACGCGTTTATTTCGGGCTGAAAAACACGTTTTGAAAACTGTGCTGTTCCTGCCCTATAAGTTACATGGTGGTGACCAAAGTTGCCAAAACATGTTTATTTCTGCTGAAAAACAAGTTGTGACAATTTCTGCACACTGGGGTTAAGGGCTGACTTAGTGTGCTCTTCTGAGCCAGGCAGTTACAGTGCGATTCCAAGGGCTGAGAAAACGCGTTTATTTCGGGCTGAAAAACACGTTTTGAAAACTGTGCTATTCCTTCCCTATAAGTTACATGGTGGTGACCAAAGTTGCCAAAACGTGTTTATTTCTGCTGAAAAACACGTTGTGACAATTTCTGATCACTGGGGTTAAGGGCTGACTCAGTGTGCTCTTCTGAGCCAGGCAGTTACACTGCGATTCCAAGGGCTGAGAAAACGCGTTTATTTCGGGCTGAAAAACACGTTTTGAAAACTGTGCTATTCCTTCCCTATAAGTTACATGGTGGTGACCAAAGTTGCCAAAACGTGTTTATTTCTGCTGAAAAACACGTTGTGACAATTTCTGATCACTGGGGTTAAGGGCTGACTCAGTGTGCTCTTTGGAGCCAGGCAGTTACACTGCGATTCCAAGGGCTGAGAAATGGCGTTTATTTCGAGCTGAAAAACACGTTTTGAAAACTGTGCTGTTCCTGCCCTATAAGTTACATGGTGGTGACCAAAGTTGCCAAAACGTGTTTATTTCTGCTTAAAAACACGTTGTGACAATTTCTGCACACTGGGGTTAAGGGCTGACTCAGTGTGCTCTTCTGAGCCAGGCAGTTACACTGCGATTCCAAGGGCTGAGAAAACGCGTTTATTTCGGGCTGAAAAACACGTTTTGAAAACTGTGCTGTTCCTGCCCTATAAGTTACATGGTGGTGACCAAAGTTGCCGAAACGTGTTTATTTCTGCTGAAAAACACGTTGTGACAATTTCTGCACACTGGGGTTAAGGGCTGATTCAGTGTGCTCTTCTGAGCCAGGCAGTTACACTGCGATTCCAAGGGCTGAGAAAACGCGTTTATTTCGGGCTGAAAAACACGTTTTGAAAACTGTGCTGTTCCAGCCCTATAAGTTACATGGTGGTGACCAAAGTTGC
Source organism: Atractosteus spatula (assembly GCF_055471065.1). Lineage (NCBI taxonomy): Eukaryota > Metazoa > Chordata > Actinopteri > Semionotiformes > Lepisosteidae > Atractosteus > Atractosteus spatula. The sequence continues at coordinate 134,114 of NW_028296631.1, forward strand.
CAAAACGTGTTTATTTCTGCTGAAAAACACGTTGTGACAATTTCTGCACACTGGGGTTAAGGGCTGACTCAGTGTGCTCTTCTGAGCCAGGCAGTTACACTGCGATTCCAAGGGCTGAGAAAACACGTTTATTTCGGGCTGAAAAACACGTTTTGAAAACTGTGCTGTTCCTGCCCTATAAGTTACATGGTGGTGACCAAAGTTGCCAAAACGTGTTTATTTCTGCTGAAAAACACGTTGTGACAATTTCTGCACACTGGGGTTAAGGGCTGACTCAGTGTGCTCTTCTGAGCCAGGCAGTTACACTGCGATTCCAAGGGCTGAGAAAACACGTTTATTTCGGGCTGAAAAACACGTTTTGAAAACTGTGCTGTTCCTGCCCTATAAGTTACATGGTGGTGACCAAAGTTGCCAAAACATGTTTATTTCTGCTGAAAAACACGTTGTGACAATTTCTGCACACTGGGGTTAAGGGCTGATTCAGTGTGCTCTTCTGAGCCAGGCAGTTACACTGCGATTCCAAGGGCTGAGAAATCGCGTTTATTTCGGGCTGAAAAACACATTTCGAAAACTGTGTTGTTCCAGCCCTATAAGTTACATGGTGGTGACCAAAGTTGCCAAAACGTGTTTATTTCTGCTGAAAAACACGTTGTGACAATTTCTGCACACTGGGGTTAAGGGCTGACTCAGTGTGCTCTTCTGAGCCAGGCAGTTACACTGCGATTCCAAGGGCTGAGAAAACACGTTTATTTCGGGCTGAAAAACACGTTTTGAAAACTGTGCTGTTCCTGCCCTATAAGTTACATGGTGGTGACCAAAGTTGCCAAAACGTGTTTATTTCTGCTGAAAAACACGTTGTGACAATTTCTGCACACTGGGGTTAAGGGCTGACTCAGTGTGCTCTTCTGAGCCAGGCAGTTACACTGCGATTCCAAGGGCTGAGAAAACGCGTTTATTTCGGGCTAAAAAACACGTTTTGAAAACTGTGCTGTTCCTGCCCTATAAGTTACATGGTGGTGACCAAAGTTGCCAAAACATGTTTATTTCTGCTGAAAAACAAGTTGTGACAATTTCTGCACACTGGGGTTAAGGGCTGACTCAGTGTGCTCTTCTGAGCCAGGCAGTTACACTGCGATTCCAAGGGCTGAGAAAACGCGTTTATTTCGGGCTGAAAAACACGTTTTGAAAACTGTGCTGTTCCTGCCCTATAAGTTACATGGTGGTGACCAAAGTTGCCAAAACATGTTTATTTCTGCTGAAAAACACGTTGTGACAATTTCTGCACACTGGGGTTAAGGGCTGACTCAGTGTGCTCTTCTGAGCCAGGCAGTTACACTGCGATTCCAAGGGCTGAGAAAACACGTTTATTTCGGGCTGAAAAACACGTTTTGAAAACTGTGCTGTTCCTGCCCTATAAGTTACATGGTGGTGACTAAAGTTGCCAAAACGTGTTTATTTCTGCTGAAAAACACGTTGTGACAATTTCTGCACACTGGGGTTAAGGGCTGACTCAGTGTGCTCTTCTGAGCCAGGCAGTTACACTGCGATTCCAAGGGCTGAGAAAACGCGTTTATTTCGGGCTAAAAAACACGTTTTGAAAACTGTGCTGTTCCTGCCCTATAAGTTACATGGTGGTGACCAAAGTTGCCAAAACATGTTTATTTCTGCTGAAAAACAAGTTGTGACAATTTCTGCACACTGGGGTTAAGGGCTGACTTAGTGTGCTCTTCTGAGCCAGGCAGTTACAGTGCGATTCCAAGGGCTGAGAAAACGCGTTTATTTCGGGCTGAAAAACACGTTTTGAAAACTGTGCTATTCCTTCCCTATAAGTTACATGGTGGTGACCAAAGTTGCCAAAACGTGTTTATTTCTGCTGAAAAACACGTTGTGACAATTTCTGATCACTGGGGTTAAGGGCTGACTCAGTGTGCTCTTCTGAGCCAGGCAGTTACACTGCGATTCCAAGGGCTGAGAAAACGCGTTTATTTCGGGCTGAAAAACACGTTTTGAAAACTGTGCTATTCCTTCCCTATAAGTTACATGGTGGTGACCAAAGTTGCCAAAACGTGTTTATTTCTGCTGAAAAACACGTTGTGACAATTTCTGATCACTGGGGTTAAGGGCTGACTCAGTGTGCTCTTTGGAGCCAGGCAGTTACACTGCGATTCCAAGGGCTGAGAAATGGCGTTTATTTCGAGCTGAAAAACACGTTTTGAAAACTGTGCTGTTCCTGCCCTATAAGTTACATGGTGGTGACCAAAGTTGCCAAAACGTGTTTATTTCTGCTTAAAAACACGTTGTGACAATTTCTGCACACTGGGGTTAAGGGCTGACTCAGTGTGCTCTTCTGAGCCAGGCAGTTACACTGCGATTCCAAGGGCTGAGAAAACGCGTTTATTTCGGGCTGAAAAACACGTTTTGAAAACTGTGCTGTTCCTGCCCTATAAGTTACATGGTGGTGACCAAAGTTGCCGAAACGTGTTTATTTCTGCTGAAAAACACGTTGTGACAATTTCTGCACACTGGGGTTAAGGGCTGATTCAGTGTGCTCTTCTGAGCCAGGCAGTTACACTGCGATTCCAAGGGCTGAGAAAACGCGTTTATTTCGGGCTGAAAAACACGTTTTGAAAACTGTGCTGTTCCTGCCCTATAAGTTACATGGTGGTGACCAAAGTTGCCAAAACATGTTTATTTCTACTGAAAAACACGTTGTGACAATTTCTGCACACTGGGGTTAAGGGCTGACTCAGTGTGCTCTTCTGAGCCAGGCAGTTACACTGCGATTCCAAGGGCTGAGAAAACGTGTTTATTTCGGGCTGAAAAACACGTTTTGAAAACTGTGCTGTTCCTGCCCTATAAGTTACATGGTGGTGACCAAAGTTGCCGAAACGTGTTTATTTCTGCTGAAAAACACGTTGTGACAATTTCTGCACACTGGGGTTAAGGGCTGACTCAGTGTGCTCTTCTGAGCCAGGCAGTTACACTGCGATTCCAAGGGCTGAGAAAACGCGTTTATTTCGGGCTAAAAAACACGTTTTGAAAACTGTGCTGTTCCTGCCCTATAAGTTACATGGTGGTGACCAAAGTTGCCAAAACATGTTTATTTCTGCTGAAAAACAAGTTGTGACAATTTCTGCACACTGGGGTTAAGGGCTGACTCAGTGTGCTCTTCTGAGCCAGGCAGTTACACTGCGATTCCAAGGGCTGAGAAAACGCGTTTATTTCGGGCTGAAAAACACGTTTTGAAAACTGTGCTGTTCCTGCCCTATAAGTTACATGGTGGTGACCAAAGTTGCCGAAACGTGTTTATTTCTGCTGAAAAACACGTTGTGACAATTTCTGCACACTGGGGTTAAGGGCTGATTCAGTGTGCTCTTCTGAGCCAGGCAGTTACACTGCGATTCCAAGGGCTGAGAAAACGCGTTTATTTCGGGCTGAAAAACACGTTTTGAAAACTGTGCTGTTCCTGCCCTATAAGTTACATGGTGGTGACCAAAGTTGCCAAAACATGTTTATTTCTACTGAAAAACACGTTGTGACAATTTCTGCACACTGGGGTTAAGGGCTGACTCAGTGTGCTCTTCTGAGCCAGGCAGTTACACTGCGATTCCAAGGGCTGAGAAAACGCGTTTATTTCAGGCTGAAAAACACGTTTTGAAAACTGTGCTGTTCCTGCCCTATAAGTTACATGGTGGTGACCAAAGTTGCCGAAACGTGTTTATTTCTGCTGAAAAACACGTTGTGACAATTTCTGCACACTGGGGTTAAGGGCTGATTCAGTGTGCTCTTCTGAGCCAGGCAGTTACACTGCGATTCCAAGGGCTGAGAAAACGCGTTTATTTCGGGCTGAAAAACACGTTTTGAAAACTGTGTTGTTCCAGCCCTATAAGTTACATGGTGGTGACCAAAGTTGCCAAAACGTGTTTATTTCTGCTGAAAAACAAGTTGTGACAATTTCTGCACACTGGGGTTAAGGGGTGACTCAGTGAGCTCTTCTGAGCCAGGCAGTTACACTGCGATTCCAAGGGCTGAGAAAACGCGTTTATTTCGGGCTGAAAAACACGTTTTGAAAACTGTGCTGTTCCTGCCCTATAAGTTACATGGTGGTGACCAAAGTTGCCAAAACATGTTTATTTCTGCTGAAAAAACACGTTGTGACAATTTCTGCACACTGGGGTTAAGGGCTGACTCAGTGTGCTCTTCTGAGCCAGGCAGTTACACTGCGATTCCAAGGGCTGAGAAAACACGTTTATTTCGGGCTGAAAAACACGTTTTGAAAACTGTGCTGTTCCTGCCCTATAAGTTACATGGTGGTGACCAAAGTTGCCAAAACGTGTTTATTTCTGCTGAAAAACACGTTGTGACAATTTCTGCACACTGGGGTTAAGGGCTGACTCAGTGTGCTCTTCTGAGCCAGGCAGTTACACTGCGATTCCAAGGGCTGAGAAAACGCGTTTATTTCGGGCTAAAAAACACGTTTTGAAAACTGTGCTGTTCCTGCCCTATAAGTTACATGGTGGTGACCAAAGTTGCCAAAACATGTTTATTTCTGCTGAAAAACAAGTTGTGACAATTTCTGCACACTGGGGTTAAGGGCTGACATAGTGTGCTCTTCTGAGCCAGGCAGTTACACTGCGATTCCAAAGGCTGAGAAAACGCGTTTATTTCGGGCTGAAAAACACGTTTTGAAAACTGTGCTATTCCTTCCCTATAAGTTACATGGTGGTGACCAAAGTTGCCAAAACGTGTTTATTTCTGCTGAAAAACACGTTGTGACAATTTCTGCACACTGGGGTTAAGGGCTGACTCAGTGTGCTCTTCTGAGCCAGGCAGTTACACTGCGATTCCAAGGGCTGAGAAAACGCGTTTATTTCGGGCTGAAAAACACGTTTTGAAAACTGTGTTGTTCCAGCCCTATAAGTTACATGGTGGTGACCAAAGTTGCCAAAACGTGTTTATTTCTGCTGAAAAACACGTTGTGACAATTTCTGCACACTGGGGTTAAGGGCTGACTCTGTGTGCTCTTCTGAGCCAGGCAGTTACACTGCGATTCCAAGGGCTGAGAAAACGCGTTTATTTCGGGCTGAAAAACACGTTTTGAAAACTGTGCTGTTTCTGCCCTATAAGTTACATGGTGGTGACCAAAGTTGCCAAAACATGTTTATTTCTGCTGAAAAACACGTTGTGACAATTTCTGCACACTGGGGTTAAGGGCTGACTCAGTGTGCTCTTCTGAGCCAGGCAGTTACACTGCGATTCCAAGGGCTGAGAAAACGCGTTTATTTCGGGCTGAAAAACACGTTTTGAAAACTGTGCTGTTCCTGCCCTATAAGTTACATGGTGGTGACCAAAGTTGCCAAAACGTGTTTATTTCTGCTTAAAAACACGTTGTGACAATTTCTGATCACTGGGGTTAAGGGCTGACTCAGTGTGCTCTTCTGAGCCAGGCAGTTACTCTGCGATTCCAAGGGCTGAGAAAACGCGTTTATTTCGGGCTGAAAAACACGTTTTGAAAACTGTGCTATTCCTTCCCTATAAGTTACATGGTGGTGACCAAAGTTGCCAAAACGTGTTTATTTCTGCTGAAAAACACGTTGTGACAATTTCTGATCACTGGGGTTAAGGGCTGACTCAGTGTGCTCTTTGGAGCCAGGCAGTTACACTGCGATTCCAAGGGCTGAGAAATGGCGTTTATTTCGAGCTGAAAAACACGTTTTGAAAACTGTGCTGTTCCTGCCCTATAAGTTACATGGTGGTGACCAAAGTTGCCAAAACGTGTTTATTTCTGCTGAAAAACACGTTGTGACAATTTCTGCACACTGGGGTTAAGGGCTGACTCAGTGTGCTCTTCTGAGCCAGGCAGTTACACTGCGATTCCAAGGGCTGAGAAAACGCGTTTATTTCGGGCTGAAAAACACGTTTTGAAAACTGTGCTGTTCCTGCCCTATAAGTTACATGGTGGTGACCAAAGTTGCCGAAACGTGTTTATTTCTGCTGAAAAACACGTTGTGACAATTTCTGCACCCTGGGGTTAAGGGCTGATTCAGTGTGCTCTTCTGAGCCAGGCAGTTACACTGCGATTCCAAGGGCTGAGAAAACGCGTTTATTTCGGGCTGAAAAACACGTTTTGAAAACTGTGTTGTTCCAGCCCTATAAGTTACATGGTGGTGACCAAAGTTGCCAAAACATGTTTATTTCTGCTGAAAAACAAGTTGTGACAATTTCTGCACACTGGGGTTAAGGGCTGACTTAGTGTGCTCTTCTGAGCCAGGCAGTTACAGTGCGATTCCAAGGGCTGAGAAAACGCGTTTATTTCGGGCTGAAAAACACGTTTTGAAAACTGTGCTATTCCTTCCCTATAAGTTACATGGTGGTGACCAAAGTTGCCAAAACGTGTTTATTTCTGCTGAAAAACACGTTGTGACAATTTCTGATCACTGGGGTTAAGGGCTGACTCAGTGTGCTCTTCTGAGCCAGGCAGTTACCATGCGATTCCAAGGGCTGAGAAAACGCGTTTATTTCGGGCTGAAAAACACGTTTTGAAAACTGTGCTGTTCCTGCCCTATAAGTTACATGGTGGTGACCAAAGTTGCCAAAACGTGTTTATTTCTGCTGAAAAACACGTTGTGACAATTTCTGATCACTGGGGTTAAGGGCTGACTCAGTGTGCTCTTCTGAGCCAGGCAGTTACTCTGCGATTCCAAGGCTGAGAAAACGCGTTTATTTCTGGCTGAAAAACACGTTTTGAAAACTGTGCTGTTCCTGCCCTATAAGTTACATGGTGGTGACCAAAGTTGCCAAAACGTGTTTATTTCTGCTGAAAAACACGTTGTGACAATTTCTGCACACTGAGGTTAAGGGCTGACTCAGTGTGCTCTTCTGAGCCAGGCAGTTACACTGCGATTCCAAGGGCTGAGTAAACGCGTTTATTTCGGGCTGAAAAACACGTTTTGAAAACTGTGCTATTCCTTCCCTATAAGTTACATGGTGGTGACCAAAGTTGCCAAAACGTGTTTATTTCTGCTGAAAAACACGTTGTGACAATTTCTGATCACTGGGGTTAAGGGCTGACTCAGTGTGCTCTTTGGAGCCAGGCAGTTACACTGCGATTCCAAGGGCTGAGAAATGGCGTTTATTTCGAGCTGAAAAACACGTTTTGAAAACTGTGCTGTTCCTGCCCTATAAGTTACATGGTGGTGACCAAAGTTGCCAAAACGTGTTTATTTCTGCTTAAAAACACGTTGTGACAATTTCTGCACACTGGGTTTAAGGGCTGACTCAGTGTGCTCTTCTGAGCCAGGCAGTTACACTGCGATTCCAAGGGCTGAGAAAACGCGTTTATTTCGGGCTGAAAAACACGTTTTGAAAACTGTGCTGTTCCTGCCCTATAAGTTACATGGTGGTGACCAAAGTTGCCGAAACGTGTTTATTTCTGCTGAAAAACACGTTGTGACAATTTCTGCACACTGGGGTTAAGGGCTGATTCAGTGTGCTCTTCTGAGCCAGGCAGTTACACTGCGATTCCAAGGGCTGAGAAAACGCGTTTATTTCGGGCTGAAAAACACGTTTTGAAAACTGTGTTGTTCCAGCCCTATAAGTTACATGGTGGTGACCAAAGTTGCCAAAACGTGTTTATTTCTGCTGAAAAACAAGTTGTGACAATTTCTGCACACTGGGGTTAAGGGGTGACTCAGTGAGCTCTTCTGAGCCAGGCAGTTACACTGCGATTCCAAGGGCTGAGAAAACGCGTTTATTTCGGGCTGAAAAACACGTTTTGAAAACTGTGCTGTTCCTGCCCTATAAGTTACATGGTGGTGACCAAAGTTGCCAAAACATGTTTATTTCTGCTGAAAAAACACGTTGTGACAATTTCTGCACACTGGGGTTAAGGGCTGACTCAGTGTGCTCTTCTGAGCCAGGCAGTTACACTGCGATTCCAAGGGCTGAGAAAACACGTTTATTTCGGGCTGAAAAACACGTTTTGAAAACTGTGCTGTTCCTGCCCTATAAGTTACATGGTGGTGACCAAAGTTGCCAAAACGTGTTTATTTCTGCTGAAAAACAAGTTGTGACAATTTCTGCACACTGGGGTTAAGGGCTGACTCAGTGAGCTCTTCTGAGCCAGGCAGTTACACTGCGATTCCAAGGGCTGAGAAAACGCGTTTATTTCGGGCTGAAAAACACGTTTTGAAAACTGTGCTGTTCCTGCCCTATAAGTTACATGGTGGTGACCAAAGTTGCCAAAACATGTTTATTTCTGCTGAAAAAACACGTTGTGACAATTTCTGCACACTGGGGTTAAGGGCTGACTCAGTGTGCTCTTTGGAGCCAGGCAGTTACACTGCGATTCCAAGGGCTGAGAAATGGCGTTTATTTCGAGCTGAAAAACACGTTTTGAAAACTGTGCTGTTCCTGCCCTATAAGTTACATGGTGGTGACCAAAGTTGCCAAAACGTGTTTATTTCTGCTTAAAAACACGTTGTGACAATTTCTGCACACTGGGGTTAAGGGCTGACTCAGTGTGCTCTTCTGAGCCAGGCAGTTACACTGCGATTCCAAGGGCTGAGAAAACGCGTTTATTTCGGGCTGAAAAACACGTTTTGAAAACTGTGCTGTTCCTGCCCTATAAGTTACATGGTGGTGACCAAAGTTGCCGAAACGTGTTTATTTCTGCTGAAAAACACGTTGTGACAATTTCTGCACACTGGGGTTAAGGGCTGATTCAGTGTGCTCTTCTGAGCCAGGCAGTTACACTGCGATTCCAAGGGCTGAGAAAACGCGTTTATTTCGGGCTGAAAAACACGTTTTGAAAACTGTGCTGTTCCTGCCCTATAAGTTACATGGTGGTGACCAAAGTTGCCAAAACATGTTTATTTCTACTGAAAAACACGTTGTGACAATTTCTGCACACTGGGGTTAAGGGCTGACTCAGTGTGCTCTTCTGAGCCAGGCAGTTACACTGCGATTCCAAGGGCTGAGAAAACGCGTTTATTTCAGGCTGAAAAACACGTTTTGAAAACTGTGCTGTTCCTGCCCTATAAGTTACATGGTGGTGACCAAAGTTGCCGAAACGTGTTTATTTCTGCTGAAAAACACGTTGTGACAATTTCTGCACACTGGGGTTAAGGGCTGATTCAGTGTGCTCTTCTGAGCCAGGCAGTTACACTGCGATTCCAAGGGCTGAGAAAACGCGTTTATTTCGGGCTGAAAAACACGTTTTGAAAACTGTGTTGTTCCAGCCCTATAAGTTACATGGTGGTGACCAAAGTTGCCAAAACGTGTTTATTTCTGCTGAAAAACAAGTTGTGACAATTTCTGCACACTGGGGTTAAGGGGTGACTCAGTGAGCTCTTCTGAGCCAGGCAGTTACACTGCGATTCCAAGGGCTGAGAAAACGCGTTTATTTCGGGCTGAAAAACACGTTTTGAAAACTGTGCTGTTCCTGCCCTATAAGTTACATGGTGGTGACCAAAGTTGCCAAAACATGTTTATTTCTGCTGAAAAAACACGTTGTGACAATTTCTGCACACTGGGGTTAAGGGCTGACTCAGTGTGCTCTTCTGAGCCAGGCAGTTACACTGCGATTCCAAGGGCTGAGAAAACACGTTTATTTCGGGCTGAAAAACACGTTTTGAAAACTGTGCTGTTCCTGCCCTATAAGTTACATGGTGGTGACCAAAGTTGCCAAAACGTGTTTATTTCTGCTGAAAAACACGTTGTGACAATTTCTGCACACTGGGGTTAAGGGCTGACTCAGTGTGCTCTTCTGAGCCAGGCAGTTACACTGCGATTCCAAGGGCTGAGAAAACGCGTTTATTTCGGGCTAAAAAACACGTTTTGAAAACTGTGCTGTTCCTGCCCTATAAGTTACATGGTGGTGACCAAAGTTGCCAAAACATGTTTATTTCTGCTGAAAAACAAGTTGTGACAATTTCTGCACACTGGGGTTAAGGGCTGACATAGTGTGCTCTTCTGAGCCAGGCAGTTACACTGCGATTCCAAAGGCTGAGAAAACGCGTTTATTTCGGGCTGAAAAACACGTTTTGAAAACTGTGCTATTCCTTCCCTATAAGTTACATGGTGGTGACCAAAGTTGCCAAAACGTGTTTATTTCTGCTGAAAAACACGTTGTGACAATTTCTGCACACTGGGGTTAAGGGCTGACTCAGTGTGCTCTTCTGAGCCAGGCAGTTACACTGCGATTCCAAGGGCTGAGAAAACGCGTTTATTTCGGGCTGAAAAACACGTTTTGAAAACTGTGTTGTTCCAGCCCTATAAGTTACATGGTGGTGACCAAAGTTGCCAAAACGTGTTTATTTCTGCTGAAAAACACGTTGTGACAATTTCTGCACACTGGGGTTAAGGGCTGACTCTGTGTGCTCTTCTGAGCCAGGCAGTTACACTGCGATTCCAAGGGCTGAGAAAACGCGTTTATTTCGGGCTGAAAAACACGTTTTGAAAACTGTGCTGTTTCTGCCCTATAAGTTACATGGTGGTGACCAAAGTTGCCAAAACATGTTTATTTCTGCTGAAAAACACGTTGTGACAATTTCTGCACACTGGGGTTAAGGGCTGACTCAGTGTGCTCTTCTGAGCCAGGCAGTTACACTGCGATTCCAAGGGCTGAGAAAACGCGTTTATTTCGGGCTGAAAAACACGTTTTGAAAACTGTGCTGTTCCTGCCCTATAAGTTACATGGTGGTGACCAAAGTTGCCAAAACGTGTTTATTTCTGCTTAAAAACACGTTGTGACAATTTCTGATCACTGGGGTTAAGGGCTGACTCAGTGTGCTCTTCTGAGCCAGGCAGTTACTCTGCGATTCCAAGGGCTGAGAAAACGCGTTTATTTCGGGCTGAAAAACACGTTTTGAAAACTGTGCTATTCCTTCCCTATAAGTTACATGGTGGTGACCAAAGTTGCCAAAACGTGTTTATTTCTGCTGAAAAACACGTTGTGACAATTTCTGATCACTGGGGTTAAGGGCTGACTCAGTGTGCTCTTTGGAGCCAGGCAGTTACACTGCGATTCCAAGGGCTGAGAAATGGCGTTTATTTCGAGCTGAAAAACACGTTTTGAAAACTGTGCTGTTCCTGCCCTATAAGTTACATGGTGGTGACCAAAGTTGCCAAAACGTGTTTATTTCTGCTGAAAAACACGTTGTGACAATTTCTGCACACTGGGGTTAAGGGCTGACTCAGTGTGCTCTTCTGAGCCAGGCAGTTACACTGCGATTCCAAGGGCTGAGAAAACGCGTTTATTTCGGGCTGAAAAACACGTTTTGAAAACTGTGCTGTTCCTGCCCTATAAGTTACATGGTGGTGACCAAAGTTGCCGAAACGTGTTTATTTCTGCTGAAAAACACGTTGTGACAATTTCTGCACCCTGGGGTTAAGGGCTGATTCAGTGTGCTCTTCTGAGCCAGGCAGTTACACTGCGATTCCAAGGGCTGAGAAAACGCGTTTATTTCGGGCTGAAAAACACGTTTTGAAAACTGTGTTGTTCCAGCCCTATAAGTTACATGGTGGTGACCAAAGTTGCCAAAACATGTTTATTTCTGCTGAAAAACAAGTTGTGACAATTTCTGCACACTGGGGTTAAGGGCTGACTTAGTGTGCTCTTCTGAGCCAGGCAGTTACAGTGCGATTCCAAGGGCTGAGAAAACGCGTTTATTTCGGGCTGAAAAACACGTTTTGAAAACTGTGCTATTCCTTCCCTATAAGTTACATGGTGGTGACCAAAGTTGCCAAAACGTGTTTATTTCTGCTGAAAAACACGTTGTGACAATTTCTGATCACTGGGGTTAAGGGCTGACTCAGTGTGCTCTTTGGAGCCAGGCAGTTACACTGCGATTCCAAGGGCTGAGAAATGGCGTTTATTTCGAGCTGAAAAACACGTTTTGAAAACTGTGCTGTTCCTGCCCTATAAGTTACATGGTGGTGACCAAAGTTGCCAAAACGTGTTTATTTCTGCTTAAAAACACGTTGTGACAATTTCTGCACACTGGGGTTAAGGGCTGACTCAGTGTGCTCTTCTGAGCCAGGCAGTTACACTGCGATTCCAAGGGCTGAGAAAACGCGTTTATTTCGGGCTGAAAAACACGTTTTGAAAACTGTGCTGTTCCTGCCCTATAAGTTACATGGTGGTGACCAAAGTTGCCGAAACGTGTTTATTTCTGCTGAAAAACACGTTGTGACAATTTCTGCACACTGGGGTTAAGGGCTGATTCAGTGTGCTCTTCTGAGCCAGGCAGTTACACTGCGATTCCAAGGGCTGAGAAAACGCGTTTATTTCGGGCTGAAAAACACGTTTTGAAAACTGTGCTGTTCCTGCCCTATAAGTTACATGGTGGTGACCAAAGTTGCCAAAACATGTTTATTTCTGCTGAAAAACAAGTTGTGACAATTTCTGCACACTGGGGTTAAGGGCCGACTCAGTGTGCTCTTCTGAGCCAGGCAGTTACACTGCGATTCCAAGGGCTGAGAAAACGCGTTTATTTCGGGCTGAAAAACACGTTTTGAAAACTGTGCTATTCCTTCCCTATAAGTTACATGGTGGTGACCAAAGTTGCCAAAACGTGTTTATTTCTGCTGAAAAACACGTTGTGACAATTTCTGATCACTTGGGTTAAGGGCTGACTCAGTGTGCTCTTTGGAGCCAGGCAGTTACACTGCGATTCCAAGGGCTGAGAAAACGCGTTTATTTCGGGCTGAAAAACACGTTTTGAAAACTGTGCTGTTCCTGCCCTATAAGTTACATGGTGGTGACCAAAGTTGCCGAAACGTGTTTATTTCTGCTTAAAAACACGTTGTGACAATTTCTGCACACTGGGGTTAAGGGTTGACTCAGTGTGCTCTTCTGAGCCAGGCAGTTACACTGCGATTCCAAGGGCTGAGAAAACGCGTTTATTTCGGGCTGAAAAACACGTTTTGAAAACTGTGCTATTCCTTCCCTATAAGTTACATGGTGGTGACCAAAGTTGCCGAAACGTGTTTATTTCTGCTGAAAAACACGTTGTGACAATTTCTGCACACTGGGGTTAAGGGCTGATTCAGTGTGCTATTCTGAGCCAGGCAGTTACACTGCGATTCCAAGGGCTGAGAAATCGCGTTTATTTCGGGCTGAAAAACACGTTTTGAAAACTGTGCTATTCCTTCCCTATAAGTTACATGGTGGTGACCAAAGTTGCCAAAACGTGTTTATTTCTGCTGAAAAATACGTTGTGATAATTTCTGAACACTGGGGTTAAGGGCTGACTCAGTGTGCTCTTTGGAGCCAGGCATTTACACTGCGATTCCAAGTGCTGAGAAATGGCGTTTATTTCGAGCTGAAAAACACGTTTTGAAAACTGTGCTGTTCCTGCCCTATAAGTTACATGGTGGTGACCAAAGTTGCCAAAACGTGTTTATTTCTGCTGAAAAACACGTTGTGACAATTTCTGCACACTGAGGTTAAGGGCTGACTCAGTGTGCTCTTCTGAGCCAGGCAGTTACACTGCGATTCCAAGGGCTGAGAAAACGCGTTTATTTCGGGCTGAAAAACTCGTTTTGAAAACTGTGCTGTTCCTGCCCTATAAGTTACATGGTGGTGACCAAAGTTGCCAAAACGTGTTTATTTCTGCTGAAAAACACGTTGTGACAATTTCTGCACACTGGGGTTAAGGGCTGACTCAGTGTGCTCTTCTGCGCCAGACAGTTACACTGCGATTCCAAGGGCTGAGAAAACGCGTTTATTTCGGGCTGAAAAACACGTTTTGAAAACTGTTCTGTTCCTGCCCTATAAGTTACATGGTGGTGACCAAAGTTGCCAAAACGTGTTTATTTCTGCTGAAAAACACGTTGTGACAATTTCTGCACACTGGGGTTAAGGGCTGACTCAGTGTGCTCTTCTGAGCCAGGCAGTTACACTGCGATTCCAAGGGCTGAGAAAACGCGTTTATTTCGGGCTGAAAACACGTTTTGAAAACTGTGTTGTTCCAGCCCTATAAGTTACATGGTGGTGACCAAAGTTGCCAAAACGTGTTTATTTCTGCTGATAAACAAGTTGTGACAATTTCTGCACACTGGGGTTAAGGGCTGACTCAGTGTGCTCTTCTGAGCCAGGCAGTTACACTGCGATTCCAAGGGCTGAGAAAACGCGTTTATTTCGGGCTAAAAAACACGTTTTGAAAACTGTGCTGTTCCTGCCCTATAAGTTACATGGTGGTGACCAAAGTTGCCAACACATGTTTATTTCTGCTGAAAAACAAGTTGTGACAATTTCTGCACACTGGGGTTAAGGGCTGACTTAGTGTGCTCTTCTGAGCCAGGCAGTTACACTGCGATTCCAAGGGCTGGAAAACGCGTTTATTTCGGGCTGAAAAACACGTTTTGAAAACTGTGCTATTCCTTCCCTATAAGTTACATGGTGGTGACCAAAGTTGCCAAAACGTGTTTATTTCTGCTGAAAAACACGTTGTGACAATTTCTGATCACTGGGGTTAAGGGCTGACTCAGTGTGCTCTTCTGAGCCAGGCAGTTACACTGCGATTCCAAGGGCTGAGAAAACGCGTTTATTTCGCGCTGAAAAACACGTTTTGAAAACTGTGCTATTCCTTCCCTATAAGTTACATGGTGGTGACCAAAGTTGCCAAAACGTGTTTATTTCTGCTGAAAAACACGTTGTGACAATTTCTGATCACTGGGGTTAAGGGCTGACTCAGTGTGCTCTTCTGAGCCAGGCAGTTACACTGCGATTCCAAGGGCTGAGAAATGGCGTTTATTTCGAGCTGAAAAACACGTTTTGAAAACTGTCCTATTCCTGCCCTATAAGTTACATGGTGGTGACCAAAGTTGCCAAAACGTGTTTATTTCTGCTGAAAAACACGTTGTGACAATTTCTGATCACTGGGGTTAAGGGCTGACTCAGTGTGGTCTTCTGAGCCAGGCAGTTACACTGCGATTCCAAGGGCTGAGAAAACGCGTTTATTTCGGGCTGAAAAACACGTTTTGAAAACTGTGCTGTTCCTGCCCTATAAGTTACATGGTGGTGACCAAAGTTGCCGAAACGTGTTTATTTCTGCTGAAAAACAAGTTGTGACAATTTCTGCACACTGGGGTTAAGGGCTGACTCAGTGTGCTCTTCTGAGCCAGGCAGTTACACTGCGATTCCAAGGGCTGAGAAAACGCGTTTATTTCGGGCTGAGAAACACGTTTTGAAAACTGTGCTGTTCCTGCCCTATAAGTTACATGGTGGTGACCAAAGTTGCCAAAACGTGTTTATTTCTGCTGAAAAACACGTTGTGACAATTTCTGATCACTGGGGTTAAGGGCTGACTCAGTGTGCTCTTCTGAGCCAGGCAGTTACCATGCGATTCCAAGGGCTGAGAAAACGCGTTTATTTCGGGCTGAAAAACACGTTTTGAAAACTGTGCTGTTCCTGCCCTATAAGTTACATGGTGGTGACCAAAGTTGCCAAAACGTGTTTATTTCTGCTGAAAAACACGTTGTGACAATTTCTGATCACTGGGGTTAAGGGCTGACTCAGTGTGCTCTTCTGAGCCAGGCAGTTACTCTGCGATTCCAAGGCTGAGAAAACGCGTTTATTTCTGGCTGAAAAACACGTTTTGAAAACTGTGCTGTTCCTGCCCTATAAGTTACATGGTGGTGACCAAAGTTGCCAAAACGTGTTTATTTCTGCTGAAAAACACGTTGTGACAATTTCTGCACACTGAGGTTAAGGGCTGACTCAGTGTGCTCTTCTGAGCCAGGCAGTTACACTGCGATTCCAAGGGCTGAGTAAACGCGTTTATTTCGGGCTGAAAAACACGTTTTGAAAACTGTGCTATTCCTTCCCTATAAGTTACATGGTGGTGACCAAAGTTGCCAAAACGTGTTTATTTCTGCTGAAAAACACGTTGTGACAATTTCTGATCACTGGGGTTAAGGGCTGACTCAGTGTGCTCTTTGGAGCCAGGCAGTTACACTGCGATTCCAAGGGCTGAGAAATGGCGTTTATTTCGAGCTGAAAAACACGTTTTGAAAACTGTGCTGTTCCTGCCCTATAAGTTACATGGTGGTGACCAAAGTTGCCAAAACGTGTTTATTTCTGCTTAAAAACACGTTGTGACAATTTCTGCACACTGGGTTTAAGGGCTGACTCAGTGTGCTCTTCTGAGCCAGGCAGTTACACTGCGATTCCAAGGGCTGAGAAAACGCGTTTATTTCGGGCTGAAAAACACGTTTTGAAAACTGTGCTGTTCCTGCCCTATAAGTTACATGGTGGTGACCAAAGTTGCCGAAACGTGTTTATTTCTGCTGAAAAACACGTTGTGACAATTTCTGCACACTGGGGTTAAGGGCTGATTCAGTGTGCTCTTCTGAGCCAGGCAGTTACACTGCGATTCCAAGGGCTGAGAAAACGCGTTTATTTCGGGCTGAAAAACACGTTTTGAAAACTGTGTTGTTCCAGCCCTATAAGTTACATGGTGGTGACCAAAGTTGCCAAAACGTGTTTATTTCTGCTGAAAAACAAGTTGTGACAATTTCTGCACACTGGGGTTAAGGGCTGACTCAGTGTGCTCTTCTGAGCCAGGCAGTTACACTGCGATTCCAAGGGCTGAGAAAACGCGTTTATTTCGGGCTGAAAAACACGTTTTGAAAACTGTGCTGTTCCTGCCCTATAAGTTACATGGTGGTGACCAAAGTTGCCAAAACATGTTTATTTCTGCTGAAAAACACGTTGTGACAATTTCTGCACACTGGGGTTAAGGGCTGACTCAGTGTGCTCTTCTGAGCCAGGCAGTTACACTGCGATTCCAAGGGCTGAGAAAACACGTTTATTTCGGGCTGAAAAACACGTTTTGAAAACTGTGCTGTTCCTGCCCTATAAGTTACATGGTGGTGACCAAAGTTGCCAAAACGTGTTTATTTCTGCTGAAAAACACGTTGTGACAATTTCTGCACACTGGGGTTAAGGGCTGACTCAGTGTGCTCTTCTGAGCCAGGCAGTTACACTGCGATTCCAAGGGCTGAGAAAACGCGTTTATTTCGGGCTAAAAAACACGTTTTGAAAACTGTGCTGTTCCTGCCCTATAAGTTACATGGTGGTGACCAAAGTTGCCAAAACATGTTTATTTCTGCTGAAAAACAAGTTGTGACAATTTCTGCACACTGGGGTTAAGGGCTGACTTAGTGTGCTCTTCTGAGCCAGGCAGTTACACTGCGATTCCAAGGGCTGAGAAAACGCGTTTATTTCGGGCTGAAAAACACGTTTTGAAAACTGTGCTATTCCTTCCCTATAAGTTACATGGTGGTGACCAAAGTTGCCAAAACGTGTTTATTTCTGCTGAAAAACACGTTGTGACAATTTCTGATCACTGGGGTTAAGGGCTGACTCAGTGTGCTCTTCTGAGCCAGGCAGTTACACTGCGATTCCAAGGGCTGAGAAAACGCGTTTATTTCGGGCTGAAAAACACGTTTTGAAAACTGTGCTATTCCTTCCCTATAAGTTACATGGTGGTGACCAAAGTTGCCAAAACGTGTTTATTTCTGCTGAAAAACACGTTGTGACAATTTCTGATCACTGGGGTTAAGGGCTGACTCAGTGTGCTCTTTGGAGCCAGGCAGTTACACTGCGATTCCAAGGGCTGAGAAATGGCGTTTATTTCGAGCTGAAAAACACGTTTTGAAAACTGTGCTGTTCCTGCCCTATAAGTTACATGGTGGTGACCAAAGTTGCCAAAACGTGTTTATTTCTGCTGAAAAACAAGTTGTGACAATTTCTGCACACTGGGGTTAAGGGCTGACTCAGTGTGCTCTTCTGAGCCAGGCAGTTACACTGCGATTCCAAGGGCTGAGAAAACGCGTTTATTTCGGGCTGAAAAACACGTTTTGAAAACTGTGCTGTTCCTGCCCTATAAGTTACATGGTGGTGACCAAAGTTGCCAAAACATGTTTATTTCTGCTGAAAAACACGTTGTGACAATTTCTGCACACTGGGGTTAAGGGCTGACTCAGTGTGCTCTTCTGAGCCAGGCAGTTACACTGCGATTCCAAGGGCTGAGAAAACACGTTTATTTCGGGCTGAAAAACACGTTTTGAAAACTGTGCTGTTCCTGCCCTATAAGTTACATGGTGGTGACCAAAGTTGCCAAAACGTGTTTATTTCTGCTGAAAAACACGTTGTGACAATTTCTGCACACTGGGGTTAAGGGCTGACTCAGTGTGCTCTTCTGAGCCAGGCAGTTACACTGCGATTCCAAGGGCTGAGAAAACGCGTTTATTTCGGGCTAAAAAACACGTTTTGAAAACTGTGCTGTTCCTGCCCTATAAGTTACATGGTGGTGACCAAAGTTGCCAAAACATGTTTATTTCTGCTGAAAAACAAGTTGTGACAATTTCTGCACACTGGGGTTAAGGGCTGACTTAGTGTGCTCTTCTGAGCCAGGCAGTTACACTGCGATTCCAAGGGCTGAGAAAACGCGTTTATTTCGGGCTGAAAAACACGTTTTGAAAACTGTGCTATTCCTTCCCTATAAGTTACATGGTGGTGACCAAAGTTGCCAAAACGTGTTTATTTCTGCTGAAAAACACGTTGTGACAATTTCTGATCACTGGGGTTAAGGGCTGACTCAGTGTGCTCTTTGGAGCCAGGCAGTTACACTGCGATTCCAAGGGCTGAGAAATGGCGTTTATTTCGAGCTGAAAAACACGTTTTGAAAACTGTGCTGTTCCTGCCCTATAAGTTACATGGTGGTGACCAAAGTTGCCAAAACGTGTTTATTTCTGCTGAAAAACACGTTGTGACAATTTCTGCACACTGGGGTTAAGGGCTGACTCAGTGTGCTCTTCTGAGCCAGGCAGTTACACTGCGATTCCAAGGGCTGAGAAAACGCGTTTATTTCGGGCTGAAAAACACGTTTTGAAAACTGTGCTGTTCCTGCCCTATAAGTTACATGGTGGTGACTAAAGTTGCCAAAACATGTTTATTTCTGCTGAAAAACACGTTGTGACAATTTCTGCACACTGGGGTTAAGGGCTGACTCAGTGTGCTCTTCTGAACCAGGCAGTTACACTGCGATTCCAAGGGCTGAGAAAACGCGTTTATTTCGGGCTGAAAAACACGTTTTGAAAACTGTGCTGTTCCTTCCCTATAAGTTACATGGTGGTGACCAAAGTTGCCAAAACGTGTTTATTTCTGCTTAAAAACACGTTGTGACAATTTCTGATCACTGGGGTTAAGGGCTGACTCAGTGTGCTCTTCTGAGCCAGGCAGTTACTCTGCGATTCCAAGGGCTGAGAAAACGCGTTTATTTCGGGCTGAAAAACACGTTTTGAAAACTGTGCTATTCCTTCCCTATAAGTTACATGGTGGTGACCAAAGTTGCCAAAACGTGTTTATTTCTGCTGAAAAACACGTTGTGACAATTTCTGATCACTGGGGTTAAGGGCTGACTCAGTGTGCTCTTTGGAGCCAGGCAGTTACACTGCGATTCCAAGGGCTGAGAAATGGCGTTTATTTCGAGCTGAAAAACACGTTTTGAAAACTGTGCTGTTCCTGCCCTATAAGTTACATGGTGGTGACCAAAGTTGCCAAAACGTGTTTATTTCTGCTGAAAAACACGTTGTGACAATTTCTGCACACTGGGGTTAAGGGCTGACTCAGTGTGCTCTTCTGAGCCAGGCAGTTACACTGCGATTCCAAGGGCTGAGAAAACGCGTTTATTTCGGGCTGAAAAACACGTTTTGAAAACTGTGCTGTTCCTGCCCTATAAGTTACATGGTGGTGACCAAAGTTGCCGAAACGTGTTTATTTCTGCTGAAAAACACGTTGTGACAATTTCTGCACCCTGGGGTTAAGGGCTGATTCAGTGTGCTCTTCTGAGCCAGGCAGTTACACTGCGATTCCAAGGGCTGAGAAAACGCGTTTATTTCGGGCTGAAAAACACGTTTTGAAAACTGTGTTGTTCCAGCCCTATAAGTTACATGGTGGTGACCAAAGTTGCCAAAACATGTTTATTTCTGCTGAAAAACAAGTTGTGACAATTTCTGCACACTGGGGTTAAGGGCTGACTTAGTGTGCTCTTCTGAGCCAGGCAGTTACAGTGCGATTCCAAGGGCTGAGAAAACGCGTTTATTTCGGGCTGAAAAACACGTTTTGAAAACTGTGCTATTCCTTCCCTATAAGTTACATGGTGGTGACCAAAGTTGCCGAAACGTGTTTATTTCTGCTGAAAAACACGTTGTGACAATTTCTGATCACTGGGGTTAAGGGCTGACTCAGTGTGCTCTTCTGAGCCAGGCAGTTACACTGCGATTCCAAGGGCTGAGAAAACGCGTTTATTTCGGGCTGAAAAACACGTTTTGAAAACTGTGCTATTCCTTCCCTATAAGTTACATGGTGGTGACCAAAGTTGCCAAAACGTGTTTATTTCTGCTGAAAAACACGTTGTGACAATTTCTGATCACTGGGGTTAAGGGCTGACTCAGTGTGCTCTTTGGAGCCAGGCAGTTACACTGCGATTCCAAGGGCTGAGAAATGGCGTTTATTTCGAGCTGAAAAACACGTTTTGAAAACTGTGCTGTTCCTGCCCTATAAGTTACATGGTGGTGACCAAAGTTGCCAAAACGTGTTTATTTCTGCTTAAAAACACGTTGTGACAATTTCTGCACACTGGGGTTAAGGGCTGACTCAGTGTGCTCTTCTGAGCCAGGCAGTTACACTGCGATTCCAAGGGCTGAGAAAACGCGTTTATTTCGGGCTGAAAAACACGTTTTGAAAACTGTGCTGTTCCTGCCCTATAAGTTACATGGTGGTGACCAAAGTTGCCGAAACGTGTTTATTTCTGCTGAAAAACACGTTGTGACAATTTCTGCACACTGGGGTTAAGGGCTGATTCAGTGTGCTCTTCTGAGCCAGGCAGTTACACTGCGATTCCAAGGGCTGAGAAAACGCGTTTATTTCGGGCTGAAAAACACGTTTTGAAAACTGTGCTGTTCCTGCCCTATAAGTTACATGGTGGTGACCAAAGTTGCCAAAACATGTTTATTTCTGCTGAAAAACAAGTTGTGACAATTTCTGCACACTGGGGTTAAGGGCCGACTCAGTGTGCTCTTCTGAGCCAGGCAGTTACACTGCGATTCCAAGGGCTGAGAAAACGCGTTTATTTCGGGCTGAAAAACACGTTTTGAAAACTGTGCTATTCCTTCCCTATAAGTTACATGGTGGTGACCAAAGTTGCCAAAACGTGTTTATTTCTGCTGAAAAACACGTTGTGACAATTTCTGATCACTTGGGTTAAGGGCTGACTCAGTGTGCTCTTTGGAGCCAGGCAGTTACACTGCGATTCCAAGGGCTGAGAAAACGCGTTTATTTCGGGCTGAAAAACACGTTTTGAAAACTGTGCTGTTCCTGCCCTATAAGTTACATGGTGGTGACCAAAGTTGCCGAAACGTGTTTATTTCTGCTTAAAAACACGTTGTGACAATTTCTGCACACTGGGGTTAAGGGTTGACTCAGTGTGCTCTTCTGAGCCAGGCAGTTACACTGCGATTCCAAGGGCTGAGAAAACGCGTTTATTTCGGGCTGAAAAACACGTTTTGAAAACTGTGCTATTCCTTCCCTATAAGTTACATGGTGGTGACCAAAGTTGCCGAAACGTGTTTATTTCTGCTGAAAAACACGTTGTGACAATTTCTGCACACTGGGGTTAAGGGCTGATTCAGTGTGCTATTCTGAGCCAGGCAGTTACACTGCGATTCCAAGGGCTGAGAAATCGCGTTTATTTCGGGCTGAAAAACACGTTTTGAAAACTGTGCTATTCCTTCCCTATAAGTTACATGGTGGTGACCAAAGTTGCCAAAACGTGTTTATTTCTGCTGAAAAATACGTTGTGATAATTTCTGAACACTGGGGTTAAGGGCTGACTCAGTGTGCTCTTTGGAGCCAGGCATTTACACTGCGATTCCAAGTGCTGAGAAATGGCGTTTATTTCGAGCTGAAAAACACGTTTTGAAAACTGTGCTGTTCCTGCCCTATAAGTTACATGGTGGTGACCAAAGTTGCCAAAACGTGTTTATTTCTGCTGAAAAACACGTTGTGACAATTTCTGCACACTGAGGTTAAGGGCTGACTCAGTGTGCTCTTCTGAGCCAGGCAGTTACACTGCGATTCCAAGGGCTGAGAAAACGCGTTTATTTCGGGCTGAAAAACTCGTTTTGAAAACTGTGCTGTTCCTGCCCTATAAGTTACATGGTGGTGACCAAAGTTGCCAAAACGTGTTTATTTCTGCTGAAAAACACGTTGTGACAATTTCTGCACACTGGGGTTAAGGGCTGACTCAGTGTGCTCTTCTGCGCCAGACAGTTACACTGCGATTCCAAGGGCTGAGAAAACGCGTTTATTTCGGGCTGAAAAACACGTTTTGAAAACTGTTCTGTTCCTGCCCTATAAGTTACATGGTGGTGACCAAAGTTGCCAAAACGTGTTTATTTCTGCTGAAAAACACGTTGTGACAATTTCTGCACACTGGGGTTAAGGGCTGACTCAGTGTGCTCTTCTGAGCCAGGCAGTTACACTGCGATTCCAAGGGCTGAGAAAACGCGTTTATTTCGGGCTGAAAACACGTTTTGAAAACTGTGTTGTTCCAGCCCTATAAGTTACATGGTGGTGACCAAAGTTGCCAAAACGTGTTTATTTCTGCTGATAAACAAGTTGTGACAATTTCTGCACACTGGGGTTAAGGGCTGACTCAGTGTGCTCTTCTGAGCCAGGCAGTTACACTGCGATTCCAAGGGCTGAGAAAACGCGTTTATTTCGGGCTAAAAAACACGTTTTGAAAACTGTGCTGTTCCTGCCCTATAAGTTACATGGTGGTGACCAAAGTTGCCAACACATGTTTATTTCTGCTGAAAAACAAGTTGTGACAATTTCTGCACACTGGGGTTAAGGGCTGACTTAGTGTGCTCTTCTGAGCCAGGCAGTTACACTGCGATTCCAAGGGCTGGAAAACGCGTTTATTTCGGGCTGAAAAACACGTTTTGAAAACTGTGCTATTCCTTCCCTATAAGTTACATGGTGGTGACCAAAGTTGCCAAAACGTGTTTATTTCTGCTGAAAAACACGTTGTGACAATTTCTGATCACTGGGGTTAAGGGCTGACTCAGTGTGCTCTTCTGAGCCAGGCAGTTACACTGCGATTCCAAGGGCTGAGAAAACGCGTTTATTTCGCGCTGAAAAACACGTTTTGAAAACTGTGCTATTCCTTCCCTATAAGTTACATGGTGGTGACCAAAGTTGCCAAAACGTGTTTATTTCTGCTGAAAAACACGTTGTGACAATTTCTGATCACTGGGGTTAAGGGCTGACTCAGTGTGCTCTTCTGAGCCAGGCAGTTACACTGCGATTCCAAGGGCTGAGAAATGGCGTTTATTTCGAGCTGAAAAACACGTTTTGAAAACTGTCCTATTCCTGCCCTATAAGTTACATGGTGGTGACCAAAGTTGCCAAAACGTGTTTATTTCTTCTGAAAAACACGTTGTGACAATTTCTGATCACTGGGGTTAAGGGCTGACTCAGTGTGGTCTTCTGAGCCAGGCAGTTACACTGCGATTCCAAGGGCTGAGAAAACGCGTTTATTTCGGGCTGAAAAACACGTTTTGAAAACTGTGCTGTTCCTGCCCTATAAGTTACATGGTGGTGACCAAAGTTGCCGAAACGTGTTTATTTCTGCTGAAAAACAAGTTGTGACAATTTCTGCACACTGGGGTTAAGGGCTGACTCAGTGTGCTCTTCTGAGCCAGGCAGTTACACTGCGATTCCAAGGGCTGAGAAAACGCGTTTATTTCGGGCTGAGAAACACGTTTTGAAAACTGTGCTGTTCCTGCCCTATAAGTTACATGGTGGTGACCAAAGTTGCCAAAACGTGTTTATTTCTGCTGAAAAACACGTTGTGACAATTTCTGATCACTGGGGTTAAGGGCTGACTCAGTGTGCTCTTCTGAGCCAGGCAGTTACCATGCGATTCCAAGGGCTGAGAAAACGCGTTTATTTCGGGCTGAAAAACACGTTTTGAAAACTGTGCTGTTCCTGCCCTATAAGTTACATGGTGGTGACCAAAGTTGCCAAAACGTGTTTATTTCTGCTGAAAAACACGTTGTGACAATTTCTGATCACTGGGGTTAAGGGCTGACTCAGTGTGCTCTTCTGAGCCAGGCAGTTACTCTGCGATTCCAAGGCTGAGAAAACGCGTTTATTTCTGGCTGAAAAACACGTTTTGAAAACTGTGCTGTTCCTGCCCTATAAGTTACATGGTGGTGACCAAAGTTGCCAAAACGTGTTTATTTCTGCTGAAAAACACGTTGTGACAATTTCTGCACACTGAGGTTAAGGGCTGACTCAGTGTGCTCTTCTGAGCCAGGCAGTTACACTGCGATTCCAAGGGCTGAGTAAACGCGTTTATTTCGGGCTGAAAAACACGTTTTGAAAACTGTGCTATTCCTTCCCTATAAGTTACATGGTGGTGACCAAAGTTGCCAAAACGTGTTTATTTCTGCTGAAAAACACGTTGTGACAATTTCTGATCACTGGGGTTAAGGGCTGACTCAGTGTGCTCTTTGGAGCCAGGCAGTTACACTGCGATTCCAAGGGCTGAGAAATGGCGTTTATTTCGAGCTGAAAAACACGTTTTGAAAACTGTGCTGTTCCTGCCCTATAAGTTACATGGTGGTGACCAAAGTTGCCAAAACGTGTTTATTTCTGCTTAAAAACACGTTGTGACAATTTCTGCACACTGGGTTTAAGGGCTGACTCAGTGTGCTCTTCTGAGCCAGGCAGTTACACTGCGATTCCAAGGGCTGAGAAAACGCGTTTATTTCGGGCTGAAAAACACGTTTTGAAAACTGTGCTGTTCCTGCCCTATAAGTTACATGGTGGTGACCAAAGTTGCCGAAACGTGTTTATTTCTGCTGAAAAACACGTTGTGACAATTTCTGCACACTGGGGTTAAGGGCTGATTCAGTGTGCTCTTCTGAGCCAGGCAGTTACACTGCGATTCCAAGGGCTGAGAAAACGCGTTTATTTCGGGCTGAAAAACACGTTTTGAAAACTGTGTTGTTCCAGCCCTATAAGTTACATGGTGGTGACCAAAGTTGCCAAAACGTGTTTATTTCTGCTGAAAAACAAGTTGTGACAATTTCTGCACACTGGGGTTAAGGGCTGACTCAGTGTGCTCTTCTGAGCCAGGCAGTTACACTGCGATTCCAAGGGCTGAGAAAACGCGTTTATTTCGGGCTGAAAAACACGTTTTGAAAACTGTGCTGTTCCTGCCCTATAAGTTACATGGTGGTGACCAAAGTTGCCAAAACATGTTTATTTCTGCTGAAAAACACGTTGTGACAATTTCTGCACACTGGGGTTAAGGGCTGACTCAGTGTGCTCTTCTGAGCCAGGCAGTTACACTGCGATTCCAAGGGCTGAGAAAACACGTTTATTTCGGGCTGAAAAACACGTTTTGAAAACTGTGCTGTTCCTGCCCTATAAGTTACATGGTGGTGACCAAAGTTGCCAAAACGTGTTTATTTCTGCTGAAAAACACGTTGTGACAATTTCTGCACACTGGGGTTAAGGGCTGACTCAGTGTGCTCTTCTGAGCCAGGCAGTTACACTGCGATTCCAAGGGCTGAGAAAACGCGTTTATTTCGGGCTAAAAAACACGTTTTGAAAACTGTGCTGTTCCTGCCCTATAAGTTACATGGTGGTGACCAAAGTTGCCAAAACATGTTTATTTCTGCTGAAAAACAAGTTGTGACAATTTCTGCACACTGGGGTTAAGGGCTGACTTAGTGTGCTCTTCTGAGCCAGGCAGTTACACTGCGATTCCAAGGGCTGAGAAAACGCGTTTATTTCGGGCTGAAAAACACGTTTTGAAAACTGTGCTATTCCTTCCCTATAAGTTACATGGTGGTGACCAAAGTTGCCAAAACGTGTTTATTTCTGCTGAAAAACACGTTGTGACAATTTCTGATCACTGGGGTTAAGGGCTGACTCAGTGTGCTCTTCTGAGCCAGGCAGTTACACTGCGATTCCAAGGGCTGAGAAAACGCGTTTATTTCGGGCTGAAAAACACGTTTTGAAAACTGTGCTATTCCTTCCCTATAAGTTACATGGTGGTGACCAAAGTTGCCAAAACGTGTTTATTTCTGCTGAAAAACACGTTGTGACAATTTCTGATCACTGGGGTTAAGGGCTGACTCAGTGTGCTCTTTGGAGCCAGGCAGTTACACTGCGATTCCAAGGGCTGAGAAATGGCGTTTATTTCGAGCTGAAAAACACGTTTTGAAAACTGTGCTGTTCCTGCCCTATAAGTTACATGGTGGTGACCAAAGTTGCCAAAACGTGTTTATTTCTGCTGAAAAACAAGTTGTGACAATTTCTGCACACTGGGGTTAAGGGCTGACTCAGTGTGCTCTTCTGAGCCAGGCAGTTACACTGCGATTCCAAGGGCTGAGAAAACGCGTTTATTTCGGGCTGAAAAACACGTTTTGAAAACTGTGCTGTTCCTGCCCTATAAGTTACATGGTGGTGACCAAAGTTGCCAAAACATGTTTATTTCTGCTGAAAAACACGTTGTGACAATTTCTGCACACTGGGGTTAAGGGCTGACTCAGTGTGCTCTTCTGAGCCAGGCAGTTACACTGCGATTCCAAGGGCTGAGAAAACACGTTTATTTCGGGCTGAAAAACACGTTTTGAAAACTGTGCTGTTCCTGCCCTATAAGTTACATGGTGGTGACCAAAGTTGCCAAAACGTGTTTATTTCTGCTGAAAAACACGTTGTGACAATTTCTGCACACTGGGGTTAAGGGCTGACTCAGTGTGCTCTTCTGAGCCAGGCAGTTACACTGCGATTCCAAGGGCTGAGAAAACGCGTTTATTTCGGGCTAAAAAACACGTTTTGAAAACTGTGCTGTTCCTGCCCTATAAGTTACATGGTGGTGACCAAAGTTGCCAAAACATGTTTATTTCTGCTGAAAAACAAGTTGTGACAATTTCTGCACACTGGGGTTAAGGGCTGACTTAGTGTGCTCTTCTGAGCCAGGCAGTTACACTGCGATTCCAAGGGCTGAGAAAACGCGTTTATTTCGGGCTGAAAAACACGTTTTGAAAACTGTGCTATTCCTTCCCTATAAGTTACATGGTGGTGACCAAAGTTGCCAAAACGTGTTTATTTCTGCTGAAAAACACGTTGTGACAATTTCTGATCACTGGGGTTAAGGGCTGACTCAGTGTGCTCTTTGGAGCCAGGCAGTTACACTGCGATTCCAAGGGCTGAGAAATGGCGTTTATTTCGAGCTGAAAAACACGTTTTGAAAACTGTGCTGTTCCTGCCCTATAAGTTACATGGTGGTGACCAAAGTTGCCAAAACGTGTTTATTTCTGCTGAAAAACACGTTGTGACAATTTCTGCACACTGGGGTTAAGGGCTGACTCAGTGTGCTCTTCTGAGCCAGGCAGTTACACTGCGATTCCAAGGGCTGAGAAAACGCGTTTATTTCGGGCTGAAAAACACGTTTTGAAAACTGTGCTGTTCCTGCCCTATAAGTTACATGGTGGTGACTAAAGTTGCCAAAACATGTTTATTTCTGCTGAAAAACACGTTGTGACAATTTCTGCACACTGGGGTTAAGGGCTGACTCAGTGTGCTCTTCTGAACCAGGCAGTTACACTGCGATTCCAAGGGCTGAGAAAACGCGTTTATTTCGGGCTGAAAAACACGTTTTGAAAACTGTGCTGTTCCTTCCCTATAAGTTACATGGTGGTGACCAAAGTTGCCAAAACGTGTTTATTTCTGCTTAAAAACACGTTGTGACAATTTCTGATCACTGGGGTTAAGGGCTGACTCAGTGTGCTCTTCTGAGCCAGGCAGTTACTCTGCGATTCCAAGGGCTGAGAAAACGCGTTTATTTCGGGCTGAAAAACACGTTTTGAAAACTGTGCTATTCCTTCCCTATAAGTTACATGGTGGTGACCAAAGTTGCCAAAACGTGTTTATTTCTGCTGAAAAACACGTTGTGACAATTTCTGATCACTGGGGTTAAGGGCTGACTCAGTGTGCTCTTTGGAGCCAGGCAGTTACACTGCGATTCCAAGGGCTGAGAAATGGCGTTTATTTCGAGCTGAAAAACACGTTTTGAAAACTGTGCTGTTCCTGCCCTATAAGTTACATGGTGGTGACCAAAGTTGCCAAAACGTGTTTATTTCTGCTGAAAAACACGTTGTGACAATTTCTGCACACTGGGGTTAAGGGCTGACTCAGTGTGCTCTTCTGAGCCAGGCAGTTACACTGCGATTCCAAGGGCTGAGAAAACGCGTTTATTTCGGGCTGAAAAACACGTTTTGAAAACTGTGCTGTTCCTGCCCTATAAGTTACATGGTGGTGACCAAAGTTGCCGAAACGTGTTTATTTCTGCTGAAAAACACGTTGTGACAATTTCTGCACCCTGGGGTTAAGGGCTGATTCAGTGTGCTCTTCTGAGCCAGGCAGTTACACTGCGATTCCAAGGGCTGAGAAAACGCGTTTATTTCGGGCTGAAAAACACGTTTTGAAAACTGTGTTGTTCCAGCCCTATAAGTTACATGGTGGTGACCAAAGTTGCCAAAACATGTTTATTTCTGCTGAAAAACAAGTTGTGACAATTTCTGCACACTGGGGTTAAGGGCTGACTTAGTGTGCTCTTCTGAGCCAGGCAGTTACAGTGCGATTCCAAGGGCTGAGAAAACGCGTTTATTTCGGGCTGAAAAACACGTTTTGAAAACTGTGCTATTCCTTCCCTATAAGTTACATGGTGGTGACCAAAGTTGCCGAAACGTGTTTATTTCTGCTGAAAAACACGTTGTGACAATTTCTGATCACTGGGGTTAAGGGCTGACTCAGTGTGCTCTTCTGAGCCAGGCAGTTACACTGCGATTCCAAGGGCTGAGAAAACGCGTTTATTTCGGGCTGAAAAACACGTTTTGAAAACTGTGCTATTCCTTCCCTATAAGTTACATGGTGGTGACCAAAGTTGCCAAAACGTGTTTATTTCTGCTGAAAAACACGTTGTGACAATTTCTGATCACTGGGGTTAAGGGCTGACTCAGTGTGCTCTTTGGAGCCAGGCAGTTACACTGCGATTCCAAGGGCTGAGAAATGGCGTTTATTTCGAGCTGAAAAACACGTTTTGAAAACTGTGCTGTTCCTGCCCTATAAGTTACATGGTGGTGACCAAAGTTGCCAAAACGTGTTTATTTCTGCTTAAAAACACGTTGTGACAATTTCTGCACACTGGGGTTAAGGGCTGACTCAGTGTGCTCTTCTGAGCCAGGCAGTTACACTGCGATTCCAAGGGCTGAGAAAACGCGTTTATTTCGGGCTGAAAAACACGTTTTGAAAACTGTGCTGTTCCTGCCCTATAAGTTACATGGTGGTGACCAAAGTTGCCGAAACGTGTTTATTTCTGCTGAAAAACACGTTGTGACAATTTCTGCACACTGGGGTTAAGGGCTGATTCAGTGTGCTCTTCTGAGCCAGGCAGTTACACTGCGATTCCAAGGGCTGAGAAAACGCGTTTATTTCGGGCTGAAAAACACGTTTTGAAAACTGTGCTGTTCCTGCCCTATAAGTTACATGGTGGTGACCAAAGTTGCCAAAACATGTTTATTTCTGCTGAAAAACAAGTTGTGACAATTTCTGCACACTGGGGTTAAGGGCCGACTCAGTGTGCTCTTCTGAGCCAGGCAGTTACACTGCGATTCCAAGGGCTGAGAAAACGCGTTTATTTCGGGCTGAAAAACACGTTTTGAAAACTGTGCTATTCCTTCCCTATAAGTTACATGGTGGTGACCAAAGTTGCCAAAACGTGTTTATTTCTGCTGAAAAACACGTTGTGACAATTTCTGATCACTTGGGTTAAGGGCTGACTCAGTGTGCTCTTTGGAGCCAGGCAGTTACACTGCGATTCCAAGGGCTGAGAAAACGCGTTTATTTCGGGCTGAAAAACACGTTTTGAAAACTGTGCTGTTCCTGCCCTATAAGTTACATGGTGGTGACCAAAGTTGCCGAAACGTGTTTATTTCTGCTTAAAAACACGTTGTGACAATTTCTGCACACTGGGGTTAAGGGTTGACTCAGTGTGCTCTTCTGAGCCAGGCAGTTACACTGCGATTCCAAGGGCTGAGAAAACGCGTTTATTTCGGGCTGAAAAACACGTTTTGAAAACTGTGCTATTCCTTCCCTATAAGTTACATGGTGGTGACCAAAGTTGCCGAAACGTGTTTATTTCTGCTGAAAAACACGTTGTGACAATTTCTGCACACTGGGGTTAAGGGCTGATTCAGTGTGCTATTCTGAGCCAGGCAGTTACACTGCGATTCCAAGGGCTGAGAAATCGCGTTTATTTCGGGCTGAAAAACACGTTTTGAAAACTGTGCTATTCCTTCCCTATAAGTTACATGGTGGTGACCAAAGTTGCCAAAACGTGTTTATTTCTGCTGAAAAATACGTTGTGATAATTTCTGAACACTGGGGTTAAGGGCTGACTCAGTGTGCTCTTTGGAGCCAGGCATTTACACTGCGATTCCAAGTGCTGAGAAATGGCGTTTATTTCGAGCTGAAAAACACGTTTTGAAAACTGTGCTGTTCCTGCCCTATAAGTTACATGGTGGTGACCAAAGTTGCCAAAACGTGTTTATTTCTGCTGAAAAACACGTTGTGACAATTTCTGCACACTGAGGTTAAGGGCTGACTCAGTGTGCTCTTCTGAGCCAGGCAGTTACACTGCGATTCCAAGGGCTGAGAAAACGCGTTTATTTCGGGCTGAAAAACTCGTTTTGAAAACTGTGCTGTTCCTGCCCTATAAGTTACATGGTGGTGACCAAAGTTGCCAAAACGTGTTTATTTCTGCTGAAAAACACGTTGTGACAATTTCTGCACACTGGGGTTAAGGGCTGACTCAGTGTGCTCTTCTGCGCCAGACAGTTACACTGCGATTCCAAGGGCTGAGAAAACGCGTTTATTTCGGGCTGAAAAACACGTTTTGAAAACTGTGCTGTTCCTGCCCTATAAGTTACATGGTGGTGACCAAAGTTGCCAAAACGTGTTTATTTCTGCTGAAAAACACGTTGTGACAATTTCTGCACACTGGGGTTAAGGGCTGACTCAGTGTGCTCTTCTGAGCCAGGCAGTTACACTGCGATTCCAAGGGCTGAGAAAACGCGTTTATTTCGGGCTGAAAACACGTTTTGAAAACTGTGTTGTTCCAGCCCTATAAGTTACATGGTGGTGACCAAAGTTGCCAAAACGTGTTTATTTCTGCTGATAAACAAGTTGTGACAATTTCTGCACACTGGGGTTAAGGGCTGACTCAGTGTGCTCTTCTGAGCCAGGCAGTTACACTGCGATTCCAAGGGCTGAGAAAACGCGTTTATTTCGGGCTAAAAAACACGTTTTGAAAACTGTGCTGTTCCTGCCCTATAAGTTACATGGTGGTGACCAAAGTTGCCAACACATGTTTATTTCTGCTGAAAAACAAGTTGTGACAATTTCTGCACACTGGGGTTAAGGGCTGACTTAGTGTGCTCTTCTGAGCCAGGCAGTTACACTGCGATTCCAAGGGCTGGAAAACGCGTTTATTTCGGGCTGAAAAACACGTTTTGAAAACTGTGCTATTCCTTCCCTATAAGTTACATGGTGGTGACCAAAGTTGCCAAAACGTGTTTATTTCTGCTGAAAAACACGTTGTGACAATTTCTGATCACTGGGGTTAAGGGCTGACTCAGTGTGCTCTTCTGAGCCAGGCAGTTACACTGCGATTCCAAGGGCTGAGAAAACGCGTTTATTTCGCGCTGAAAAACACGTTTTGAAAACTGTGCTATTCCTTCCCTATAAGTTACATGGTGGTGACCAAAGTTGCCAAAACGTGTTTATTTCTGCTGAAAAACACGTTGTGACAATTTCTGATCACTGGGGTTAAGGGCTGACTCAGTGTGCTCTTCTGAGCCAGGCAGTTACACTGCGATTCCAAGGGCTGAGAAATGGCGTTTATTTCGAGCTGAAAAACACGTTTTGAAAACTGTCCTATTCCTGCCCTATAAGTTACATGGTGGTGACCAAAGTTGCCAAAACGTGTTTATTTCTGCTGAAAAACACGTTGTGACAATTTCTGATCACTGGGGTTAAGGGCTGACTCAGTGTGCTCTTCTGAGCCAGGCAGTTACACTGCGATTCCAAGGGCTGAGAAAACGCGTTTATTTCGGGCTGAAAAACACGTTTTGAAAACTGTGCTGTTCCTGCCCTATAAGTTACATGGTGGTGACCAAAGTTGCCGAAACGTGTTTATTTCTGCTGAAAAACAAGTTGTGACAATTTCTGCACACTGGGGTTAAGGGCTGACTCAGTGTGCTCTTCTGAGCCAGGCAGTTACACTGCGATTCCAAGGGCTGAGAAAACGCGTTTATTTCGGGCTGAGAAACACGTTTTGAAAACTGTGCTGTTCCTGCCCTATAAGTTACATGGTGGTGACCAAAGTTGCCAAAACGTGTTTATTTCTGCTGAAAAACACGTTGTGACAATTTCTGATCACTGGGGTTAAGGGCTGACTCAGTGTGCTCTTCTGAGCCAGGCAGTTACCATGCGATTCCAAGGGCTGAGAAAACGCGTTTATTTCGGGCTGAAAAACACGTTTTGAAAACTGTGCTGTTCCTGCCCTATAAGTTACATGGTGGTGACCAAAGTTGCCAAAACGTGTTTATTTCTGCTGAAAAACACGTTGTGACAATTTCTGATCACTGGGGTTAAGGGCTGACTCAGTGTGCTCTTCTGAGCCAGGCAGTTACTCTGCGATTCCAAGGCTGAGAAAACGCGTTTATTTCTGGCTGAAAAACACGTTTTGAAAACTGTGCTGTTCCTGCCCTATAAGTTACATGGTGGTGACCAAAGTTGCCAAAACATGTTTATTTCTGCTGAAAAACAAGTTGTGACAATTTCTGCACACTGGGGTTAAGGGCTGACTTAGTGTGCTCTTCTGAGCCAGGCAGTTACAGTGCGATTCCAAGGGCTGAGAAAACGCGTTTATTTCGGGCTGAAAAACACGTTTTGAAAACTGTGCTATTCCTTCCCTATAAGTTACATGGTGGTGACCAAAGTTGCCAAAACGTGTTTATTTCTGCTGAAAAACACGTTGTGACAATTTCTGATCACTGGGGTTAAGGGCTGACTCAGTGTGCTCTTTGGAGCCAGGCAGTTACACTGCGATTCCAAGGGCTGAGAAATGGCGTTTATTTCGAGCTGAAAAACACGTTTTGAAAACTGTGCTGTTCCTGCCCTATAAGTTACATGGTGGTGACCAAAGTTGCCAAAACGTGTTTATTTCTGCTTAAAAACACGTTGTGACAATTTCTGCACACTGGGGTTAAGGGCTGACTCAGTGTGCTCTTCTGAGCCAGGCAGTTACACTGCGATTCCAAGGGCTGAGAAAACGCGTTTATTTCGGGCTGAAAAACACGTTTTGAAAACTGTGCTGTTCCTGCCCTATAAGTTACATGGTGGTGACCAAAGTTGCCGAAACGTGTTTATTTCTGCTGAAAAACACGTTGTGACAATTTCTGCACACTGGGGTTAAGGGCTGATTCAGTGTGCTCTTCTGAGCCAGGCAGTTACACTGCGATTCCAAGGGCTGAGAAAACGCGTTTATTTCTGGCTGAAAAACACGTTTTGAAAACTGTGCTGTTCCTGCCCTATAAGTTACATGGTGGTGACCAAAGTTGCCAAAACGTGTTTATTTCTGCTGAAAAACACGTTGTGACAATTTCTGCACACTGAGGTTAAGGGCTGACTCAGTGTGCTCTTCTGAGCCAGGCAGTTACACTGCGATTCCAAGGGCTGAGTAAACGCGTTTATTTCGGGCTGAAAAACACGTTTTGAAAACTGTGCTATTCCTGCCCTATAAGTTACATGGTGGTGACCAAAGTTGCCAAAACGTGTTTATTTCTGCTGAAAAACACGTTGTGACAATTTCTGCACACTGGGGTTAAGGGCTGACTCAGTGTGCTCTTCTGAGCCAGGCAGTTACACTGCGATTCCAAGGGCTGAGAAAACGCGTTTATTTCGGGCTGAAAAACACGTTTTGAAAACTGTGCTGTTCCTGCCCTATAAGTTACATGGTGGTGACTAAAGTTGCCAAAACATGTTTATTTCTGCTGAAAAACACGTTGTGACAATTTCTGCACACTGGGGTTAAGGGCTGACTCAGTGTGCTCTTCTGAACCAGGCAGTTACACTGCGATTCCAAGGGCTGAGAAAACGCGTTTATTTCGGGCTGAAAAACACGTTTTGAAAACTGTGCTGTTCCTTCCCTATAAGTTACATGGTGGTGACCAAAGTTGCCAAAACGTGTTTATTTCTGCTTAAAAACACGTTGTGACAATTTCTGATCACTGGGGTTAAGGGCTGACTCAGTGTGCTCTTCTGAGCCAGGCAGTTACTCTGCGATTCCAAGGGCTGAGAAAACGCGTTTATTTCGGGCTGAAAAACACGTTTTGAAAACTGTGCTATTCCTTCCCTATAAGTTACATGGTGGTGACCAAAGTTGCCAAAACGTGTTTATTTCTGCTGAAAAACACGTTGTGACAATTTCTGATCACTGGGGTTAAGGGCTGACTCAGTGTGCTCTTTGGAGCCAGGCAGTTACACTGCGATTCCAAGGGCTGAGAAATGGCGTTTATTTCGAGCTGAAAAACACGTTTTGAAAACTGTGCTGTTCCTGCCCTATAAGTTACATGGTGGTGACCAAAGTTGCCAAAACGTGTTTATTTCTGCTGAAAAACACGTTGTGACAATTTCTGCACACTGGGGTTAAGGGCTGACTCAGTGTGCTCTTCTGAGCCAGGCAGTTACACTGCGATTCCAAGGGCTGAGAAAACGCGTTTATTTCGGGCTGAAAAACACGTTTTGAAAACTGTGCTGTTCCTGCCCTATAAGTTACATGGTGGTGACCAAAGTTGCCGAAACGTGTTTATTTCTGCTGAAAAACACGTTGTGACAATTTCTGCACCCTGGGGTTAAGGGCTGATTCAGTGTGCTCTTCTGAGCCAGGCAGTTACACTGCGATTCCAAGGGCTGAGAAAACGCGTTTATTTCGGGCTGAAAAACACGTTTTGAAAACTGTGTTGTTCCAGCCCTATAAGTTACATGGTGGTGACCAAAGTTGCCAAAACATGTTTATTTCTGCTGAAAAACAAGTTGTGACAATTTCTGCACACTGGGGTTAAGGGCTGACTTAGTGTGCTCTTCTGAGCCAGGCAGTTACAGTGCGATTCCAAGGGCTGAGAAAACGCGTTTATTTCGGGCTGAAAAACACGTTTTGAAAACTGTGCTATTCCTTCCCTATAAGTTACATGGTGGTGACCAAAGTTGCCGAAACGTGTTTATTTCTGCTGAAAAACACGTTGTGACAATTTCTGATCACTGGGGTTAAGGGCTGACTCAGTGTGCTCTTCTGAGCCAGGCAGTTACACTGCGATTCCAAGGGCTGAGAAAACGCGTTTATTTCGGGCTGAAAAACACGTTTTGAAAACTGTGCTATTCCTTCCCTATAAGTTACATGGTGGTGACCAAAGTTGCCAAAACGTGTTTATTTCTGCTGAAAAACACGTTGTGACAATTTCTGATCACTGGGGTTAAGGGCTGACTCAGTGTGCTCTTTGGAGCCAGGCAGTTACACTGCGATTCCAAGGGCTGAGAAATGGCGTTTATTTCGAGCTGAAAAACACGTTTTGAAAACTGTGCTGTTCCTGCCCTATAAGTTACATGGTGGTGACCAAAGTTGCCAAAACGTGTTTATTTCTGCTTAAAAACACGTTGTGACAATTTCTGCACACTGGGGTTAAGGGCTGACTCAGTGTGCTCTTCTGAGCCAGGCAGTTACACTGCGATTCCAAGGGCTGAGAAAACGCGTTTATTTCGGGCTGAAAAACACGTTTTGAAAACTGTGCTGTTCCTGCCCTATAAGTTACATGGTGGTGACCAAAGTTGCCGAAACGTGTTTATTTCTGCTGAAAAACACGTTGTGACAATTTCTGCACACTGGGGTTAAGGGCTGATTCAGTGTGCTCTTCTGAGCCAGGCAGTTACACTGCGATTCCAAGGGCTGAGAAAACGCGTTTATTTCGGGCTGAAAAACACGTTTTGAAAACTGTGCTGTTCCTGCCCTATAAGTTACATGGTGGTGACCAAAGTTGCCAAAACATGTTTATTTCTGCTGAAAAACAAGTTATGACAATTTCTGCACACTGGGGTTAAGGGCCGACTCAGTGTGCTCTTCTGAGCCAGGCAGTTACACTGCGATTCCAAGGGCTGAGAAAACGCGTTTATTTCGGGCTGAAAAACACGTTTTGAAAACTGTGCTATTCCTTCCCTATAAGTTACATGGTGGTGACCAAAGTTGCCAAAACGTGTTTATTTCTGCTGAAAAACACGTTGTGACAATTTCTGATCACTTGGGTTAAGGGCTGACTCAGTGTGCTCTTTGGAGCCAGGCAGTTACACTGCGATTCCAAGGGCTGAGAAAACGCGTTTATTTCGGGCTGAAAAACACGTTTTGAAAACTGTGCTGTTCCTGCCCTATAAGTTACATGGTGGTGACCAAAGTTGCCGAAACGTGTTTATTTCTGCTTAAAAACACGTTGTGACAATTTCTGCACACTGGGGTTAAGGGTTGACTCAGTGTGCTCTTCTGAGCCAGGCAGTTACACTGCGATTCCAAGGGCTGAGAAAACGCGTATATTTCGGGCTGAAAAACACGTTTTGAAAACTGTGCTATTCCTTCCCTATAAGTTACATGGTGGTGACCAAAGTTGCCGAAACGTGTTTATTTCTGCTGAAAAACACGTTGTGACAATTTCTGCACACTGGGGTTAAGGGCTGATTCAGTGTGCTATTCTGAGCCAGGCAGTTACACTGCGATTCCAAGGGCTGAGAAATCGCGTTTATTTCGGGCTGAAAAACACGTTTTGAAAACTGTGCTATTCCTTCCCTATAAGTTACATGGTGGTGACCAAAGTTTCCAAAACGTGTTTATTTCTGCTGAAAAATACGTTGTGATAATTTCTGAACACTGGGGTTAAGGGCTGACTCAGTGTGCTCTTTGGAGCCAGGCATTTACACTGCGATTCCAAGTGCTGAGAAATGGCGTTTATTTCGAGCTGAAAAACACGTTTTGAAAACTGTGCTGTTCCTGCCCTATAAGTTACATGGTGGTGACCAAAGTTGCCAAAACGTGTTTATTTCTGCTGAAAAACACGTTGTGACAATTTCTGCACACTGAGGTTAAGGGCTGACTCAGTGTGCTCTTCTGAGCCAGGCAGTTACACTGCGATTCCAAGGGCTGAGAAAACGCGTTTATTTCGGGCTGAAAAACTCGTTTTGAAAACTGTGCTGTTCCTGCCCTATAAGTTACATGGTGGTGACCAAAGTTGCCAAAACGTGTTTATTTCTGCTGAAAAACACGTTGTGACAATTTCTGCACACTGGGGTTAAGGGCTGACTCAGTGTGCTCTTCTGCGCCAGACAGTTACACTGCGATTCCAAGGGCTGAGAAAACGCGTTTATTTCGGGCTGAAAAACACGTTTTGAAAACTGTGCTGTTCCTGCCCTATAAGTTACATGGTGGTGACCAAAGTTGCCAAAACGTGTTTATTTCTGCTGAAAAACACGTTGTGACAATTTCTGCACACTGGGGTTAAGGGCTGACTCAGTGTGCTCTTCTGAGCCAGGCAGTTACACTGCGATTCCAAGGGCTGAGAAAACGCGTTTATTTCGGGCTGAAAACACGTTTTGAAAACTGTGTTGTTCCAGCCCTATAAGTTACATGGTGGTGACCAAAGTTGCCAAAACGTGTTTATTTCTGCTGATAAACAAGTTGTGACAATTTCTGCACACTGGGGTTAAGGGCTGACTCAGTGTGCTCTTCTGAGCCAGGCAGTTACACTGCGATTCCAAGGGCTGAGAAAACGCGTTTATTTCGGGCTAAAAAACACGTTTTGAAAACTGTGCTGTTCCTGCCCTATAAGTTACATGGTGGTGACCAAAGTTGCCAACACATGTTTATTTCTGCTGAAAAACAAGTTGTGACAATTTCTACACACTGGGGTTAAGGGCTGACTTAGTGTGCTCTTCTGAGCCAGGCAGTTACACTGCGATTCCAAGGGCTGGAAAACGCGTTTATTTCGGGCTGAAAAACACGTTTTGAAAACTGTGCTATTCCTTCCCTATAAGTTACATGGTGGTGACCAAAGTTGCCAAAACGTGTTTATTTCTGCTGAAAAACACGTTGTGACAATTTCTGATCACTGGGGTTAAGGGCTGACTCAGTGTGCTCTTCTGAGCCAGGCAGTTACACTGCGATTCCAAGGGCTGAGAAAACGCGTTTATTTCGCGCTGAAAAACACGTTTTGAAAACTGTGCTATTCCTTCCCTATAAGTTACATGGTGGTGACCAAAGTTGCCAAAACGTGTTTATTTCTGCTGAAAAACACGTTGTGACAATTTCTGATCACTGGGGTTAAGGGCTGACTCAGTGTGCTCTTCTGAGCCAGGCAGTTACACTGCGATTCCAAGGGCTGAGAAATGGCGTTTATTTCGAGCTGAAAAACACGTTTTGAAAACTGTCCTATTCCTGCCCTATAAGTTACATGGTGGTGACCAAAGTTGCCAAAACGTGTTTATTTCTGCTGAAAAACACGTTGTGACAATTTCTGATCACTGGGGTTAAGGGCTGACTCAGTGTGCTCTTCTGAGCCAGGCAGTTACACTGCGATTCCAAGGGCTGAGAAAACGCGTTTATTTCGGGCTGAAAAACACGTTTTGAAAACTGTGCTGTTCCTGCCCTATAAGTTACATGGTGGTGACCAAAGTTGCCGAAACGTGTTTATTTCTGCTGAAAAACAAGTTGTGACAATTTCTGCACACTGGGGTTAAGGGCTGACTCAGTGTGCTCTTCTGAGCCAGGCAGTTACACTGCGATTCCAAGGGCTGAGAAAACGCGTTTATTTCGGGCTGAGAAACACGTTTTGAAAACTGTGCTGTTCCTGCCCTATAAGTTACATGGTGGTGACCAAAGTTGCCAAAACGTGTTTATTTCTGCTGAAAAACACGTTGTGACAATTTCTGATCACTGGGGTTAAGGGCTGACTCAGTGTGCTCTTCTGAGCCAGGCAGTTACCATGCGATTCCAAGGGCTGAGAAAACGCGTTTATTTCGGGCTGAAAAACACGTTTTGAAAACTGTGCTGTTCCTGCCCTATAAGTTACATGGTGGTGACCAAAGTTGCCAAAACGTGTTTATTTCTGCTGAAAAACACGTTGTGACAATTTCTGATCACTGGGGTTAAGGGCTGACTCAGTGTGCTCTTCTGAGCCAGGCAGTTACTCTGCGATTCCAAGGCTGAGAAAACGCGTTTATTTCTGGCTGAAAAACACGTTTTGAAAACTGTGCTGTTCCTGCCCTATAAGTTACATGGTGGTGACCAAAGTTGCCAAAACATGTTTATTTCTGCTGAAAAACAAGTTGTGACAATTTCTGCACACTGGGGTTAAGGGCTGACTTAGTGTGCTCTTCTGAGCCAGGCAGTTACAGTGCGATTCCAAGGGCTGAGAAAACGCGTTTATTTCGGGCTGAAAAACACGTTTTGAAAACTGTGCTATTCCTTCCCTATAAGTTACATGGTGGTGACCAAAGTTGCCAAAACGTGTTTATTTCTGCTGAAAAACACGTTGTGACAATTTCTGATCACTGGGGTTAAGGGCTGACTCAGTGTGCTCTTTGGAGCCAGGCAGTTACACTGCGATTCCAAGGGCTGAGAAATGGCGTTTATTTCGAGCTGAAAAACACGTTTTGAAAACTGTGCTGTTCCTGCCCTATAAGTTACATGGTGGTGACCAAAGTTGCCAAAACGTGTTTATTTCTGCTTAAAAACACGTTGTGACAATTTCTGCACACTGGGGTTAAGGGCTGACTCAGTGTGCTCTTCTGAGCCAGGCAGTTACACTGCGATTCCAAGGGCTGAGAAAACGCGTTTATTTCGGGCTGAAAAACACGTTTTGAAAACTGTGCTGTTCCTGCCCTATAAGTTACATGGTGGTGACCAAAGTTGCCGAAACGTGTTTATTTCTGCTGAAAAACACGTTGTGACAATTTCTGCACACTGGGGTTAAGGGCTGATTCAGTGTGCTCTTCTGAGCCAGGCAGTTACACTGCGATTCCAAGGGCTGAGAAAACGCGTTTATTTCTGGCTGAAAAACACGTTTTGAAAACTGTGCTGTTCCTGCCCTATAAGTTACATGGTGGTGACCAAAGTTGCCAAAACGTGTTTATTTCTGCTGAAAAACACGTTGTGACAATTTCTGCACACTGAGGTTAAGGGCTGACTCAGTGTGCTCTTCTGAGCCAGGCAGTTACACTGCGATTCCAAGGGCTGAGTAAACGCGTTTATTTCGGGCTGAAAAACACGTTTTGAAAACTGTGCTATTCCTTCCCTATAAGTTACATGGTGGTGACCAAAGTTGCCAAAACGTGTTTATTTCTGCTGAAAAACACGTTGTGACAATTTCTGATCACTGGGGTTAAGGGCTGACTCAGTGTGCTCTTTGGAGCCAGGCAGTTACACTGCGATTCCAAGGGCTGAGAAATGGCGTTTATTTCGAGCTGAAAAACACGTTTTGAAAACTGTGCTGTTCCTGCCCTATAAGTTACATGGTGGTGACCAAAGTTGCCAAAACGTGTTTATTTCTGCTTAAAAACACGTTGTGACAATTTCTGCACACTGGGTTTAAGGGCTGACTCAGTGTGCTCTTCTGAGCCAGGCAGTTACACTGCGATTCCAAGGGCTGAGAAAACGCGTTTATTTCGGGCTGAAAAACACGTTTTGAAAACTGTGCTGTTCCTGCCCTATAAGTTACATGGTGGTGACCAAAGTTGCCGAAACGTGTTTATTTCTGCTGAAAAACACGTTGTGACAATTTCTGCACACTGGGGTTAAGGGCTGATTCAGTGTGCTCTTCTGAGCCAGGCAGTTACACTGCGATTCCAAGGGCTGAGAAAACGCGTTTATTTCGGGCTGAAAAACACGTTTTGAAAACTGTGTTGTTCCAGCCCTATAAGTTACATGGTGGTGACCAAAGTTGCCAAAACGTGTTTATTTCTGCTGAAAAACAAGTTGTGACAATTTCTGCACACTGGGGTTAAGGGCTGACTCAGTGTGCTCTTCTGAGCCAGGCAGTTACACTGCGATTCCAAGGGCTGAGAAAACGCGTTTATTTCGGGCTGAAAAACACGTTTTGAAAACTGTGCTGTTCCTGCCCTATAAGTTACATGGTGGTGACCAAAGTTGCCAAAACATGTTTATTTCTGCTGAAAAACACGTTGTGACAATTTCTGCACACTGGGGTTAAGGGCTGACTCAGTGTGCTCTTCTGAGCCAGGCAGTTACACTGCGATTCCAAGGGCTGAGAAAACACGTTTATTTCGGGCTGAAAAACACGTTTTGAAAACTGTGCTGTTCCTGCCCTATAAGTTACATGGTGGTGACCAAAGTTGCCAAAACGTGTTTATTTCTGCTGAAAAACACGTTGTGACAATTTCTGCACACTGGGGTTAAGGGCTGACTCAGTGTGCTCTTCTGAGCCAGGCAGTTACACTGCGATTCCAAGGGCTGAGA
Source organism: Atractosteus spatula (assembly GCF_055471065.1). NCBI lineage: Eukaryota > Metazoa > Chordata > Actinopteri > Semionotiformes > Lepisosteidae > Atractosteus > Atractosteus spatula. The sequence goes on from NW_028296631.1 coordinate 175,837, forward strand.
AAACGCGTTTATTTCGGGCTAAAAAACACGTTTTGAAAACTGTGCTGTTCCTGCCCTATAAGTTACATGGTGGTGACCAAAGTTGCCAAAACATGTTTATTTCTGCTGAAAAACAAGTTGTGACAATTTCTGCACACTGGGGTTAAGGGCTGACTTAGTGTGCTCTTCTGAGCCAGGCAGTTACACTGCGATTCCAAGGGCTGAGAAAACGCGTTTATTTCGGGCTGAAAAACACGTTTTGAAAACTGTGCTATTCCTTCCCTATAAGTTACATGGTGGTGACCAAAGTTGCCAAAACGTGTTTATTTCTGCTGAAAAACACGTTGTGACAATTTCTGATCACTGGGGTTAAGGGCTGACTCAGTGTGCTCTTCTGAGCCAGGCAGTTACACTGCGATTCCAAGGGCTGAGAAAACGCGTTTATTTCGGGCTGAAAAACACGTTTTGAAAACTGTGCTATTCCTTCCCTATAAGTTACATGGTGGTGACCAAAGTTGCCAAAACGTGTTTATTTCTGCTGAAAAACACGTTGTGACAATTTCTGATCACTGGGGTTAAGGGCTGACTCAGTGTGCTCTTTGGAGCCAGGCAGTTACACTGCGATTCCAAGGGCTGAGAAATGGCGTTTATTTCGAGCTGAAAAACACGTTTTGAAAACTGTGCTGTTCCTGCCCTATAAGTTACATGGTGGTGACCAAAGTTGCCAAAACGTGTTTATTTCTGCTGAAAAACAAGTTGTGACAATTTCTGCACACTGGGGTTAAGGGCTGACTCAGTGTGCTCTTCTGAGCCAGGCAGTTACACTGCGATTCCAAGGGCTGAGAAAACGCGTTTATTTCGGGCTGAAAAACACGTTTTGAAAACTGTGCTGTTCCTGCCCTATAAGTTACATGGTGGTGACCAAAGTTGCCAAAACATGTTTATTTCTGCTGAAAAACACGTTGTGACAATTTCTGCACACTGGGGTTAAGGGCTGACTCAGTGTGCTCTTCTGAGCCAGGCAGTTACACTGCGATTCCAAGGGCTGAGAAAACACGTTTATTTCGGGCTGAAAAACACGTTTTGAAAACTGTGCTGTTCCTGCCCTATAAGTTACATGGTGGTGACCAAAGTTGCCAAAACGTGTTTATTTCTGCTGAAAAACACGTTGTGACAATTTCTGCACACTGGGGTTAAGGGCTGACTCAGTGTGCTCTTCTGAGCCAGGCAGTTACACTGCGATTCCAAGGGCTGAGAAAACGCGTTTATTTCGGGCTAAAAAACACGTTTTGAAAACTGTGCTGTTCCTGCCCTATAAGTTACATGGTGGTGACCAAAGTTGCCAAAACATGTTTATTTCTGCTGAAAAACAAGTTGTGACAATTTCTGCACACTGGGGTTAAGGGCTGACTTAGTGTGCTCTTCTGAGCCAGGCAGTTACACTGCGATTCCAAGGGCTGAGAAAACGCGTTTATTTCGGGCTGAAAAACACGTTTTGAAAACTGTGCTATTCCTTCCCTATAAGTTACATGGTGGTGACCAAAGTTGCCAAAACGTGTTTATTTCTGCTGAAAAACACGTTGTGACAATTTCTGATCACTGGGGTTAAGGGCTGACTCAGTGTGCTCTTCTGAGCCAGGCAGTTACACTGCGATTCCAAGGGCTGAGAAAACGCGTTTATTTCGGGCTGAAAAACACGTTTTGAAAACTGTGCTATTCCTTCCCTATAAGTTACATGGTGGTGACCAAAGTTGCCAAAACGTGTTTATTTCTGCTGAAAAACACGTTGTGACAATTTCTGATCACTGGGGTTAAGGGCTGACTCAGTGTGCTCTTTGGAGCCAGGCAGTTACACTGCGATTCCAAGGGCTGAGAAATGGCGTTTATTTCGAGCTGAAAAACACGTTTTGAAAACTGTGCTGTTCCTGCCCTATAAGTTACATGGTGGTGACCAAAGTTGCCAAAACGTGTTTATTTCTGCTGAAAAACACGTTGTGACAATTTCTGCACACTGGGGTTAAGGGCTGACTCAGTGTGCTCTTCTGAGCCAGGCAGTTACACTGCGATTCCAAGGGCTGAGAAAACGCGTTTATTTCGGGCTGAAAAACACGTTTTGAAAACTGTGCTGTTCCTGCCCTATAAGTTACATGGTGGTGACTAAAGTTGCCAAAACATGTTTATTTCTGCTGAAAAACACGTTGTGACAATTTCTGCACACTGGGGTTAAGGGCTGACTCAGTGTGCTCTTCTGAACCAGGCAGTTACACTGCGATTCCAAGGGCTGAGAAAACGCGTTTATTTCGGGCTGAAAAACACGTTTTGAAAACTGTGCTGTTCCTTCCCTATAAGTTACATGGTGGTGACCAAAGTTGCCAAAACGTGTTTATTTCTGCTTAAAAACACGTTGTGACAATTTCTGATCACTGGGGTTAAGGGCTGACTCAGTGTGCTCTTCTGAGCCAGGCAGTTACTCTGCGATTCCAAGGGCTGAGAAAACGCGTTTATTTCGGGCTGAAAAACACGTTTTGAAAACTGTGCTATTCCTTCCCTATAAGTTACATGGTGGTGACCAAAGTTGCCAAAACGTGTTTATTTCTGCTGAAAAACACGTTGTGACAATTTCTGATCACTGGGGTTAAGGGCTGACTCAGTGTGCTCTTTGGAGCCAGGCAGTTACACTGCGATTCCAAGGGCTGAGAAATGGCGTTTATTTCGAGCTGAAAAACACGTTTTGAAAACTGTGCTGTTCCTGCCCTATAAGTTACATGGTGGTGACCAAAGTTGCCAAAACGTGTTTATTTCTGCTGAAAAACACGTTGTGACAATTTCTGCACACTGGGGTTAAGGGCTGACTCAGTGTGCTCTTCTGAGCCAGGCAGTTACACTGCGATTCCAAGGGCTGAGAAAACGCGTTTATTTCGGGCTGAAAAACACGTTTTGAAAACTGTGCTGTTCCTGCCCTATAAGTTACATGGTGGTGACCAAAGTTGCCGAAACGTGTTTATTTCTGCTGAAAAACACGTTGTGACAATTTCTGCACCCTGGGGTTAAGGGCTGATTCAGTGTGCTCTTCTGAGCCAGGCAGTTACACTGCGATTCCAAGGGCTGAGAAAACGCGTTTATTTCGGGCTGAAAAACACGTTTTGAAAACTGTGTTGTTCCAGCCCTATAAGTTACATGGTGGTGACCAAAGTTGCCAAAACATGTTTATTTCTGCTGAAAAACAAGTTGTGACAATTTCTGCACACTGGGGTTAAGGGCTGACTTAGTGTGCTCTTCTGAGCCAGGCAGTTACAGTGCGATTCCAAGGGCTGAGAAAACGCGTTTATTTCGGGCTGAAAAACACGTTTTGAAAACTGTGCTATTCCTTCCCTATAAGTTACATGGTGGTGACCAAAGTTGCCGAAACGTGTTTATTTCTGCTGAAAAACACGTTGTGACAATTTCTGATCACTGGGGTTAAGGGCTGACTCAGTGTGCTCTTCTGAGCCAGGCAGTTACACTGCGATTCCAAGGGCTGAGAAAACGCGTTTATTTCGGGCTGAAAAACACGTTTTGAAAACTGTGCTATTCCTTCCCTATAAGTTACATGGTGGTGACCAAAGTTGCCAAAACGTGTTTATTTCTGCTGAAAAACACGTTGTGACAATTTCTGATCACTGGGGTTAAGGGCTGACTCAGTGTGCTCTTTGGAGCCAGGCAGTTACACTGCGATTCCAAGGGCTGAGAAATGGCGTTTATTTCGAGCTGAAAAACACGTTTTGAAAACTGTGCTGTTCCTGCCCTATAAGTTACATGGTGGTGACCAAAGTTGCCAAAACGTGTTTATTTCTGCTTAAAAACACGTTGTGACAATTTCTGCACACTGGGGTTAAGGGCTGACTCAGTGTGCTCTTCTGAGCCAGGCAGTTACACTGCGATTCCAAGGGCTGAGAAAACGCGTTTATTTCGGGCTGAAAAACACGTTTTGAAAACTGTGCTGTTCCTGCCCTATAAGTTACATGGTGGTGACCAAAGTTGCCGAAACGTGTTTATTTCTGCTGAAAAACACGTTGTGACAATTTCTGCACACTGGGGTTAAGGGCTGATTCAGTGTGCTCTTCTGAGCCAGGCAGTTACACTGCGATTCCAAGGGCTGAGAAAACGCGTTTATTTCGGGCTGAAAAACACGTTTTGAAAACTGTGCTGTTCCTGCCCTATAAGTTACATGGTGGTGACCAAAGTTGCCAAAACATGTTTATTTCTGCTGAAAAACAAGTTGTGACAATTTCTGCACACTGGGGTTAAGGGCCGACTCAGTGTGCTCTTCTGAGCCAGGCAGTTACACTGCGATTCCAAGGGCTGAGAAAACGCGTTTATTTCGGGCTGAAAAACACGTTTTGAAAACTGTGCTATTCCTTCCCTATAAGTTACATGGTGGTGACCAAAGTTGCCAAAACGTGTTTATTTCTGCTGAAAAACACGTTGTGACAATTTCTGATCACTTGGGTTAAGGGCTGACTCAGTGTGCTCTTTGGAGCCAGGCAGTTACACTGCGATTCCAAGGGCTGAGAAAACGCGTTTATTTCGGGCTGAAAAACACGTTTTGAAAACTGTGCTGTTCCTGCCCTATAAGTTACATGGTGGTGACCAAAGTTGCCGAAACGTGTTTATTTCTGCTTAAAAACACGTTGTGACAATTTCTGCACACTGGGGTTAAGGGTTGACTCAGTGTGCTCTTCTGAGCCAGGCAGTTACACTGCGATTCCAAGGGCTGAGAAAACGCGTTTATTTCGGGCTGAAAAACACGTTTTGAAAACTGTGCTATTCCTTCCCTATAAGTTACATGGTGGTGACCAAAGTTGCCGAAACGTGTTTATTTCTGCTGAAAAACACGTTGTGACAATTTCTGCACACTGGGGTTAAGGGCTGATTCAGTGTGCTATTCTGAGCCAGGCAGTTACACTGCGATTCCAAGGGCTGAGAAATCGCGTTTATTTCGGGCTGAAAAACACGTTTTGAAAACTGTGCTATTCCTTCCCTATAAGTTACATGGTGGTGACCAAAGTTGCCAAAACGTGTTTATTTCTGCTGAAAAATACGTTGTGATAATTTCTGAACACTGGGGTTAAGGGCTGACTCAGTGTGCTCTTTGGAGCCAGGCATTTACACTGCGATTCCAAGTGCTGAGAAATGGCGTTTATTTCGAGCTGAAAAACACGTTTTGAAAACTGTGCTGTTCCTGCCCTATAAGTTACATGGTGGTGACCAAAGTTGCCAAAACGTGTTTATTTCTGCTGAAAAACACGTTGTGACAATTTCTGCACACTGAGGTTAAGGGCTGACTCAGTGTGCTCTTCTGAGCCAGGCAGTTACACTGCGATTCCAAGGGCTGAGAAAACGCGTTTATTTCGGGCTGAAAAACTCGTTTTGAAAACTGTGCTGTTCCTGCCCTATAAGTTACATGGTGGTGACCAAAGTTGCCAAAACGTGTTTATTTCTGCTGAAAAACACGTTGTGACAATTTCTGCACACTGGGGTTAAGGGCTGACTCAGTGTGCTCTTCTGCGCCAGACAGTTACACTGCGATTCCAAGGGCTGAGAAAACGCGTTTATTTCGGGCTGAAAAACACGTTTTGAAAACTGTGCTGTTCCTGCCCTATAAGTTACATGGTGGTGACCAAAGTTGCCAAAACGTGTTTATTTCTGCTGAAAAACACGTTGTGACAATTTCTGCACACTGGGGTTAAGGGCTGACTCAGTGTGCTCTTCTGAGCCAGGCAGTTACACTGCGATTCCAAGGGCTGAGAAAACGCGTTTATTTCGGGCTGAAAACACGTTTTGAAAACTGTGTTGTTCCAGCCCTATAAGTTACATGGTGGTGACCAAAGTTGCCAAAACGTGTTTATTTCTGCTGATAAACAAGTTGTGACAATTTCTGCACACTGGGGTTAAGGGCTGACTCAGTGTGCTCTTCTGAGCCAGGCAGTTACACTGCGATTCCAAGGGCTGAGAAAACGCGTTTATTTCGGGCTAAAAAACACGTTTTGAAAACTGTGCTGTTCCTGCCCTATAAGTTACATGGTGGTGACCAAAGTTGCCAACACATGTTTATTTCTGCTGAAAAACAAGTTGTGACAATTTCTGCACACTGGGGTTAAGGGCTGACTTAGTGTGCTCTTCTGAGCCAGGCAGTTACACTGCGATTCCAAGGGCTGGAAAACGCGTTTATTTCGGGCTGAAAAACACGTTTTGAAAACTGTGCTATTCCTTCCCTATAAGTTACATGGTGGTGACCAAAGTTGCCAAAACGTGTTTATTTCTGCTGAAAAACACGTTGTGACAATTTCTGATCACTGGGGTTAAGGGCTGACTCAGTGTGCTCTTCTGAGCCAGGCAGTTACACTGCGATTCCAAGGGCTGAGAAAACGCGTTTATTTCGCGCTGAAAAACACGTTTTGAAAACTGTGCTATTCCTTCCCTATAAGTTACATGGTGGTGACCAAAGTTGCCAAAACGTGTTTATTTCTGCTGAAAAACACGTTGTGACAATTTCTGATCACTGGGGTTAAGGGCTGACTCAGTGTGCTCTTCTGAGCCAGGCAGTTACACTGCGATTCCAAGGGCTGAGAAATGGCGTTTATTTCGAGCTGAAAAACACGTTTTGAAAACTGTCCTATTCCTGCCCTATAAGTTACATGGTGGTGACCAAAGTTGCCAAAACGTGTTTATTTCTGCTGAAAAACACGTTGTGACAATTTCTGATCACTGGGGTTAAGGGCTGACTCAGTGTGCTCTTCTGAGCCAGGCAGTTACACTGCGATTCCAAGGGCTGAGAAAACGCGTTTATTTCGGGCTGAAAAACACGTTTTGAAAACTGTGCTGTTCCTGCCCTATAAGTTACATGGTGGTGACCAAAGTTGCCGAAACGTGTTTATTTCTGCTGAAAAACAAGTTGTGACAATTTCTGCACACTGGGGTTAAGGGCTGACTCAGTGTGCTCTTCTGAGCCAGGCAGTTACACTGCGATTCCAAGGGCTGAGAAAACGCGTTTATTTCGGGCTGAGAAACACGTTTTGAAAACTGTGCTGTTCCTGCCCTATAAGTTACATGGTGGTGACCAAAGTTGCCAAAACGTGTTTATTTCTGCTGAAAAACACGTTGTGACAATTTCTGATCACTGGGGTTAAGGGCTGACTCAGTGTGCTCTTCTGAGCCAGGCAGTTACCATGCGATTCCAAGGGCTGAGAAAACGCGTTTATTTCGGGCTGAAAAACACGTTTTGAAAACTGTGCTGTTCCTGCCCTATAAGTTACATGGTGGTGACCAAAGTTGCCAAAACGTGTTTATTTCTGCTGAAAAACACGTTGTGACAATTTCTGATCACTGGGGTTAAGGGCTGACTCAGTGTGCTCTTCTGAGCCAGGCAGTTACTCTGCGATTCCAAGGCTGAGAAAACGCGTTTATTTCTGGCTGAAAAACACGTTTTGAAAACTGTGCTGTTCCTGCCCTATAAGTTACATGGTGGTGACCAAAGTTGCCAAAACATGTTTATTTCTGCTGAAAAACAAGTTGTGACAATTTCTGCACACTGGGGTTAAGGGCTGACTTAGTGTGCTCTTCTGAGCCAGGCAGTTACAGTGCGATTCCAAGGGCTGAGAAAACGCGTTTATTTCGGGCTGAAAAACACGTTTTGAAAACTGTGCTATTCCTTCCCTATAAGTTACATGGTGGTGACCAAAGTTGCCAAAACGTGTTTATTTCTGCTGAAAAACACGTTGTGACAATTTCTGATCACTGGGGTTAAGGGCTGACTCAGTGTGCTCTTTGGAGCCAGGCAGTTACACTGCGATTCCAAGGGCTGAGAAATGGCGTTTATTTCGAGCTGAAAAACACGTTTTGAAAACTGTGCTGTTCCTGCCCTATAAGTTACATGGTGGTGACCAAAGTTGCCAAAACGTGTTTATTTCTGCTTAAAAACACGTTGTGACAATTTCTGCACACTGGGGTTAAGGGCTGACTCAGTGTGCTCTTCTGAGCCAGGCAGTTACACTGCGATTCCAAGGGCTGAGAAAACGCGTTTATTTCGGGCTGAAAAACACGTTTTGAAAACTGTGCTGTTCCTGCCCTATAAGTTACATGGTGGTGACCAAAGTTGCCGAAACGTGTTTATTTCTGCTGAAAAACACGTTGTGACAATTTCTGCACACTGGGGTTAAGGGCTGATTCAGTGTGCTCTTCTGAGCCAGGCAGTTACACTGCGATTCCAAGGGCTGAGAAAACGCGTTTATTTCGGGCTGAAAAACACGTTTTGAAAACTGTGCTGTTCCTGCCCTATAAGTTACATGGTGGTGACCAAAGTTGCCAAAACATGTTTATTTCTACTGAAAAACACGTTGTGACAATTTCTGCACACTGGGGTTAAGGGCTGACTCAGTGTGCTCTTCTGAGCCAGGCAGTTACACTGCGATTCCAAGGGCTGAGAAAACGTGTTTATTTCGGGCTGAAAAACACGTTTTGAAAACTGTGCTGTTCCTGCCCTATAAGTTACATGGTGGTGACCAAAGTTGCCGAAACGTGTTTATTTCTGCTGAAAAACACGTTGTGACAATTTCTGCACACTGGGGTTAAGGGCTGACTCAGTGTGCTCTTCTGAGCCAGGCAGTTACACTGCGATTCCAAGGGCTGAGAAAACGCGTTTATTTCGGGCTAAAAAACACGTTTTGAAAACTGTGCTGTTCCTGCCCTATAAGTTACATGGTGGTGACCAAAGTTGCCAAAACATGTTTATTTCTGCTGAAAAACAAGTTGTGACAATTTCTGCACACTGGGGTTAAGGGCTGACTTAGTGTGCTCTTCTGAGCCAGGCAGTTACAGTGCGATTCCAAGGGCTGAGAAAACGCGTTTATTTCGGGCTGAAAAACACGTTTTGAAAACTGTGCTATTCCTTCCCTATAAGTTACATGGTGGTGACCAAAGTGGCCAAAACGTGTTTATTTCTGCTGAAAAACACGTTGTGACAATTTCTGATCACTGGGGTAAAGGGCTGACTCAGTGTGATCTTCTGAGCCAGGCAGTTACACTGCGATTCCAAGGGCTGAGAAAACGCGTTTAATTCGGGCTGAAACACACGTTTTGAAAACTGTGCTATTCCTTCCCTATAAGTTACATGGTGGTGACCAAAGTTGCCAAAACGTGATTATTTCTGCTGAAAAACACGTTGTGACAATTTCTGATCACTGGGGTTAAGGGCTGACTCAGTGTGCTCTTTGGAGCCAGGCAGTTACACTGCGATTCCAAGGGCTGAGAAATGGCGTTTATTTCGAGCTGAAAAACACGTTTTGAAAACTGTGCTGTTCCTGCCCTATAAGTTACATGGTGGTGACCAAAGTTGCCAAAACGTGTTTATTTCTGCTTAAAAACACGTTGTGACAATTTCTGCACACTGGGGTTAAGGGCTGACTCAGTGTGCTCTTCTGAGCCAGGCAGTTACACTGCGATTCCAAGGGCTGAGAAAACGCGTTTATTTCGGGCTGAAAAACACGTTTTGAAAACTGTGCTGTTCCTGCCCTATAAGTTACATGGTGGTGACCAAAGTTGCCAAAACATGTTTATTTCTACTGAAAAACACGTTGTGACAATTTCTGCACACTGGGGTTAAGGGCTGACTCAGTGTGCTCTTCTGAGCCAGGCAGTTACACTGCGATTCCAAGGGCTGAGAAAACGCGTTTATTTCGGGCTGAAAAACACGTTTTGAAAACTGTGCTGTTCCTGCCCTATAAGTTACATGGTGGTGACCAAAGTTGCCAAAACGTGTTTATTTCTGCTGAAAAACAAGTTGTGACAATTTCTGCACACTGGGGTTAAGGGCTGACTCAGTGAGCTCTTCTGAGCCAGGCAGTTACACTGCGATTCCAAGGGCTGAGAAAACGCGTTTATTTCGGGCTGAAAAACACGTTTTGAAAACTGTGCTGTTCCTGCCCTATAAGTTACATGGTGGTGACCAAAGTTGCCAAAACATGTTTATTTCTGCTGAAAAAACACGTTGTGACAATTTCTGCACACTGGGGTTAAGGGCTGACTCAGTGTGCTCTTTGGAGCCAGGCAGTTACACTGCGATTCCAAGGGCTGAGAAATGGCGTTTATTTCGAGCTGAAAAACACGTTTTGAAAACTGTGCTGTTCCTGCCCTATAAGTTACATGGTGGTGACCAAAGTTGCCAAAACGTGTTTATTTCTGCTTAAAAACACGTTGTGACAATTTCTGCACACTGGGGTTAAGGGCTGACTCAGTGTGCTCTTCTGAGCCAGGCAGTTACACTGCGATTCCAAGGGCTGAGAAAACGCGTTTATTTCGGGCTGAAAAACACGTTTTGAAAACTGTGCTGTTCCTGCCCTATAAGTTACATGGTGGTGACCAAAGTTGCCGAAACGTGTTTATTTCTGCTGAAAAACACGTTGTGACAATTTCTGCACACTGGGGTTAAGGGCTGATTCAGTGTGCTCTTCTGAGCCAGGCAGTTACACTGCGATTCCAAGGGCTGAGAAAACGCGTTTATTTCGGGCTGAAAAACACGTTTTGAAAACTGTGCTGTTCCTGCCCTATAAGTTACATGGTGGTGACCAAAGTTGCCAAAACATGTTTATTTCTACTGAAAAACACGTTGTGACAATTTCTGCACACTGGGGTTAAGGGCTGACTCAGTGTGCTCTTCTGAGCCAGGCAGTTACACTGCGATTCCAAGGGCTGAGAAAACGCGTTTATTTCAGGCTGAAAAACACGTTTTGAAAACTGTGCTGTTCCTGCCCTATAAGTTACATGGTGGTGACCAAAGTTGCCAAAACGTGTTTATTTCTGCTGAAAAACACGTTGTGACAATTTCTGATCACTGGGGTTAAGGGCTGACTCAGTGTGCTCTTTGGAGCCAGGCAGTTACACTGCGATTCCAAGGGCTGAGAAATGGCGTTTATTTCGAGCTGAAAAACACGTTTTGAAAACTGTGCTGTTCCTGCCCTATAAGTTACATGGTGGTGACCAAAGTTGCCAAAACGTGTTTATTTCTGCTTAAAAACACGTTGTGACAATTTCTGCACACTGGGGTTAAGGGCTGACTCAGTGTGCTCTTCTGAGCCAGGCAGTTACACTGCGATTCCAAGGGCTGAGAAAACGCGTTTATTTCGGGCTGAAAAACACGTTTTGAAAACTGTGCTGTTCCTGCCCTATAAGTTACATGGTGGTGACCAAAGTTGCCGAAACGTGTTTATTTCTGCTGAAAAACACGTTGTGACAATTTCTGCACACTGGGGTTAAGGGCTGATTCAGTGTGCTCTTCTGAGCCAGGCAGTTACACTGCGATTCCAAGGGCTGAGAAAACGCGTTTATTTCGGGCTGAAAAACACGTTTTGAAAACTGTGCTGTTCCTGCCCTATAAGTTACATGGTGGTGACCAAAGTTGCCAAAACATGTTTATTTCTGCTGAAAAACAAGTTGTGACAATTTCTGCACACTGGGGTTAAGGGCCGACTCAGTGTGCTCTTCTGAGCCAGGCAGTTACACTGCGATTCCAAGGGCTGAGAAAACGCGTTTATTTCGGGCTGAAAAACACGTTTTGAAAACTGTGCTATTCCTTCCCTATAAGTTACATGGTGGTGACCAAAGTTGCCAAAACGTGTTTATTTCTGCTGAAAAACACGTTGTGACAATTTCTGATCACTTGGGTTAAGGGCTGACTCAGTGTGCTCTTTGGAGCCAGGCAGTTACACTGCGATTCCAAGGGCTGAGAAAACGCGTTTATTTCGGGCTGAAAAACACGTTTTGAAAACTGTGCTATTCCTTCCCTATAAGTTACATGGTGGTGACCAAAGTTGCCGAAACGTGTTTATTTCTGCTGAAAAACACGTTGTGACAATTTCTGCACACTGGGGTTAAGGGCTGATTCAGTGTGCTATTCTGAGCCAGGCAGTTACACTGCGATTCCAAGGGCTGAGAAATCGCGTTTATTTCGGGCTGAAAAACACGTTTTGAAAACTGTGCTATTCCTTCCCTATAAGTTACATGGTGGTGACCAAAGTTGCCAAAACGTGTTTATTTCTGCTGAAAAATACGTTGTGATAATTTCTGAACACTGGGGTTAAGGGCTGACTCAGTGTGCTCTTTGGAGCCAGGCATTTACACTGCGATTCCAAGTGCTGAGAAATGGCGTTTATTTCGAGCTGAAAAACACGTTTTGAAAACTGTGCTGTTCCTGCCCTATAAGTTACATGGTGGTGACCAAAGTTGCCAAAACGTGTTTATTTCTGCTGAAAAACACGTTGTGACAATTTCTGCACACTGAGGTTAAGGGCTGACTCAGTGTGCTCTTCTGAGCCAGGCAGTTACACTGCGATTCCAAGGGCTGAGAAAACGCGTTTATTTCGGGCTGAAAAACTCGTTTTGAAAACTGTGCTGTTCCTGCCCTATAAGTTACATGGTGGTGACCAAAGTTGCCAAAACGTGTTTATTTCTGCTGAAAAACACGTTGTGACAATTTCTGCACACTGGGGTTAAGGGCTGACTCAGTGTGCTCTTCTGCGCCAGACAGTTACACTGCGATTCCAAGGGCTGAGAAAACGCGTTTATTTCGGGCTGAAAAACACGTTTTGAAAACTGTGCTGTTCCTGCCCTATAAGTTACATGGTGGTGACCAAAGTTGCCAAAACGTGTTTATTTCTGCTGAAAAACACGTTGTGACAATTTCTGCACACTGGGGTTAAGGGCTGACTCAGTGTGCTCTTCTGAGCCAGGCAGTTACACTGCGATTCCAAGGGCTGAGAAAACGCGTTTATTTCGGGCTGAAAACACGTTTTGAAAACTGTGTTGTTCCAGCCCTATAAGTTACATGGTGGTGACCAAAGTTGCCAAAACGTGTTTATTTCTGCTGATAAACAAGTTGTGACAATTTCTGCACACTGGGGTTAAGGGCTGACTCAGTGTGCTCTTCTGAGCCAGGCAGTTACACTGCGATTCCAAGGGCTGAGAAAACGCGTTTATTTCGGGTAAAAAACACGTTTTGAAAACTGTGCTGTTCCTGCCCTATAAGTTACATGGTGGTGACCAAAGTTGCCAACACATGTTTATTTCTGCTGAAAAACAAGTTGTGACAATTTCTGCACACTGGGGTTAAGGGCTGACTTAGTGTGCTCTTCTGAGCCAGGCAGTTACACTGCGATTCCAAGGGCTGGAAAACGCGTTTATTTCGGGCTGAAAAACACGTTTTGAAAACTGTGCTATTCCTTCCCTATAAGTTACATGGTGGTGACCAAAGTTGCCAAAACGTGTTTATTTCTGCTGAAAAACACGTTGTGACAATTTCTGATCACTGGGGTTAAGGGCTGACTCAGTGTGCTCTTCTGAGCCAGGCAGTTACACTGCGATTCCAAGGGCTGAGAAAACGCGTTTATTTCGCGCTGAAAAACACGTTTTGAAAACTGTGCTATTCCTTCCCTATAAGTTACATGGTGGTGACCAAAGTTGCCAAAACGTGTTTATTTCTGCTGAAAAACACGTTGTGACAATTTCTGATCACTGGGGTTAAGGGCTGACTCAGTGTGCTCTTCTGAGCCAGGCAGTTACACTGCGATTCCAAGGGCTGAGAAATGGCGTTTATTTCGAGCTGAAAAACACGTTTTGAAAACTGTCCTATTCCTGCCCTATAAGTTACATGGTGGTGACCAAAGTTGCCAAAACGTGTTTATTTCTGCTGAAAAACACGTTGTGACAATTTCTGATCACTGGGGTTAAGGGCTGACTCAGTGTGGTCTTCTGAGCCAGGCAGTTACACTGCGATTCCAAGGGCTGAGAAAACGCGTTTATTTCGGGCTGAAAAACACGTTTTGAAAACTGTGCTGTTCCTGCCCTATAAGTTACATGGTGGTGACCAAAGTTGCCGAAACGTGTTTATTTCTGCTGAAAAACAAGTTGTGACAATTTCTGCACACTGGGGTTAAGGGCTGACTCAGTGTGCTCTTCTGAGCCAGGCAGTTACACTGCGATTCCAAGGGCTGAGAAAACGCGTTTATTTCGGGCTGAGAAACACGTTTTGAAAACTGTGCTGTTCCTGCCCTATAAGTTACATGGTGGTGACCAAAGTTGCCAAAACGTGTTTATTTCTGCTGAAAAACACGTTGTGACAATTTCTGATCACTGGGGTTAAGGGCTGACTCAGTGTGCTCTTCTGAGCCAGGCAGTTACCATGCGATTCCAAGGGCTGAGAAAACGCGTTTATTTCGGGCTGAAAAACACGTTTTGAAAACTGTGCTGTTCCTGCCCTATAAGTTACATGGTGGTGACCAAAGTTGCCAAAACGTGTTTATTTCTGCTGAAAAACACGTTGTGACAATTTCTGATCACTGGGGTTAAGGGCTGACTCAGTGTGCTCTTCTGAGCCAGGCAGTTACTCTGCGATTCCAAGGCTGAGAAAACGCGTTTATTTCTGGCTGAAAAACACGTTTTGAAAACTGTGCTGTTCCTGCCCTATAAGTTACATGGTGGTGACCAAAGTTGCCAAAACGTGTTTATTTCTGCTGAAAAACACGTTGTGACAATTTCTGCACACTGAGGTTAAGGGCTGACTCAGTGTGCTCTTCTGAGCCAGGCAGTTACACTGCGATTCCAAGGGCTGAGTAAACGCGTTTATTTCGGGCTGAAAAACACGTTTTGAAAACTGTGCTATTCCTTCCCTATAAGTTACATGGTGGTGACCAAAGTTGCCAAAACGTGTTTATTTCTGCTGAAAAACACGTTGTGACAATTTCTGATCACTGGGGTTAAGGGCTGACTCAGTGTGCTCTTTGGAGCCAGGCAGTTACACTGCGATTCCAAGGGCTGAGAAATGGCGTTTATTTCGAGCTGAAAAACACGTTTTGAAAACTGTGCTGTTCCTGCCCTATAAGTTACATGGTGGTGACCAAAGTTGCCAAAACGTGTTTATTTCTGCTTAAAAACACGTTGTGACAATTTCTGCACACTGGGTTTAAGGGCTGACTCAGTGTGCTCTTCTGAGCCAGGCAGTTACACTGCGATTCCAAGGGCTGAGAAAACGCGTTTATTTCGGGCTGAAAAACACGTTTTGAAAACTGTGCTGTTCCTGCCCTATAAGTTACATGGTGGTGACCAAAGTTGCCAAAACGTGTTTATTTCTGCTGAAAAACAAGTTGTGACAATTTCTGCACACTGGGGTTAAGGGCTGATTCAGTGTGCTCTTCTGAGCCAGGCAGTTACACTGCGATTCCAAGGGCTGAGAAAACGCGTTTATTTCGGGCTGAAAAACACGTTTTGAAAACTGTGCTATTCCTTCCCTATAAGTTACATGGTGGTGACCAAAGTTGCCAAAACGTGTTTATTTCTGCTGAAAAACACGTTGTGACAATTTCTGATCACTGGGGTTAAGGGCTGACTCAGTGTGCTCTTCTGAGCCAGGCAGTTACACTGCGATTCCAAGGGCTGAGAAAACGCGTTTATTTCGGGCTGAAAAACACGTTTTGAAAACTGTGCTATTCCTTCCCTATAAGTTACATGGTGGTGACCAAAGTTGCCAAAACGTGTTTATTTCTGCTGAAAAACACGTTGTGACAATTTCTGATCACTGGGGTTAAGGGCTGACTCAGTGTGCTCTTTGGAGCCAGGCAGTTACACTGCGATTCCAAGGGCTGAGAAATGGCGTTTATTTCGAGCTGAAAAACACGTTTTGAAAACTGTGCTGTTCCTGCCCTATAAGTTACATGGTGGTGACCAAAGTTGCCAAAACGTGTTTATTTCTGCTGAAAAACAAGTTGTGACAATTTCTGCACACTGGGGTTAAGGGCTGACTCAGTGTGCTCTTCTGAGCCAGGCAGTTACACTGCGATTCCAAGGGCTGAGAAAACGCGTTTATTTCGGGCTGAAAAACACGTTTTGAAAACTGTGCTGTTCCTGCCCTATAAGTTACATGGTGGTGACCAAAGTTGCCAAAACATGTTTATTTCTGCTGAAAAACACGTTGTGACAATTTCTGCACACTGGGGTTAAGGGCTGACTCAGTGTGCTCTTCTGAGCCAGGCAGTTACACTGCGATTCCAAGGGCTGAGAAAACACGTTTATTTCGGGCTGAAAAACACGTTTTGAAAACTGTGCTGTTCCTGCCCTATAAGTTACATGGTGGTGACCAAAGTTGCCAAAACGTGTTTATTTCTGCTGAAAAACACGTTGTGACAATTTCTGCACACTGGGGTTAAGGGCTGACTCAGTGTGCTCTTCTGAGCCAGGCAGTTACACTGCGATTCCAAGGGCTGAGAAAACGCGTTTATTTCGGGCTAAAAAACACGTTTTGAAAACTGTGCTGTTCCTGCCCTATAAGTTACATGGTGGTGACCAAAGTTGCCAAAACATGTTTATTTCTGCTGAAAAACAAGTTGTGACAATTTCTGCACACTGGGGTTAAGGGCTGACTTAGTGTGCTCTTCTGAGCCAGGCAGTTACACTGCGATTCCAAGGGCTGAGAAAACGCGTTTATTTCGGGCTGAAAAACACGTTTTGAAAACTGTGCTATTCCTTCCCTATAAGTTACATGGTGGTGACCAAAGTTGCCAAAACGTGTTTATTTCTGCTGAAAAACACGTTGTGACAATTTCTGATCACTGGGGTTAAGGGCTGACTCAGTGTGCTCTTCTGAGCCAGGCAGTTACACTGCGATTCCAAGGGCTGAGAAAACGCGTTTATTTCGGGCTGAAAAACACGTTTTGAAAACTGTGCTATTCCTTCCCTATAAGTTACATGGTGGTGACCAAAGTTGCCAAAACGTGTTTATTTCTGCTGAAAAACACGTTGTGACAATTTCTGATCACTGGGGTTAAGGGCTGACTCAGTGTGCTCTTTGGAGCCAGGCAGTTACACTGCGATTCCAAGGGCTGAGAAATGGCGTTTATTTCGAGCTGAAAAACACGTTTTGAAAACTGTGCTGTTCCTGCCCTATAAGTTACATGGTGGTGACCAAAGTTGCCAAAACGTGTTTATTTCTGCTGAAAAACACGTTGTGACAATTTCTGCACACTGGGGTTAAGGGCTGACTCAGTGTGCTCTTCTGAGCCAGGCAGTTACACTGCGATTCCAAGGGCTGAGAAAACGCGTTTATTTCGGGCTGAAAAACACGTTTTGAAAACTGTGCTGTTCCTGCCCTATAAGTTACATGGTGGTGACTAAAGTTGCCAAAACATGTTTATTTCTGCTGAAAAACACGTTGTGACAATTTCTGCACACTGGGGTTAAGGGCTGACTCAGTGTGCTCTTCTGAACCAGGCAGTTACACTGCGATTCCAAGGGCTGAGAAAACGCGTTTATTTCGGGCTGAAAAACACGTTTTGAAAACTGTGCTGTTCCTTCCCTATAAGTTACATGGTGGTGACCAAAGTTGCCAAAACGTGTTTATTTCTGCTTAAAAACACGTTGTGACAATTTCTGATCACTGGGGTTAAGGGCTGACTCAGTGTGCTCTTCTGAGCCAGGCAGTTACTCTGCGATTCCAAGGGCTGAGAAAACGCGTTTATTTCGGGCTGAAAAACACGTTTTGAAAACTGTGCTATTCCTTCCCTATAAGTTACATGGTGGTGACCAAAGTTGCCAAAACGTGTTTATTTCTGCTGAAAAACACGTTGTGACAATTTCTGATCACTGGGGTTAAGGGCTGACTCAGTGTGCTCTTTGGAGCCAGGCAGTTACACTGCGATTCCAAGGGCTGAGAAATGGCGTTTATTTCGAGCTGAAAAACACGTTTTGAAAACTGTGCTGTTCCTGCCCTATAAGTTACATGGTGGTGACCAAAGTTGCCAAAACGTGTTTATTTCTGCTGAAAAACACGTTGTGACAATTTCTGCACACTGGGGTTAAGGGCTGACTCAGTGTGCTCTTCTGAGCCAGGCAGTTACACTGCGATTCCAAGGGCTGAGAAAACGCGTTTATTTCGGGCTGAAAAACACGTTTTGAAAACTGTGCTGTTCCTGCCCTATAAGTTACATGGTGGTGACCAAAGTTGCCGAAACGTGTTTATTTCTGCTGAAAAACACGTTGTGACAATTTCTGCACCCTGGGGTTAAGGGCTGATTCAGTGTGCTCTTCTGAGCCAGGCAGTTACACTGCGATTCCAAGGGCTGAGAAAACGCGTTTATTTCGGGCTGAAAAACACGTTTTGAAAACTGTGTTGTTCCAGCCCTATAAGTTACATGGTGGTGACCAAAGTTGCCAAAACATGTTTATTTCTGCTGAAAAACAAGTTGTGACAATTTCTGCACACTGGGGTTAAGGGCTGACTTAGTGTGCTCTTCTGAGCCAGGCAGTTACAGTGCGATTCCAAGGGCTGAGAAAACGCGTTTATTTCGGGCTGAAAAACACGTTTTGAAAACTGTGCTATTCCTTCCCTATAAGTTACATGGTGGTGACCAAAGTTGCCGAAACGTGTTTATTTCTGCTGAAAAACACGTTGTGACAATTTCTGATCACTGGGGTTAAGGGCTGACTCAGTGTGCTCTTCTGAGCCAGGCAGTTACACTGCGATTCCAAGGGCTGAGAAAACGCGTTTATTTCGGGCTGAAAAACACGTTTTGAAAACTGTGCTATTCCTTCCCTATAAGTTACATGGTGGTGACCAAAGTTGCCAAAACGTGTTTATTTCTGCTGAATAACACGTTGTGACAATTTCTGATCACTGGGGTTAAGGGCTGACTCAGTGTGCTCTTTGGAGCCAGGCAGTTACACTGCGATTCCAAGGGCTGAGAAATGGCGTTTATTTCGAGCTGAAAAACACGTTTTGAAAACTGTGCTGTTCCTGCCCTATAAGTTACATGGTGGTGACCAAAGTTGCCAAAACGTGTTTATTTCTGCTTAAAAACACGTTGTGACAATTTCTGCACACTGGGGTTAAGGGCTGACTCAGTGTGCTCTTCTGAGCCAGGCAGTTACACTGCGATTCCAAGGGCTGAGAAAACGCGTTTATTTCGGGCTGAAAAACACGTTTTGAAAACTGTGCTGTTCCTGCCCTATAAGTTACATGGTGGTGACCAAAGTTGCCGAAACGTGTTTATTTCTGCTGAAAAACACGTTGTGACAATTTCTGCACACTGGGGTTAAGGGCTGATTCAGTGTGCTCTTCTGAGCCAGGCAGTTACACTGCGATTCCAAGGGCTGAGAAAACGCGTTTATTTCGGGCTGAAAAACACGTTTTGAAAACTGTGCTGTTCCTGCCCTATAAGTTACATGGTGGTGACCAAAGTTGCCAAAACATGTTTATTTCTGCTGAAAAACAAGTTGTGACAATTTCTGCACACTGGGGTTAAGGGCCGACTCAGTGTGCTCTTCTGAGCCAGGCAGTTACACTGCGATTCCAAGGGCTGAGAAAACGCGTTTATTTCGGGCTGAAAAACACGTTTTGAAAACTGTGCTATTCCTTCCCTATAAGTTACATGGTGGTGACCAAAGTTGCCAAAACGTGTTTATTTCTGCTGAAAAACACGTTGTGACAATTTCTGATCACTTGGGTTAAGGGCTGACTCAGTGTGCTCTTTGGAGCCAGGCAGTTACACTGCGATTCCAAGGGCTGAGAAAACGCGTTTATTTCGGGCTGAAAAACACGTTTTGAAAACTGTGCTGTTCCTGCCCTATAAGTTACATGGTGGTGACCAAAGTTGCCGAAACGTGTTTATTTCTGCTTAAAAACACGTTGTGACAATTTCTGCACACTGGGGTTAAGGGTTGACTCAGTGTGCTCTTCTGAGCCAGGCAGTTACACTGCGATTCCAAGGGCTGAGAAAACGCGTTTATTTCGGGCTGAAAAACACGTTTTGAAAACTGTGCTATTCCTTCCCTATAAGTTACATGGTGGTGACCAAAGTTGCCGAAACGTGTTTATTTCTGCTGAAAAACACGTTGTGACAATTTCTGCACACTGGGGTTAAGGGCTGATTCAGTGTGCTATTCTGAGCCAGGCAGTTACACTGCGATTCCAAGGGCTGAGAAATCGCGTTTATTTCGGGCTGAAAAACACGTTTTGAAAACTGTGCTATTCCTTCCCTATAAGTTACATGGTGGTGACCAAAGTTGCCAAAACGTGTTTATTTCTGCTGAAAAATACGTTGTGATAATTTCTGAACACTGGGGTTAAGGGCTGACTCAGTGTGCTCTTTGGAGCCAGGCATTTACACTGCGATTCCAAGTGCTGAGAAATGGCGTTTATTTCGAGCTGAAAAACACGTTTTGAAAACTGTGCTGTTCCTGCCCTATAAGTTACATGGTGGTGACCAAAGTTGCCAAAACGTGTTTATTTCTGCTGAAAAACACGTTGTGACAATTTCTGCACACTGAGGTTAAGGGCTGACTCAGTGTGCTCTTCTGAGCCAGGCAGTTACACTGCGATTCCAAGGGCTGAGAAAACGCGTTTATTTCGGGCTGAAAAACTCGTTTTGAAAACTGTGCTGTTCCTGCCCTATAAGTTACATGGTGGTGACCAAAGTTGCCAAAACGTGTTTATTTCTGCTGAAAAACACGTTGTGACAATTTCTGCACACTGGGGTTAAGGGCTGACTCAGTGTGCTCTTCTGCGCCAGACAGTTACACTGCGATTCCAAGGGCTGAGAAAACGCGTTTATTTCGGGCTGAAAAACACGTTTTGAAAACTGTGCTGTTCCTGCCCTATAAGTTACATGGTGGTGACCAAAGTTGCCAAAACGTGTTTATTTCTGCTGAAAAACACGTTGTGACAATTTCTGCACACTGGGGTTAAGGGCTGACTCAGTGTGCTCTTCTGAGCCAGGCAGTTACACTGCGATTCCAAGGGCTGAGAAAACGCGTTTATTTCGGGCTGAAAACACGTTTTGAAAACTGTGTTGTTCCAGCCCTATAAGTTACATGGTGGTGACCAAAGTTGCCAAAACGTGTTTATTTCTGCTGATAAACAAGTTGTGACAATTTCTGCACACTGGGGTTAAGGGCTGACTCAGTGTGCTCTTCTGAGCCAGGCAGTTACACTGCGATTCCAAGGGCTGAGAAAACGCGTTTATTTCGGGCTAAAAAACACGTTTTGATAACTGTGCTGTTCCTGCCCTATAAGTTACATGGTGGTGACCAAAGTTGCCAACACATGTTTATTTCTGCTGAAAAACAAGTTGTGACAATTTCTGCACACTGGGGTTAAGGGCTGACTTAGTGTGCTCTTCTGAGCCAGGCAGTTACACTGCGATTCCAAGGGCTGGAAAACGCGTTTATTTCGGGCTGAAAAACACGTTTTGAAAACTGTGCTATTCCTTCCCTATAAGTTACATGGTGGTGACCAAAGTTGCCAAAACGTGTTTATTTCTGCTGAAAAACACGTTGTGACAATTTCTGATCACTGGGGTTAAGGGCTGACTCAGTGTGCTCTTCTGAGCCAGGCAGTTACACTGCGATTCCAAGGGCTGAGAAAACGCGTTTATTTCGCGCTGAAAAACACGTTTTGAAAACTGTGCTATTCCGTCCCTATAAGTTACATGGTGGTGACCAAAGTTGCCAAAACGTGTTTATTTCTGCTGAAAAACACGTTGTGACAATTTCTGATCACTGGGGTTAAGGGCTGACTCAGTGTGCTCTTCTGAGCCAGGCAGTTACACTGCGATTCCAAGGGCTGAGAAATGGCGTTTATTTCGAGCTGAAAAACACGTTTTGAAAACTGTCCTATTCCTGCCCTATAAGTTACATGGTGGTGACCAAAGTTGCCAAAACGTGTTTATTTCTGCTGAAAAACACGTTGTGACAATTTCTGATCACTGGGGTTAAGGGCTGACTCAGTGTGCTCTTCTGAGCCAGGCAGTTACACTGCGATTCCAAGGGCTGAGAAAACGCGTTTATTTCGGGCTGAAAAACACGTTTTGAAAACTGTGCTGTTCCTGCCCTATAAGTTACATGGTGGTGACCAAAGTTGCCGAAACGTGTTTATTTCTGCTGAAAAACAAGTTGTGACAATTTCTGCACACTGGGGTTAAGGGCTGACTCAGTGTGCTCTTCTGAGCCAGGCAGTTACACTGCGATTCCAAGGGCTGAGAAAACGCGTTTATTTCGGGCTGAGAAACACGTTTTGAAAACTGTGCTGTTCCTGCCCTATAAGTTACATGGTGGTGACCAAAGTTGCCAAAACGTGTTTATTTCTGCTGAAAAACACGTTGTGACAATTTCTGATCACTGGGGTTAAGGGCTGACTCAGTGTGCTCTTCTGAGCCAGGCAGTTACCATGCGATTCCAAGGGCTGAGAAAACGCGTTTATTTCGGGCTGAAAAACACGTTTTGAAAACTGTGCTGTTCCTGCCCTATAAGTTACATGGTGGTGACCAAAGTTGCCAAAACGTGTTTATTTCTGCTGAAAAACACGTTGTGACAATTTCTGATCACTGGGGTTAAGGGCTGACTCAGTGTGCTCTTCTGAGCCAGGCAGTTACTCTGCGATTCCAAGGCTGAGAAAACGCGTTTATTTCTGGCTGAAAAACACGTTTTGAAAACTGTGCTGTTCCTGCCCTATAAGTTACATGGTGGTGACCAAAGTTGCCAAAACGTGTTTATTTCTGCTGAAAAACACGTTGTGACAATTTCTGCACACTGAGGTTAAGGGCTGACTCAGTGTGCTCTTCTGAGCCAGGCAGTTACACTGCGATTCCAAGGGCTGAGTAAACGCGTTTATTTCGGGCTGAAAAACACGTTTTGAAAACTGTGCTATTCCTTCCCTATAAGTTACATGGTGGTGACCAAAGTTGCCAAAACGTGTTTATTTCTGCTGAAAAACACGTTGTGACAATTTCTGATCACTGGGGTTAAGGGCTGACTCAGTGTGCTCTTTGGAGCCAGGCAGTTACACTGCGATTCCAAGGGCTGAGAAATGGCGTTTATTTCGAGCTGAAAAACACGTTTTGAAAACTGTGCTGTTCCTGCCCTATAAGTTACATGGTGGTGACCAAAGTTGCCAAAACGTGTTTATTTCTGCTTAAAAACACGTTGTGACAATTTCTGCACACTGGGTTTAAGGGCTGACTCAGTGTGCTCTTCTGAGCCAGGCAGTTACACTGCGATTCCAAGGGCTGAGAAAACGCGTTTATTTCGGGCTGAAAAACACGTTTTGAAAACTGTGCTGTTCCTGCCCTATAAGTTACATGGTGGTGACCAAAGTTGCCGAAACGTGTTTATTTCTGCTGAAAAACACGTTGTGACAATTTCTGCACACTGGGGTTAAGGGCTGATTCAGTGTGCTCTTCTGAGCCAGGCAGTTACACTGCGATTCCAAGGGCTGAGAAAACGCGTTTATTTCGGGCTGAAAAACACGTTTTGAAAACTGTGTTGTTCCAGCCCTATAAGTTACATGGTGGTGACCAAAGTTGCCAAAACGTGTTTATTTCTGCTGAAAAACAAGTTGTGACAATTTCTGCACACTGGGGTTAAGGGCTGACTCAGTGTGCTCTTCTGAGCCAGGCAGTTACACTGCGATTCCAAGGGCTGAGAAAACGCGTTTATTTCGGGCTGAAAAACACGTTTTGAAAACTGTGCTGTTCCTGCCCTATAAGTTACATGGTGGTGACCAAAGTTGCCAAAACATGTTTATTTCTGCTGAAAAACACGTTGTGACAATTTCTGCACACTGGGGTTAAGGGCTGACTCAGTGTGCTCTTCTGAGCCAGGCAGTTACACTGCGATTCCAAGGGCTGAGAAAACACGTTTATTTCGGGCTGAAAAACACGTTTTGAAAACTGTGCTGTTCCTGCCCTATAAGTTACATGGTGGTGACCAAAGTTGCCAAAACGTGTTTATTTCTGCTGAAAAACACGTTGTGACAATTTCTGCACACTGGGGTTAAGGGCTGACTCAGTGTGCTCTTCTGAGCCAGGCAGTTACACTGCGATTCCAAGGGCTGAGAAAACGCGTTTATTTCGGGCTAAAAAACACGTTTTGAAAACTGTGCTGTTCCTGCCCTATAAGTTACATGGTGGTGACCAAAGTTGCCAAAACATGTTTATTTCTGCTGAAAAACAAGTTGTGACAATTTCTGCACACTGGGGTTAAGGGCTGACTTAGTGTGCTCTTCTGAGCCAGGCAGTTACACTGCGATTCCAAGGGCTGAGAAAACGCGTTTATTTCGGGCTGAAAAACACGTTTTGAAAACTGTGCTATTCCTTCCCTATAAGTTACATGGTGGTGACCAAAGTTGCCAAAACGTGTTTATTTCTGCTGAAAAACACGTTGTGACAATTTCTGATCACTGGGGTTAAGGGCTGACTCAGTGTGCTCTTCTGAGCCAGGCAGTTACACTGCGATTCCAAGGGCTGAGAAAACGCGTTTATTTCGGGCTGAAAAACACGTTTTGAAAACTGTGCTATTCCTTCCCTATAAGTTACATGGTGGTGACCAAAGTTGCCAAAACGTGTTTATTTCTGCTGAAAAACACGTTGTGACAATTTCTGATCACTGGGGTTAAGGGCTGACTCAGTGTGCTCTTTGGAGCCAGGCAGTTACACTGCGATTCCAAGGGCTGAGAAATGGCGTTTATTTCGAGCTGAAAAACACGTTTTGAAAACTGTGCTGTTCCTGCCCTATAAGTTACATGGTGGTGACCAAAGTTGCCAAAACGTGTTTATTTCTGCTGAAAAACAAGTTGTGACAATTTCTGCACACTGGGGTTAAGGGCTGACTCAGTGTGCTCTTCTGAGCCAGGCAGTTACACTGCGATTCCAAGGGCTGAGAAAACGCGTTTATTTCGGGCTGAAAAACACGTTTTGAAAACTGTGCTGTTCCTGCCCTATAAGTTACATGGTGGTGACCAAAGTTGCCAAAACATGTTTATTTCTGCTGAAAAACACGTTGTGACAATTTCTGCACACTGGGGTTAAGGGCTGACTCAGTGTGCTC
This sequence comes from Atractosteus spatula, assembly GCF_055471065.1. NCBI lineage: Eukaryota > Metazoa > Chordata > Actinopteri > Semionotiformes > Lepisosteidae > Atractosteus > Atractosteus spatula. The sequence continues at coordinate 200,713 of NW_028296631.1, forward strand.
TTCTGAGCCAGGCAGTTACACTGCGATTCCAAGGGCTGAGAAAACACGTTTATTTCGGGCTGAAAAACACGTTTTGAAAACTGTGCTGTTCCTGCCCTATAAGTTACATGGTGGTGACCAAAGTTGCCAAAACGTGTTTATTTCTGCTGAAAAACACGTTGTGACAATTTCTGCACACTGGGGTTAAGGGCTGACTCAGTGTGCTCTTCTGAGCCAGGCAGTTACACTGCGATTCCAAGGGCTGAGAAAACGCGTTTATTTCGGGCTAAAAAACACGTTTTGAAAACTGTGCTGTTCCTGCCCTATAAGTTACATGGTGGTGACCAAAGTTGCCAAAACATGTTTATTTCTGCTGAAAAACAAGTTGTGACAATTTCTGCACACTGGGGTTAAGGGCTGACTTAGTGTGCTCTTCTGAGCCAGGCAGTTACACTGCGATTCCAAGGGCTGAGAAAACGCGTTTATTTCGGGCTGAAAAACACGTTTTGAAAACTGTGCTATTCCTTCCCTATAAGTTACATGGTGGTGACCAAAGTTGCCAAAACGTGTTTATTTCTGCTGAAAAACACGTTGTGACAATTTCTGATCACTGGGGTTAAGGGCTGACTCAGTGTGCTCTTCTGAGCCAGGCAGTTACACTGCGATTCCAAGGGCTGAGAAAACGCGTTTATTTCGGGCTGAAAAACACGTTTTGAAAACTGTGCTATTCCTTCCCTATAAGTTACATGGTGGTGACCAAAGTTGCCAAAACGTGTTTATTTCTGCTGAAAAACACGTTGTGACAATTTCTGATCACTGGGGTTAAGGGCTGACTCAGTGTGCTCTTTGGAGCCAGGCAGTTACACTGCGATTCCAAGGGCTGAGAAATGGCGTTTATTTCGAGCTGAAAAACACGTTTTGAAAACTGTGCTGTTCCTGCCCTATAAGTTACATGGTGGTGACCAAAGTTGCCAAAACGTGTTTATTTCTGCTGAAAAACACGTTGTGACAATTTCTGCACACTGGGGTTAAGGGCTGACTCAGTGTGCTCTTCTGAGCCAGGCAGTTACACTGCGATTCCAAGGGCTGAGAAAACGCGTTTATTTCGGGCTGAAAAACACGTTTTGAAAACTGTGCTGTTCCTGCCCTATAAGTTACATGGTGGTGACTAAAGTTGCCAAAACATGTTTATTTCTGCTGAAAAACACGTTGTGACAATTTCTGCACACTGGGGTTAAGGGCTGACTCAGTGTGCTCTTCTGAACCAGGCAGTTACACTGCGATTCCAAGGGCTGAGAAAACGCGTTTATTTCGGGCTGAAAAACACGTTTTGAAAACTGTGCTGTTCCTTCCCTATAAGTTACATGGTGGTGACCAAAGTTGCCAAAACGTGTTTATTTCTGCTTAAAAACACGTTGTGACAATTTCTGCACACTGGGGTTAAGGGCTGACTCAGTGTGCTCTTCTGAGCCAGGCAGTTACACTGCGATTCCAAGGGCTGAGAAACGCGTTTATTTCGGGCTGAAAAACTCGTTTTGAAAACTGTGCTGTTCCTGCCCTATAAGTTACATGATGGTGACCAAAGTTGCCAAAACGTGTTTATTTCTGCTGAAAAACACGTTGTGACAATTTCTGCACACTGGGGTTAAGGGCTGACTCAGTGTGCTCTTCTGCGCCAGACAGTTACACTGCGATTCCAAGGGCTGAGAAAACGCGTTTATTTCGGGCTGAAAAACACGTTTTGAAAACTGTGCTGTTCCTGCCCTATAAGTTACATGGTGGTGACCAAAGTTGCCAAAACGTGTTTATTTCTGCTGAAAAACACGTTGTGACAATTTCTGCACACTGGGGTTAAGGGCTGACTCAGTGTGCTCTTCTGAGCCAGGCAGTTACACTGCGATTCCAAGGGCTGAGAAAACGCGTTTATTTCGGGCTGAGAAACACGTTTTGAAAACTGTGCTGTTCCTGCCCTATAAGTTACGTGGTGGTGACCAAAGTTACCAAAACGTGTTTATTTCTGCTGAAAAACACGTTGTGATAATTTCTGATCACTGGGGTTAAGGGCTGACTCAGTGTGCTCTTCGGAGCCAGGCAGTTACACTGCGATTCCAAGTGCTGAGAAATGGCGTTTATTTCGAGCTGAAAAACACGTTTTGAAAACTGTGCTGTTCCTGCCCTATAAGTTACATGGTGGTGACCAAAGTTGCCAAAACGTGTTTATTTCTGCTGAAAAACACGTTGTGACAATTTCTGCACACTGAGGTTAAGGGCTGACTCAGTGTGCTCTTCTGAGCCAGGCAGTTACACTGCGATTCCAAGGGCTGAGAAACGCGTTTATTTCGGGCTGAAAAACTCGTTTTGAAAACTGTGCTGTTCCTGCCCTATAAGTTACATGGTGGTGACCAAAGTTGCCAAAACGTGTTTATTTCTGCTGAAAAACACGTTGTGACAATTTCTGAACACTGGGGTTAAGGGCTGACTCAGTGTGCTCTTCTGCGCCAGACAGTTACACTGCGATTCCAAGGGCTGAGAAAACGCGTTTATTTCGGGCTGAAAAACACGTTTTGAAAACTGTGCTGTTCCTGCCCTATAAGTTACATGGTGGTGACCAAAGTTGCCAAAACGTGTTTATTTCTGCTGAAAAACACGTTGTGACAATTTCTGCACACTGGGGTTAAGGGCTGACTCAGTGTGCTCTTCTGAGCCAGGCAGTTACACTGCGATTCCAAGGGCTGAGAAATGGCGTTTATTTCGAGCTGAAAAACACGTTTTGAAAACTGTGCTGTTCCTGCCCTATAAGTTACATGGTGGTGACCAAAGTTGCCAAAACGTGTTTATTTCTGCTGAAAAACACGTTGTGACAATTTCTGATCACTGGGGTTAAGGGCTGACTCAGTGTGCTCTTCTGAGCCAGGCAGTTACACTGCGATTCCAAGGGCTGAGAAAACGCGTTTATTTCGGGCTGAAAAACACGTTTTGAAAACTGTGCTGTTCCTGCCCTATAAGTTACATGGTGGTGACCAAAGTTGCCGAAACGTGTTTATTTCTGCTGAAAAACACGTTGTGACAATTTCTGCACACTGGGGTTAAGGGCTGATTCAGTGTGCTCTTCTGAGCCAGGCAGTTACACTGCGATTCCAAGGGCTGAGAAAACGCGTTTATTTCGGGCTGAAAAACACGTTTTGAAAACTGTGCTGTTCCTGCCCTATAAGTTACATGGTGGTGACCAAAGTTGCCAAAACATGTTTATTTCTGCTGAAAAACACGTTGTGACAATTTCTGCACACTGGGGTTAAGGGCCGACTCAGTGTGCTCTTCTGAGCCAGGCAGTTACACTGCGATTCCAAGGGCTGAGAAAACGCGTTTATTTCGGGCTGAAAAACACGTTTTGAAAACTGTGCTATTCCTTCCCTATAAGTTACATGGTGGTGACCAAAGTTGCCAAAACGTGTTCATTTCTGCTGAAAAACACGTTGTGACAATTTCTGATCACTGGGGTTAAGGGCCGACTCAGTGTGCTCTTTGGAGCCAGGCAGTTACACTGCGATTCCAAGGGCTGAGAAAACGCGTTTATTTCGGGCTGAAAAACACGTTTTGAAAACTGTGCTGTTCCTGCCCTATAAGTACATGGTGGTGACCAAAGTTGCCGAAACGTGTTTATTTCTGCTTAAAAACACGTTGTGACAATTTCTGCACACTGGGGTTAAGGGTTGACTCAGTGTGCTCTTCTGAGCCAGGCAGTTACACTGCGATTCCAAGGGCTGAGAAAACGCGTTTATTTCGGGCTGAAAAACACGTTTTGAAAACTGTGCTGTTCCTGCCCTATAAGTTACATGGTGGTGACCAAAGTTGCCGAAACGTGTTTATTTCTGCTGAAAAACACGTTGTGACAATTTCTGCACACTGGGGTTAAGGGCTGATTCAGTGTGCTCTTCTGAGCCAGGCAGTTACACTGCGATTCCAAGGGCTGAGAAATCGCGTTTATTTCGGGCTGAAAAACACGTTTCGAAAACTGTGTTGTTCCAGCCCTATAAGTTACATGGTGGTGACCAAAGTTGCCAAAACGTGTTTATTTCTGCTGAAAAACACGTTGTGACAATTTCTGCACACTGGGGTTAAGGGCTGACTCAGTGTGCTCTTCTGAGCCAGGCAGTTACACTGCGATTCCAAGGGCTGAGAAAACACGTTTATTTCGGGCTGAAAAACACGTTTTGAAAACTGTGCTGTTCCTGCCCTATAAGTTACATGGTGGTGACCAAAGTTGCCAAAACATGTTTATTTCTGCTGAAAAACACGTTGTGACAATTTCTGCACACTGGGGTTAAGGGCTGACTCAGTGTGCTCTTCTGAGCCAGGCAGTTACACTGCGATTCCAAGGGCTGAGAAAACGCGTTTATTTCGGGCTGAAAAACACGTTTTGAAAACTGTGCTGTTCCTGCCCTATAAGTTACATGGTGGTGACCAAAGTTGCCAAAACATGTTTATTTCTGCTGAAAAACAAGTTGTGACAATTTCTGCACACTGGGGTTAAGGGCTGACTTAGTGTGCTCTTCTGAGCCAGGCAGTTACAGTGCGATTCCAAGGGCTGAGAAAACGCGTTTATTTCGGGCTGAAAAACACGTTTTGAAAACTGTGCTATTCCTTCCCTATAAGTTACATGGTGGTGACCAAAGTTGCCAAAACGTGTTTATTTCTGCTGAAAAACACGTTGTGACAATTTCTGATCACTGGGGTTAAGGGCTGACTCAGTGTGCTCTTTGGAGCCAGGCAGTTACACTGCGATTCCAAGGGCTGAGAAATGGCGTTTATTTCGAGCTGAAAAACACGTTTTGAAAACTGTGCTGTTCCTGCCCTATAAGTTACATGGTGGTGACCAAAGTTGCCAAAACGTGTTTATTTCTGCTTAAAAACACGTTGTGACAATTTCTGCACACTGGGGTTAAGGGCTGACTCAGTGTGCTCTTCTGAGCCAGGCAGTTACACTGCGATTCCAAGGGCTGAGAAAACGCGTTTATTTCGGGCTGAAAAACACGTTTTGAAAACTGTGCTGTTCCTGCCCTATAAGTTACATGGTGGTGACCAAAGTTGCCGAAACGTGTTTATTTCTGCTGAAAAACACGTTGTGACAATTTCTGCACACTGGGGTTAAGGGCTGATTCAGTGTGCTCTTCTGAGCCAGGCAGTTACACTGCGATTCCAAGGGCTGAGAAAACGCGTTTATTTCGGGCTGAAAAACACGTTTTGAAAACTGTGCTGTTCCTGCCCTATAAGTTACATGGTGGTGACCAAAGTTGCCAAAACATGTTTATTTCTACTGAAAAACACGTTGTGACAATTTCTGCACACTGGGGTTAAGGGCTGACTCAGTGTGCTCTTCTGAGCCAGGCAGTTACACTGCGATTCCAAGGGCTGAGAAAAAGCGTTTATTTCGGGCTGAAAAACACGTTTTGAAAACTGTGCTGTTCCTGCCCTATAACTTACATAGGGGTGACCAAAGTTGCCAAAACGTGTTTATTTCTGCTGAAAAACACGTTTTGACAATTTCTGATCACTGGGGTTAAGGGCTGACTCAGTGTGCTCTTCTGAGCCATGCAGTTACACTGCGATTCTAAGGGCTGAGAAAACGCGTTCATTTCGGGCTGAAAAACACGTTTTGAAAACTGTGCTGTTCCTGCCCTATAAGTTACATGGTGGTGACCAAAGTTGCCAAAACGTGTTTATTTCTGCTGAAAAACACGTTGTGACAATTTCTGCACACTGAGGTTAAGGGCTGACTCAGTGTGCTCTTCTGAGCCAGGCAGTTACACTGCGATTCCAAGGGCTGAGAAAACGCGTTTATTTCGGGCTGAAAAACTCGTTTTGAAAACTGTGCTGTTCCTGCCCTATAAGTTACATGGTGGTGACCAAAGTTGCCAAAACGTGTTTATTTCTGCTGAAAAACACGTTGTGACAATTTCTGCACACTGGGGTTAAGGGCTGACTCAGTGTGCTCTTCTGCGCCAGACAGTTACACTGCGATTCCAAGGGCTGAGAAAACGCGTTTATTTCGGGCTGAAAAACACGTTTTGAAAACTGTGCTGTTCCTGCCCTATAAGTTACATGGTGGTGACCAAAGTTGCCAAAACGTGTTTATTTCTGCTGAAAAACACGTTGTGACAATTTCTGCACACTGGGGTTAAGGGCTGACTCAGTGTGCTCTTCTGAGCCAGGCAGTTACACTGCGATTCCAAGGGCTGAGAAAACGCGTTTATTTCGGGCTGAAAACACGTTTTGAAAACTGTGTTGTTCCAGCCCTATAAGTTACATGGTGGTGACCAAAGTTGCCAAAACGTGTTTATTTCTGCTGATAAACAAGTTGTGACAATTTCTGCACACTGGGGTTAAGGGCTGACTCAGTGTGCTCTTCTGAGCCAGGCAGTTACACTGCGATTCCAAGGGCTGAGAAAACGCGTTTATTTCGGGCTAAAAAACACGTTTTGAAAACTGTGCTGTTCCTGCCCTATAAGTTACATGGTGGTGACCAAAGTTGCCAAAACATGTTTATTTCTGCTGAAAAACAAGTTGTGACAATTTCTGCACACTGGGGTTAAGGGCTGACTTAGTGTGCTCTTCTGAGCCAGGCAGTTACACTGCGATTCCAAGGGCTGGAAAACGCGTTTATTTCGGGCTGAAAAACACGTTTTGAAAACTGTGCTATTCCTTCCCTATAAGTTACATGGTGGTGACCAAAGTTGCCAAAACGTGTTTATTTCTGCTGAAAAACACGTTGTGACAATTTCTGATCACTGGGGTTAAGGGCTGATTCAGTGTGCTCTTCTGAGCCAGGCAGTTACACTGCGATTCCAAGGGCTGAGAAAACGCGTTTATTTCGGGCTGAAAAACACGTTTTGAAAACTGTGCTGTTCCTGCCCTATAAGTTACATGGTGGTGACCAAAGTTGCCAAAACATGTTTATTTCTGCTGAAAAACACGTTGTGACAATTTCTGCACACTGGGGTTAAGGGCCGACTCAGTGTGCTCTTCTGAGCCAGGCAGTTACACTGCGATTCCAAGGGCTGAGAAAACGCGTTTATTTCGGGCTGAAAAACACGTTTTGAAAACTGTGCTATTCCTTCCCTATAAGTTACATGGTGGTGACCAAAGTTGCCAAAACGTGTTTATTTCTGCTGAAAAACACGTTGTGACAATTTCTGATCACTGGGGTTAAGGGCCGACTCAGTGTGCTCTTTGGAGCCAGGCAGTTACACTGCGATTCCAAGGGCTGAGAAAACGCGTTTATTTCGGGCTGAAAAACACGTTTTGAAAACTGTGCTGTTCCTGCCCTATAAGTACATGGTGGTGACCAAAGTTGCCGAAACGTGTTTATTTCTGCTTAAAAACACGTTGTGACAATTTCTGCACACTGGGGTTAAGGGCTGACTCAGTGTGCTCTTCTGAGCCAGGCAGTTACACTGCGATTCCAAGGGCTGAGAAAACGCGTTTATTTCGGGCTGAAAAACACGTTTTGAAAACTGTGCTGTTCCTGCCCTATAAGTTACATGGTGGTGACCAAAGTTGCCGAAACGTGTTTATTTCTGCTGAAAAACACGTTGTGACAATTTCTGCACCCTGGGGTTAAGGGCTGATTCAGTGTGCTCTTCTGAGCCAGGCAGTTACACTGCGATTCCAAGGGCTGAGAAAACGCGTTTATTTCGGGCTGAAAAACACGTTTTGAAAACTGTGTTGTTCCAGCCCTATAAGTTACATGGTGGTGACCAAAGTTGCCAAAACATGTTTATTTCTGCTGAAAAACAAGTTGTGACAATTTCTGCACACTGGGGTTAAGGGCTGACTTAGTGTGCTCTTCTGAGCCAGGCAGTTACAGTGCGATTCCAAGGGCTGAGAAAACGCGTTTATTTCGGGCTGAAAAACACGTTTTGAAAACTGTGCTATTCCTTCCCTATAAGTTACATGGTGGTGACCAAAGTTGCCGAAACGTGTTTATTTCTGCTGAAAAACACGTTGTGACAATTTCTGATCACTGGGGTTAAGGGCTGACTCAGTGTGCTCTTCTGAGCCAGGCAGTTACACTGCGATTCCAAGGGCTGAGAAAACGCGTTTATTTCGGGCTGAAAAACACGTTTTGAAAACTGTGCTATTCCTTCCCTATAAGTTACATGGTGGTGACCAAAGTTGCCAAAACGTGTTTATTTCTGCTGAATAACACGTTGTGACAATTTCTGATCACTGGGGTTAAGGGCTGACTCAGTGTGCTCTTTGGAGCCAGGCAGTTACACTGCGATTCCAAGGGCTGAGAAATGGCGTTTATTTCGAGCTGAAAAACACGTTTTGAAAACTGTGCTGTTCCTGCCCTATAAGTTACATGGTGGTGACCAAAGTTGCCAAAACGTGTTTATTTCTGCTTAAAAACACGTTGTGACAATTTCTGCACACTGGGGTTAAGGGCTGACTCAGTGTGCTCTTCTGAGCCAGGCAGTTACACTGCGATTCCAAGGGCTGAGAAAACGCGTTTATTTCGGGCTGAAAAACACGTTTTGAAAACTGTGCTGTTCCTGCCCTATAAGTTACATGGTGGTGACCAAAGTTGCCGAAACGTGTTTATTTCTGCTGAAAAACACGTTGTGACAATTTCTGCACACTGGGGTTAAGGGCTGATTCAGTGTGCTCTTCTGAGCCAGGCAGTTACACTGCGATTCCAAGGGCTGAGAAAACGCGTTTATTTCGGGCTGAAAAACACGTTTTGAAAACTGTGCTGTTCCTGCCCTATAAGTTACATGGTGGTGACCAAAGTTGCCAAAACATGTTTATTTCTGCTGAAAAACAAGTTGTGACAATTTCTGCACACTGGGGTTAAGGGCCGACTCAGTGTGCTCTTCTGAGCCAGGCAGTTACACTGCGATTCCAAGGGCTGAGAAAACGCGTTTATTTCGGGCTGAAAAACACGTTTTGAAAACTGTGCTATTCCTTCCCTATAAGTTACATGGTGGTGACCAAAGTTGCCAAAACGTGTTTATTTCTGCTGAAAAACACGTTGTGACAATTTCTGATCACTTGGGTTAAGGGCTGACTCAGTGTGCTCTTTGGAGCCAGGCAGTTACACTGCGATTCCAAGGGCTGAGAAAACGCGTTTATTTCGGGCTGAAAAACACGTTTTGAAAACTGTGCTGTTCCTGCCCTATAAGTTACATGGTGGTGACCAAAGTTGCCGAAACGTGTTTATTTCTGCTTAAAAACACGTTGTGACAATTTCTGCACACTGGGGTTAAGGGTTGACTCAGTGTGCTCTTCTGAGCCAGGCAGTTACACTGCGATTCCAAGGGCTGAGAAAACGCGTTTATTTCGGGCTGAAAAACACGTTTTGAAAACTGTGCTATTCCTTCCCTATAAGTTACATGGTGGTGACCAAAGTTGCCGAAACGTGTTTATTTCTGCTGAAAAACACGTTGTGACAATTTCTGCACACTGGGGTTAAGGGCTGATTCAGTGTGCTATTCTGAGCCAGGCAGTTACACTGCGATTCCAAGGGCTGAGAAATCGCGTTTATTTCGGGCTGAAAAACACGTTTTGAAAACTGTGCTATTCCTTCCCTATAAGTTACATGGTGGTGACCAAAGTTGCCAAAACGTGTTTATTTCTGCTGAAAAATACGTTGTGATAATTTCTGAACACTGGGGTTAAGGGCTGACTCAGTGTGCTCTTTGGAGCCAGGCATTTACACTGCGATTCCAAGTGCTGAGAAATGGCGTTTATTTCGAGCTGAAAAACACGTTTTGAAAACTGTGCTGTTCCTGCCCTATAAGTTACATGGTGGTGACCAAAGTTGCCAAAACGTGTTTATTTCTGCTGAAAAACACGTTGTGACAATTTCTGCACACTGAGGTTAAGGGCTGACTCAGTGTGCTCTTCTGAGCCAGGCAGTTACACTGCGATTCCAAGGGCTGAGAAAACGCGTTTATTTCGGGCTGAAAAACTCGTTTTGAAAACTGTGCTGTTCCTGCCCTATAAGTTACATGGTGGTGACCAAAGTTGCCAAAACGTGTTTATTTCTGCTGAAAAACACGTTGTGACAATTTCTGCACACTGGGGTTAAGGGCTGACTCAGTGTGCTCTTCTGCGCCAGACAGTTACACTGCGATTCCAAGGGCTGAGAAAACGCGTTTATTTCGGGCTGAAAAACACGTTTTGAAAACTGTGCTGTTCCTGCCCTATAAGTTACATGGTGGTGACCAAAGTTGCCAAAACGTGTTTATTTCTGCTGAAAAACACGTTGTGACAATTTCTGCACACTGGGGTTAAGGGCTGACTCAGTGTGCTCTTCTGAGCCAGGCAGTTACACTGCGATTCCAAGGGCTGAGAAAACGCGTTTATTTCGGGCTGAAAACACGTTTTGAAAACTGTGTTGTTCCAGCCCTATAAGTTACATGGTGGTGACCAAAGTTGCCAAAACGTGTTTATTTCTGCTGATAAACAAGTTGTGACAATTTCTGCACACTGGGGTTAAGGGCTGACTCAGTGTGCTCTTCTGAGCCAGGCAGTTACACTGCGATTCCAAGGGCTGAGAAAACGCGTTTATTTCGGGCTAAAAAACACGTTTTGATAACTGTGCTGTTCCTGCCCTATAAGTTACATGGTGGTGACCAAAGTTGCCAACACATGTTTATTTCTGCTGAAAAACAAGTTGTGACAATTTCTGCACACTGGGGTTAAGGGCTGACTTAGTGTGCTCTTCTGAGCCAGGCAGTTACACTGCGATTCCAAGGGCTGGAAAACGCGTTTATTTCGGGCTGAAAAACACGTTTTGAAAACTGTGCTATTCCTTCCCTATAAGTTACATGGTGGTGACCAAAGTTGCCAAAACGTGTTTATTTCTGCTGAAAAACACGTTGTGACAATTTCTGATCACTGGGGTTAAGGGCTGACTCAGTGTGCTCTTCTGAGCCAGGCAGTTACACTGCGATTCCAAGGGCTGAGAAAACGCGTTTATTTCGCGCTGAAAAACACGTTTTGAAAACTGTGCTATTCCGTCCCTATAAGTTACATGGTGGTGACCAAAGTTGCCAAAACGTGTTTATTTCTGCTGAAAAACACGTTGTGACAATTTCTGATCACTGGGGTTAAGGGCTGACTCAGTGTGCTCTTCTGAGCCAGGCAGTTACACTGCGATTCCAAGGGCTGAGAAATGGCGTTTATTTCGAGCTGAAAAACACGTTTTGAAAACTGTCCTATTCCTGCCCTATAAGTTACATGGTGGTGACCAAAGTTGCCAAAACGTGTTTATTTCTGCTGAAAAACACGTTGTGACAATTTCTGATCACTGGGGTTAAGGGCTGACTCAGTGTGCTCTTCTGAGCCAGGCAGTTACACTGCGATTCCAAGGGCTGAGAAAACGCGTTTATTTCGGGCTGAAAAACACGTTTTGAAAACTGTGCTGTTCCTGCCCTATAAGTTACATGGTGGTGACCAAAGTTGCCGAAACGTGTTTATTTCTGCTGAAAAACAAGTTGTGACAATTTCTGCACACTGGGGTTAAGGGCTGACTCAGTGTGCTCTTCTGAGCCAGGCAGTTACACTGCGATTCCAAGGGCTGAGAAAACGCGTTTATTTCGGGCTGAGAAACACGTTTTGAAAACTGTGCTGTTCCTGCCCTATAAGTTACATGGTGGTGACCAAAGTTGCCAAAACGTGTTTATTTCTGCTGAAAAACACGTTGTGACAATTTCTGATCACTGGGGTTAAGGGCTGACTCAGTGTGCTCTTCTGAGCCAGGCAGTTACCATGCGATTCCAAGGGCTGAGAAAACGCGTTTATTTCGGGCTGAAAAACACGTTTTGAAAACTGTGCTGTTCCTGCCCTATAAGTTACATGGTGGTGACCAAAGTTGCCAAAACGTGTTTATTTCTGCTGAAAAACACGTTGTGACAATTTCTGATCACTGGGGTTAAGGGCTGACTCAGTGTGCTCTTCTGAGCCAGGCAGTTACTCTGCGATTCCAAGGCTGAGAAAACGCGTTTATTTCTGGCTGAAAAACACGTTTTGAAAACTGTGCTGTTCCTGCCCTATAAGTTACATGGTGGTGACCAAAGTTGCCAAAACGTGTTTATTTCTGCTGAAAAACACGTTGTGACAATTTCTGCACACTGAGGTTAAGGGCTGACTCAGTGTGCTCTTCTGAGCCAGGCAGTTACACTGCGATTCCAAGGGCTGAGTAAACGCGTTTATTTCGGGCTGAAAAACACGTTTTGAAAACTGTGCTATTCCTTCCCTATAAGTTACATGGTGGTGACCAAAGTTGCCAAAACGTGTTTATTTCTGCTGAAAAACACGTTGTGACAATTTCTGATCACTGGGGTTAAGGGCTGACTCAGTGTGCTCTTTGGAGCCAGGCAGTTACACTGCGATTCCAAGGGCTGAGAAATGGCGTTTATTTCGAGCTGAAAAACACGTTTTGAAAACTGTGCTGTTCCTGCCCTATAAGTTACATGGTGGTGACCAAAGTTGCCAAAACGTGTTTATTTCTGCTTAAAAACACGTTGTGACAATTTCTGCACACTGGGTTTAAGGGCTGACTCAGTGTGCTCTTCTGAGCCAGGCAGTTACACTGCGATTCCAAGGGCTGAGAAAACGCGTTTATTTCGGGCTGAAAAACACGTTTTGAAAACTGTGCTGTTCCTGCCCTATAAGTTACATGGTGGTGACCAAAGTTGCCGAAACGTGTTTATTTCTGCTGAAAAACACGTTGTGACAATTTCTGCACACTGGGGTTAAGGGCTGATTCAGTGTGCTCTTCTGAGCCAGGCAGTTACACTGCGATTCCAAGGGCTGAGAAAACGCGTTTATTTCGGGCTGAAAAACACGTTTTGAAAACTGTGTTGTTCCAGCCCTATAAGTTACATGGTGGTGACCAAAGTTGCCAAAACGTGTTTATTTCTGCTGAAAAACAAGTTGTGACAATTTCTGCACACTGGGGTTAAGGGCTGACTCAGTGTGCTCTTCTGAGCCAGGCAGTTACACTGCGATTCCAAGGGCTGAGAAAACGCGTTTATTTCGGGCTGAAAAACACGTTTTGAAAACTGTGCTGTTCCTGCCCTATAAGTTACATGGTGGTGACCAAAGTTGCCAAAACATGTTTATTTCTGCTGAAAAACACGTTGTGACAATTTCTGCACACTGGGGTTAAGGGCTGACTCAGTGTGCTCTTCTGAGCCAGGCAGTTACACTGCGATTCCAAGGGCTGAGAAAACACGTTTATTTCGGGCTGAAAAACACGTTTTGAAAACTGTGCTGTTCCTGCCCTATAAGTTACATGGTGGTGACCAAAGTTGCCAAAACGTGTTTATTTCTGCTGAAAAACACGTTGTGACAATTTCTGCACACTGGGGTTAAGGGCTGACTCAGTGTGCTCTTCTGAGCCAGGCAGTTACACTGCGATTCCAAGGGCTGAGAAAACGCGTTTATTTCGGGCTAAAAAACACGTTTTGAAAACTGTGCTGTTCCTGCCCTATAAGTTACATGGTGGTGACCAAAGTTGCCAAAACATGTTTATTTCTGCTGAAAAACAAGTTGTGACAATTTCTGCACACTGGGGTTAAGGGCTGACTTAGTGTGCTCTTCTGAGCCAGGCAGTTACACTGCGATTCCAAGGGCTGAGAAAACGCGTTTATTTCGGGCTGAAAAACACGTTTTGAAAACTGTGCTATTCCTTCCCTATAAGTTACATGGTGGTGACCAAAGTTGCCAAAACGTGTTTATTTCTGCTGAAAAACACGTTGTGACAATTTCTGATCACTGGGGTTAAGGGCTGACTCAGTGTGCTCTTCTGAGCCAGGCAGTTACACTGCGATTCCAAGGGCTGAGAAAACGCGTTTATTTCGGGCTGAAAAACACGTTTTGAAAACTGTGCTATTCCTTCCCTATAAGTTACATGGTGGTGACCAAAGTTGCCAAAACGTGTTTATTTCTGCTGAAAAACACGTTGTGACAATTTCTGATCACTGGGGTTAAGGGCTGACTCAGTGTGCTCTTTGGAGCCAGGCAGTTACACTGCGATTCCAAGGGCTGAGAAATGGCGTTTATTTCGAGCTGAAAAACACGTTTTGAAAACTGTGCTGTTCCTGCCCTATAAGTTACATGGTGGTGACCAAAGTTGCCAAAACGTGTTTATTTCTGCTGAAAAACAAGTTGTGACAATTTCTGCACACTGGGGTTAAGGGCTGACTCAGTGTGCTCTTCTGAGCCAGGCAGTTACACTGCGATTCCAAGGGCTGAGAAAACGCGTTTATTTCGGGCTGAAAAACACGTTTTGAAAACTGTGCTGTTCCTGCCCTATAAGTTACATGGTGGTGACCAAAGTTGCCAAAACATGTTTATTTCTGCTGAAAAACACGTTGTGACAATTTCTGCACACTGGGGTTAAGGGCTGACTCAGTGTGCTCTTCTGAGCCAGGCAGTTACACTGCGATTCCAAGGGCTGAGAAAACACGTTTATTTCGGGCTGAAAAACACGTTTTGAAAACTGTGCTGTTCCTGCCCTATAAGTTACATGGTGGTGACCAAAGTTGCCAAAACGTGTTTATTTCTGCTGAAAAACACGTTGTGACAATTTCTGCACACTGGGGTTAAGGGCTGACTCAGTGTGCTCTTCTGAGCCAGGCAGTTACACTGCGATTCCAAGGGCTGAGAAAACGCGTTTATTTCGGGCTAAAAAACACGTTTTGAAAACTGTGCTGTTCCTGCCCTATAAGTTACATGGTGGTGACCAAAGTTGCCAAAACATGTTTATTTCTGCTGAAAAACAAGTTGTGACAATTTCTGCACACTGGGGTTAAGGGCTGACTTAGTGTGCTCTTCTGAGCCAGGCAGTTACACTGCGATTCCAAGGGCTGAGAAAACGCGTTTATTTCGGGCTGAAAAACACGTTTTGAAAACTGTGCTATTCCTTCCCTATAAGTTACATGGTGGTGACCAAAGTTGCCAAAACGTGTTTATTTCTGCTGAAAAACACGTTGTGACAATTTCTGATCACTGGGGTTAAGGGCTGACTCAGTGTGCTCTTCTGAGCCAGGCAGTTACACTGCGATTCCAAGGGCTGAGAAAACGCGTTTATTTCGGGCTGAAAAACACGTTTTGAAAACTGTGCTATTCCTTCCCTATAAGTTACATGGTGGTGACCAAAGTTGCCAAAACGTGTTTATTTCTGCTGAAAAACACGTTGTGACAATTTCTGATCACTGGGGTTAAGGGCTGACTCAGTGTGCTCTTTGGAGCCAGGCAGTTACACTGCGATTCCAAGGGCTGAGAAATGGCGTTTATTTCGAGCTGAAAAACACGTTTTGAAAACTGTGCTGTTCCTGCCCTATAAGTTACATGGTGGTGACCAAAGTTGCCAAAACGTGTTTATTTCTGCTGAAAAACACGTTGTGACAATTTCTGCACACTGGGGTTAAGGGCTGACTCAGTGTGCTCTTCTGAGCCAGGCAGTTACACTGCGATTCCAAGGGCTGAGAAAACGCGTTTATTTCGGGCTGAAAAACACGTTTTGAAAACTGTGCTGTTCCTGCCCTATAAGTTACATGGTGGTGACTAAAGTTGCCAAAACATGTTTATTTCTGCTGAAAAACACGTTGTGACAATTTCTGCACACTGGGGTTAAGGGCTGACTCAGTGTGCTCTTCTGAACCAGGCAGTTACACTGCGATTCCAAGGGCTGAGAAAACGCGTTTATTTCGGGCTGAAAAACACGTTTTGAAAACTGTGCTGTTCCTTCCCTATAAGTTACATGGTGGTGACCAAAGTTGCCAAAACGTGTTTATTTCTGCTTAAAAACACGTTGTGACAATTTCTGCACACTGGGGTTAAGGGCTGACTCAGTGTGCTCTTCTGAGCCAGGCAGTTACACTGCGATTCCAAGGGCTGAGAAACGCGTTTATTTCGGGCTGAAAAACTCGTTTTGAAAACTGTGCTGTTCCTGCCCTATAAGTTACATGATGGTGACCAAAGTTGCCAAAACGTGTTTATTTCTGCTGAAAAACACGTTGTGACAATTTCTGCACACTGGGGTTAAGGGCTGACTCAGTGTGCTCTTCTGCGCCAGACAGTTACACTGCGATTCCAAGGGCTGAGAAAACGCGTTTATTTCGGGCTGAAAAACACGTTTTGAAAACTGTGCTGTTCCTGCCCTATAAGTTACATGGTGGTGACCAAAGTTGCCAAAACGTGTTTATTTCTGCTGAAAAACACGTTGTGACAATTTCTGCACACTGGGGTTAAGGGCTGACTCAGTGTGCTCTTCTGAGCCAGGCAGTTACACTGCGATTCCAAGGGCTGAGAAAACGCGTTTATTTCGGGCTGAGAAACACGTTTTGAAAACTGTGCTGTTCCTGCCCTATAAGTTACGTGGTGGTGACCAAAGTTACCAAAACGTGTTTATTTCTGCTGAAAAACACGTTGTGATAATTTCTGATCACTGGGGTTAAGGGCTGACTCAGTGTGCTCTTCGGAGCCAGGCAGTTACACTGCGATTCCAAGTGCTGAGAAATGGCGTTTATTTCGAGCTGAAAAACACGTTTTGAAAACTGTGCTGTTCCTGCCCTATAAGTTACATGGTGGTGACCAAAGTTGCCAAAACGTGTTTATTTCTGCTGAAAAACACGTTGTGACAATTTCTGCACACTGAGGTTAAGGGCTGACTCAGTGTGCTCTTCTGAGCCAGGCAGTTACACTGCGATTCCAAGGGCTGAGAAACGCGTTTATTTCGGGCTGAAAAACTCGTTTTGAAAACTGTGCTGTTCCTGCCCTATAAGTTACATGGTGGTGACCAAAGTTGCCAAAACGTGTTTATTTCTGCTGAAAAACACGTTGTGACAATTTCTGAACACTGGGGTTAAGGGCTGACTCAGTGTGCTCTTCTGCGCCAGACAGTTACACTGCGATTCCAAGGGCTGAGAAAACGCGTTTATTTCGGGCTGAAAAACACGTTTTGAAAACTGTGCTGTTCCTGCCCTATAAGTTACATGGTGGTGACCAAAGTTGCCAAAACGTGTTTATTTCTGCTGAAAAACACGTTGTGACAATTTCTGCACACTGGGGTTAAGGGCTGACTCAGTGTGCTCTTCTGAGCCAGGCAGTTACACTGCGATTCCAAGGGCTGAGAAATGGCGTTTATTTCGAGCTGAAAAACACGTTTTGAAAACTGTGCTGTTCCTGCCCTATAAGTTACATGGTGGTGACCAAAGTTGCCAAAACGTGTTTATTTCTGCTGAAAAACACGTTGTGACAATTTCTGATCACTGGGGTTAAGGGCTGACTCAGTGTGCTCTTCTGAGCCAGGCAGTTACACTGCGATTCCAAGGGCTGAGAAAACGCGTTTATTTCGGGCTGAAAAACACGTTTTGAAAACTGTGCTGTTCCTGCCCTATAAGTTACATGGTGGTGACCAAAGTTGCCGAAACGTGTTTATTTCTGCTGAAAAACACGTTGTGACAATTTCTGCACACTGGGGTTAAGGGCTGATTCAGTGTGCTCTTCTGAGCCAGGCAGTTACACTGCGATTCCAAGGGCTGAGAAAACGCGTTTATTTCGGGCTGAAAAACACGTTTTGAAAACTGTGCTGTTCCTGCCCTATAAGTTACATGGTGGTGACCAAAGTTGCCAAAACATGTTTATTTCTGCTGAAAAACACGTTGTGACAATTTCTGCACACTGGGGTTAAGGGCCGACTCAGTGTGCTCTTCTGAGCCAGGCAGTTACACTGCGATTCCAAGGGCTGAGAAAACGCGTTTATTTCGGGCTGAAAAACACGTTTTGAAAACTGTGCTATTCCTTCCCTATAAGTTACATGGTGGTGACCAAAGTTGCCAAAACGTGTTCATTTCTGCTGAAAAACACGTTGTGACAATTTCTGATCACTGGGGTTAAGGGCCGACTCAGTGTGCTCTTTGGAGCCAGGCAGTTACACTGCGATTCCAAGGGCTGAGAAAACGCGTTTATTTCGGGCTGAAAAACACGTTTTGAAAACTGTGCTGTTCCTGCCCTATAAGTACATGGTGGTGACCAAAGTTGCCGAAACGTGTTTATTTCTGCTTAAAAACACGTTGTGACAATTTCTGCACACTGGGGTTAAGGGTTGACTCAGTGTGCTCTTCTGAGCCAGGCAGTTACACTGCGATTCCAAGGGCTGAGAAAACGCGTTTATTTCGGGCTGAAAAACACGTTTTGAAAACTGTGCTGTTCCTGCCCTATAAGTTACATGGTGGTGACCAAAGTTGCCGAAACGTGTTTATTTCTGCTGAAAAACACGTTGTGACAATTTCTGCACACTGGGGTTAAGGGCTGATTCAGTGTGCTCTTCTGAGCCAGGCAGTTACACTGCGATTCCAAGGGCTGAGAAATCGCGTTTATTTCGGGCTGAAAAACACGTTTCGAAAACTGTGTTGTTCCAGCCCTATAAGTTACATGGTGGTGACCAAAGTTGCCAAAACGTGTTTATTTCTGCTGAAAAACACGTTGTGACAATTTCTGCACACTGGGGTTAAGGGCTGACTCAGTGTGCTCTTCTGAGCCAGGCAGTTACACTGCGATTCCAAGGGCTGAGAAAACACGTTTATTTCGGGCTGAAAAACACGTTTTGAAAACTGTGCTGTTCCTGCCCTATAAGTTACATGGTGGTGACCAAAGTTGCCAAAACATGTTTATTTCTGCTGAAAAACACGTTGTGACAATTTCTGCACACTGGGGTTAAGGGCTGACTCAGTGTGCTCTTCTGAGCCAGGCAGTTACACTGCGATTCCAAGGGCTGAGAAAACGCGTTTATTTCGGGCTGAAAAACACGTTTTGAAAACTGTGCTGTTCCTGCCCTATAAGTTACATGGTGGTGACCAAAGTTGCCAAAACATGTTTATTTCTGCTGAAAAACAAGTTGTGACAATTTCTGCACACTGGGGTTAAGGGCTGACTTAGTGTGCTCTTCTGAGCCAGGCAGTTACAGTGCGATTCCAAGGGCTGAGAAAACGCGTTTATTTCGGGCTGAAAAACACGTTTTGAAAACTGTGCTATTCCTTCCCTATAAGTTACATGGTGGTGACCAAAGTTGCCAAAACGTGTTTATTTCTGCTGAAAAACACGTTGTGACAATTTCTGATCACTGGGGTTAAGGGCTGACTCAGTGTGCTCTTTGGAGCCAGGCAGTTACACTGCGATTCCAAGGGCTGAGAAATGGCGTTTATTTCGAGCTGAAAAACACGTTTTGAAAACTGTGCTGTTCCTGCCCTATAAGTTACATGGTGGTGACCAAAGTTGCCAAAACGTGTTTATTTCTGCTTAAAAACACGTTGTGACAATTTCTGCACACTGGGGTTAAGGGCTGACTCAGTGTGCTCTTCTGAGCCAGGCAGTTACACTGCGATTCCAAGGGCTGAGAAAACGCGTTTATTTCGGGCTGAAAAACACGTTTTGAAAACTGTGCTGTTCCTGCCCTATAAGTTACATGGTGGTGACCAAAGTTGCCGAAACGTGTTTATTTCTGCTGAAAAACACGTTGTGACAATTTCTGCACACTGGGGTTAAGGGCTGATTCAGTGTGCTCTTCTGAGCCAGGCAGTTACACTGCGATTCCAAGGGCTGAGAAAACGCGTTTATTTCGGGCTGAAAAACACGTTTTGAAAACTGTGCTGTTCCTGCCCTATAAGTTACATGGTGGTGACCAAAGTTGCCAAAACATGTTTATTTCTACTGAAAAACACGTTGTGACAATTTCTGCACACTGGGGTTAAGGGCTGACTCAGTGTGCTCTTCTGAGCCAGGCAGTTACACTGCGATTCCAAGGGCTGAGAAAAAGCGTTTATTTCGGGCTGAAAAACACGTTTTGAAAACTGTGCTGTTCCTGCCCTATAACTTACATAGGGGTGACCAAAGTTGCCAAAACGTGTTTATTTCTGCTGAAAAACACGTTTTGACAATTTCTGATCACTGGGGTTAAGGGCTGACTCAGTGTGCTCTTCTGAGCCATGCAGTTACACTGCGATTCTAAGGGCTGAGAAAACGCGTTCATTTCGGGCTGAAAAACACGTTTTGAAAACTGTGCTGTTCCTGCCCTATAAGTTACATGGTGGTGACCAAAGTTGCCAAAACGTGTTTATTTCTGCTGAAAAACACGTTGTGACAATTTCTGCACACTGAGGTTAAGGGCTGACTCAGTGTGCTCTTCTGAGCCAGGCAGTTACACTGCGATTCCAAGGGCTGAGAAAACGCGTTTATTTCGGGCTGAAAAACTCGTTTTGAAAACTGTGCTGTTCCTGCCCTATAAGTTACATGGTGGTGACCAAAGTTGCCAAAACGTGTTTATTTCTGCTGAAAAACACGTTGTGACAATTTCTGCACACTGGGGTTAAGGGCTGACTCAGTGTGCTCTTCTGCGCCAGACAGTTACACTGCGATTCCAAGGGCTGAGAAAACGCGTTTATTTCGGGCTGAAAAACACGTTTTGAAAACTGTGCTGTTCCTGCCCTATAAGTTACATGGTGGTGACCAAAGTTGCCAAAACGTGTTTATTTCTGCTGAAAAACACGTTGTGACAATTTCTGCACACTGGGGTTAAGGGCTGACTCAGTGTGCTCTTCTGAGCCAGGCAGTTACACTGCGATTCCAAGGGCTGAGAAAACGCGTTTATTTCGGGCTGAAAACACGTTTTGAAAACTGTGTTGTTCCAGCCCTATAAGTTACATGGTGGTGACCAAAGTTGCCAAAACGTGTTTATTTCTGCTGATAAACAAGTTGTGACAATTTCTGCACACTGGGGTTAAGGGCTGACTCAGTGTGCTCTTCTGAGCCAGGCAGTTACACTGCGATTCCAAGGGCTGAGAAAACGCGTTTATTTCGGGCTAAAAAACACGTTTTGAAAACTGTGCTGTTCCTGCCCTATAAGTTACATGGTGGTGACCAAAGTTGCCAAAACATGTTTATTTCTGCTGAAAAACAAGTTGTGACAATTTCTGCACACTGGGGTTAAGGGCTGACTTAGTGTGCTCTTCTGAGCCAGGCAGTTACACTGCGATTCCAAGGGCTGGAAAACGCGTTTATTTCGGGCTGAAAAACACGTTTTGAAAACTGTGCTATTCCTTCCCTATAAGTTACATGGTGGTGACCAAAGTTGCCAAAACGTGTTTATTTCTGCTGAAAAACACGTTGTGACAATTTCTGATCACTGGGGTTAAGGGCTGATTCAGTGTGCTCTTCTGAGCCAGGCAGTTACACTGCGATTCCAAGGGCTGAGAAAACGCGTTTATTTCGGGCTGAAAAACACGTTTTGAAAACTGTGCTGTTCCTGCCCTATAAGTTACATGGTGGTGACCAAAGTTGCCAAAACATGTTTATTTCTGCTGAAAAACACGTTGTGACAATTTCTGCACACTGGGGTTAAGGGCCGACTCAGTGTGCTCTTCTGAGCCAGGCAGTTACACTGCGATTCCAAGGGCTGAGAAAACGCGTTTATTTCGGGCTGAAAAACACGTTTTGAAAACTGTGCTATTCCTTCCCTATAAGTTACATGGTGGTGACCAAAGTTGCCAAAACGTGTTTATTTCTGCTGAAAAACACGTTGTGACAATTTCTGATCACTGGGGTTAAGGGCCGACTCAGTGTGCTCTTTGGAGCCAGGCAGTTACACTGCGATTCCAAGGGCTGAGAAAACGCGTTTATTTCGGGCTGAAAAACACGTTTTGAAAACTGTGCTGTTCCTGCCCTATAAGTACATGGTGGTGACCAAAGTTGCCGAAACGTGTTTATTTCTGCTTAAAAACACGTTGTGACAATTTCTGCACACTGGGGTTAAGGGTTGACTCAGTGTGCTCTTCTGAGCCAGGCAGTTACACTGCGATTCCAAGGGCTGAGAAAACGCGTTTATTTCGGGCTGAAAAACACGTTTTGAAAACTGTGCTGTTCCTGCCCTATAAGTTACATGGTGGTGACCAAAGTTGCCGAAACGTGTTTATTTCTGCTGAAAAACACGTTGTGACAATTTCTGCACACTGGGGTTAAGGGCTGATTCAGTGTGCTCTTCTGAGCCAGGCAGTTACACTGCGATTCCAAGGGCTGAGAAATCGCGTTTATTTCGGGCTGAAAAACACGTTTCGAAAACTGTGTTGTTCCAGCCCTATAAGTTACATGGTGGTGACCAAAGTTGCCAAAACGTGTTTATTTCTGCTGAAAAACACGTTGTGACAATTTCTGCACACTGGGGTTAAGGGCTGACTCAGTGTGCTCTTCTGAGCCAGGCAGTTACACTGCGATTCCAAGGGCTGAGAAAACACGTTTATTTCGGGCTGAAAAACACGTTTTGAAAACTGTGCTGTTCCTGCCCTATAAGTTACATGGTGGTGACCAAAGTTGCCAAAACATGTTTATTTCTGCTGAAAAACAAGTTGTGACAATTTCTGATCACTGGGGTTAAGGGCTGACTCAGTGTGCTCTTTGGAGCCAGGCAGTTACACTGCGATTCCAAGGGCTGAGAAATGGCGTTTATTTCGAGCTGAAAAACACGTTTTGAAAACTGTGCTGTTCCTGCCCTATAAGTTACATGGTGGTGACCAAAGTTGCCAAAACGTGTTTATTTCTGCTTAAAAACACGTTGTGACAATTTCTGCACACTGGGGTTAAGGGCTGACTCAGTGTGCTCTTCTGAGCCAGGCAGTTACACTGCGATTCTAAGGGCTGAGAAAACGCGTTTATTTCGGGCTGAAAAACACGTTTTGAAAACTGTGCTGTTCCTGCCCTATAACTTACATAGGGGTGACCAAAGTTGCCAAAACGTGTTTATTTCTGCTGAAAAACACGTTTTGACAATTTCTGCACACTGGGGTTAAGGGCTGACTCAGTGTGCTCTTCTGCGCCAGACAGTTACACTGCGATTCCAAGGGCTGAGAAAACGCGTTTATTTCGGGCTAAAAAACACGTTTTGAAAACTGTGCTGTTCCTGCCCTATAAGTTACATGGTGGTGACCAAAGTTGCCAAAACATGTTTATTTCTGCTGAAAAACAAGTTGTGACAATTTCTGCACACTGGGGTTAAGGGCTGACTTAGTGTGCTCTTCTGAGCCAGGCAGTTACACTGCGATTCCAAGGGCTGGAAAACGCGTTTATTTCGGGCTGAAAAACACGTTTTGAAAACTGTGCTATTCCTTCCCTATAAGTTACATGGTGGTGACCAAAGTTGCCAAAACGTGTTTATTTCTGCTGAAAAACACGTTGTGACAATTTCTGATCACTGGGGTTAAGGGCTGACTCAGTGTGCTCTTCTGAGCCAGGCAGTTACACTGCGATTCCAAGGGCTGAGAAAACGCGTTTATTTCGCGCTGAAAAACACGTTTTGAAAACTGTGCTATTCCTTCCCTATAAGTTACATGGTGGTGACCAAAGTTGCCAAAACGTGTTTATTTCTGCTGAAAAACACGTTGTGACAATTTCTGATCACTGGGGTTAAGGGCTGACTCAGTGTGCTCTTCTGAGCCAGGCAGTTACACTGCGATTCCAAGGGCTGAGAAATGGCGTTTATTTCGAGCTGAAAAACACGTTTTGAAAACTGTCCTATTCCTGCCCTATAAGTTACATGGTGGTGACCAAAGTTGCCAAAACGTGTTTATTTCTGCTGAAAAACACGTTGTGACAATTTCTGATCACTGGGGTTAAGGGCTGACTCAGTGTGCTCTTCTGAGCCAGGCAGTTACACTGCGATTCCAAGGGCTGAGAAAACGCGTTTATTTCGGGCTGAAAAACACGTTTTGAAAACTGTGCTGTTCCTGCCCTATAAGTTACATGGTGGTGACCAAAGTTGCCGAAACGTGTTTATTTCTGCTGAAAAACAAGTTGTGACAATTTCTGCACACTGGGGTTAAGGGCTGACTCAGTGTGCTCTTCTGAGCCAGGCAGTTACACTGCGATTCCAAGGGCTGAGAAAACGCGTTTATTTTGGGCTGAGAAACACGTTTTGAAAACTGTGCTGTTCCTGCCCTATAAGTTACATGGTGGTGACCAAAGTTGCCAAAACGTGTTTATTTCTGCTGAAAAACACGTTGTGACAATTTCTGATCACTGGGGTTAAGGGCTGACTCAGTGTGCTCTTCTGAGCCAGGCAGTTACCATGCGATTCCAAGGGCTGAGAAAACGCGTTTATTTCGGGCTGAGAAACACGTTTTGAAAACTGTGCTGTTCCTGCCCTATAAGTTACATGGTGGTGACCAAAGTTGCCGAAACGTGTTTATTTCTGCTGAAAAACACGTTGTGACAATTTCTGCACACTGGGGTTAAGGGCTGATTCAGTGTGCTCTTCTGAGCCAGGCAGTTACACTGCGATTCCAAGGGCTGAGAAATCGCGTTTATTTCGGGCTGAAAAACACGTTTCGAAAACTGTGTTGTTCCAGCCCTATAAGTTACATGGTGGTGACCAAAGTTGCCAAAACGTGTTTATTTCTGCTGAAAAACACGTTGTGACAATTTCTGCACACTGGGGTTAAGGGCTGACTCAGTGTGCTCTTCTGAGCCAGGCAGTTACACTGCGATTCCAAGGGCTGAGAAAACACGTTTATTTCGGGCTGAAAAACACGTTTTGAAAACTGTGCTGTTCCTGCCCTATAAGTTACATGGTGGTGACCAAAGTTGCCAAAACATGTTTATTTCTGCTGAAAAACACGTTGTGACAATTTCTGCACACTGGGGTTAAGGGCTGACTCAGTGTGCTCTTCTGAGCCAGGCAGTTACACTGCGATTCCAAGGGCTGAGAAAACACGTTTATTTCGGGCTGAAAAACACGTTTTGAAAACTGTGCTGTTCCTGCCCTATAAGTTACATGGTGGTGACCAAAGTTGCCAAAACGTGTTTATTTCTGCTGAAAAACACGTTGTGACAATTTCTGCACACTGGGGTTAAGGGCTGACTCAGTGTGCTCTTCTGAGCCAGGCAGTTACACTGCGATTCCAAGGGCTGAGAAAACGCGTTTATTTCGGGCTAAAAAACACGTTTTGAAAACTGTGCTGTTCCTGCCCTATAAGTTACATGGTGGTGACCAAAGTTGCCAAAACATGTTTATTTCTGCTGAAAAACAAGTTGTGACAATTTCTGCACACTGGGGTTAAG
The DNA here is from genome assembly GCF_055471065.1 of Atractosteus spatula. NCBI lineage: Eukaryota > Metazoa > Chordata > Actinopteri > Semionotiformes > Lepisosteidae > Atractosteus > Atractosteus spatula. The sequence goes on from NW_028296631.1 coordinate 225,811, forward strand.
GGCTGACTTAGTGTGCTCTTCTGAGCCAGGCAGTTACACTGCGATTCCAAGGGCTGAGAAAACGCGTTTATTTCGGGCTGAAAAACACGTTTTGAAAACTGTGCTATTCCTTCCCTATAAGTTACATGGTGGTGACCAAAGTTGCCAAAACGTGTTTATTTCTGCTGAAAAACACGTTGTGACAATTTCTGATCACTGGGGTTAAGGGCTGACTCAGTGTGCTCTTCTGAGCCAGGCAGTTACACTGCGATTCCAAGGGCTGAGAAAACGCGTTTATTTCGGGCTGAAAAACACGTTTTGAAAACTGTGCTATTCCTTCCCTATAAGTTACATGGTGGTGACCAAAGTTGCCAAAACGTGTTTATTTCTGCTGAAAAACACGTTGTGACAATTTCTGATCACTGGGGTTAAGGGCTGACTCAGTGTGCTCTTTGGAGCCAGGCAGTTACACTGCGATTCCAAGGGCTGAGAAATGGCGTTTATTTCGAGCTGAAAAACACGTTTTGAAAACTGTGCTGTTCCTGCCCTATAAGTTACATGGTGGTGACCAAAGTTGCCAAAACGTGTTTATTTCTGCTGAAAAACACGTTGTGACAATTTCTGCACACTGGGGTTAAGGGCTGACTCAGTGTGCTCTTCTGAGCCAGGCAGTTACACTGCGATTCCAAGGGCTGAGAAAACGCGTTTATTTCGGGCTGAAAAACACGTTTTGAAAACTGTGCTGTTCCTGCCCTATAAGTTACATGGTGGTGACTAAAGTTGCCAAAACATGTTTATTTCTGCTGAAAAACACGTTGTGACAATTTCTGCACACTGGGGTTAAGGGCTGACTCAGTGTGCTCTTCTGAACCAGGCAGTTACACTGCGATTCCAAGGGCTGAGAAAACGCGTTTATTTCGGGCTGAAAAACACGTTTTGAAAACTGTGCTGTTCCTTCCCTATAAGTTACATGGTGGTGACCAAAGTTGCCAAAACGTGTTTATTTCTGCTTAAAAACACGTTGTGACAATTTCTGCACACTGGGGTTAAGGGCTGACTCAGTGTGCTCTTCTGAGCCAGGCAGTTACACTGCGATTCCAAGGGCTGAGAAACGCGTTTATTTCGGGCTGAAAAACTCGTTTTGAAAACTGTGCTGTTCCTGCCCTATAAGTTACATGATGGTGACCAAAGTTGCCAAAACGTGTTTATTTCTGCTGAAAAACACGTTGTGACAATTTCTGCACACTGGGGTTAAGGGCTGACTCAGTGTGCTCTTCTGCGCCAGACAGTTACACTGCGATTCCAAGGGCTGAGAAAACGCGTTTATTTCGGGCTGAAAAACACGTTTTGAAAACTGTGCTGTTCCTGCCCTATAAGTTACATGGTGGTGACCAAAGTTGCCAAAACGTGTTTATTTCTGCTGAAAAACACGTTGTGACAATTTCTGCACACTGGGGTTAAGGGCTGACTCAGTGTGCTCTTCTGAGCCAGGCAGTTACACTGCGATTCCAAGGGCTGAGAAAACGCGTTTATTTCGGGCTGAGAAACACGTTTTGAAAACTGTGCTGTTCCTGCCCTATAAGTTACGTGGTGGTGACCAAAGTTACCAAAACGTGTTTATTTCTGCTGAAAAACACGTTGTGATAATTTCTGATCACTGGGGTTAAGGGCTGACTCAGTGTGCTCTTCGGAGCCAGGCAGTTACACTGCGATTCCAAGTGCTGAGAAATGGCGTTTATTTCGAGCTGAAAAACACGTTTTGAAAACTGTGCTGTTCCTGCCCTATAAGTTACATGGTGGTGACCAAAGTTGCCAAAACGTGTTTATTTCTGCTGAAAAACACGTTGTGACAATTTCTGCACACTGAGGTTAAGGGCTGACTCAGTGTGCTCTTCTGAGCCAGGCAGTTACACTGCGATTCCAAGGGCTGAGAAACGCGTTTATTTCGGGCTGAAAAACTCGTTTTGAAAACTGTGCTGTTCCTGCCCTATAAGTTACATGGTGGTGACCAAAGTTGCCAAAACGTGTTTATTTCTGCTGAAAAACACGTTGTGACAATTTCTGAACACTGGGGTTAAGGGCTGACTCAGTGTGCTCTTCTGCGCCAGACAGTTACACTGCGATTCCAAGGGCTGAGAAAACGCGTTTATTTCGGGCTGAAAAACACGTTTTGAAAACTGTGCTGTTCCTGCCCTATAAGTTACATGGTGGTGACCAAAGTTGCCAAAACGTGTTTATTTCTGCTGAAAAACACGTTGTGACAATTTCTGCACACTGGGGTTAAGGGCTGACTCAGTGTGCTCTTCTGAGCCAGGCAGTTACACTGCGATTCCAAGGGCTGAGAAATGGCGTTTATTTCGAGCTGAAAAACACGTTTTGAAAACTGTGCTGTTCCTGCCCTATAAGTTACATGGTGGTGACCAAAGTTGCCAAAACGTGTTTATTTCTGCTGAAAAACACGTTGTGACAATTTCTGATCACTGGGGTTAAGGGCTGACTCAGTGTGCTCTTCTGAGCCAGGCAGTTACACTGCGATTCCAAGGGCTGAGAAAACGCGTTTATTTCGGGCTGAAAAACACGTTTTGAAAACTGTGCTGTTCCTGCCCTATAAGTTACATGGTGGTGACCAAAGTTGCCGAAACGTGTTTATTTCTGCTGAAAAACACGTTGTGACAATTTCTGCACACTGGGGTTAAGGGCTGATTCAGTGTGCTCTTCTGAGCCAGGCAGTTACACTGCGATTCCAAGGGCTGAGAAAACGCGTTTATTTCGGGCTGAAAAACACGTTTTGAAAACTGTGCTGTTCCTGCCCTATAAGTTACATGGTGGTGACCAAAGTTGCCAAAACATGTTTATTTCTGCTGAAAAACACGTTGTGACAATTTCTGCACACTGGGGTTAAGGGCCGACTCAGTGTGCTCTTCTGAGCCAGGCAGTTACACTGCGATTCCAAGGGCTGAGAAAACGCGTTTATTTCGGGCTGAAAAACACGTTTTGAAAACTGTGCTATTCCTTCCCTATAAGTTACATGGTGGTGACCAAAGTTGCCAAAACGTGTTTATTTCTGCTGAAAAACACGTTGTGACAATTTCTGATCACTGGGGTTAAGGGCCGACTCAGTGTGCTCTTTGGAGCCAGGCAGTTACACTGCGATTCCAAGGGCTGAGAAAACGCGTTTATTTCGGGCTGAAAAACACGTTTTGAAAACTGTGCTGTTCCTGCCCTATAAGTACATGGTGGTGACCAAAGTTGCCGAAACGTGTTTATTTCTGCTTAAAAACACGTTGTGACAATTTCTGCACACTGGGGTTAAGGGTTGACTCAGTGTGCTCTTCTGAGCCAGGCAGTTACACTGCGATTCCAAGGGCTGAGAAAACGCGTTTATTTCGGGCTGAAAAACACGTTTTGAAAACTGTGCTGTTCCTGCCCTATAAGTTACATGGTGGTGACCAAAGTTGCCGAAACGTGTTTATTTCTGCTGAAAAACACGTTGTGACAATTTCTGCACACTGGGGTTAAGGGCTGATTCAGTGTGCTCTTCTGAGCCAGGCAGTTACACTGCGATTCCAAGGGCTGAGAAATCGCGTTTATTTCGGGCTGAAAAACACGTTTCGAAAACTGTGTTGTTCCAGCCCTATAAGTTACATGGTGGTGACCAAAGTTGCCAAAACGTGTTTATTTCTGCTGAAAAACACGTTGTGACAATTTCTGCACACTGGGGTTAAGGGCTGACTCAGTGTGCTCTTCTGAGCCAGGCAGTTACACTGCGATTCCAAGGGCTGAGAAAACACGTTTATTTCGGGCTGAAAAACACGTTTTGAAAACTGTGCTGTTCCTGCCCTATAAGTTACATGGTGGTGACCAAAGTTGCCAAAACATGTTTATTTCTGCTGAAAAACACGTTGTGACAATTTCTGCACACTGGGGTTAAGGGCTGACTCAGTGTGCTCTTCTGAGCCAGGCAGTTACACTGCGATTCCAAGGGCTGAGAAAACGCGTTTATTTCGGGCTGAAAAACACGTTTTGAAAACTGTGCTGTTCCTGCCCTATAAGTTACATGGTGGTGACCAAAGTTGCCAAAACATGTTTATTTCTGCTGAAAAACAAGTTGTGACAATTTCTGCACACTGGGGTTAAGGGCTGACAAGGTGTGCTCTTCTGAGCCAGGCAGTTACAGTGCGATTCCAAGGGCTGAGAAAACGCGTTTATTTCGGGCTGAAAAACACGTTTTGAAAACTGTGCTATTCCTTCCCTATAAGTTACATGGTGGTGACCAAAGTTGCCAAAACGTGTTTATTTCTGCTGAAAAACACGTTGTGACAATTTCTGATCACTGGGGTTAAGGGCTGACTCAGTGTGCTCTTTGGAGCCAGGCAGTTACACTGCGATTCCAAGGGCTGAGAAATGGCGTTTATTTCGAGCTGAAAAACACGTTTTGAAAACTGTGCTGTTCCTGCCCTATAAGTTACATGGTGGTGACCAAAGTTGCCAAAACGTGTTTATTTCTGCTTAAAAACACGTTGTGACAATTTCTGCACACTGGGGTTAAGGGCTGACTCAGTGTGCTCTTCTGAGCCAGGCAGTTACACTGCGATTCCAAGGGCTGAGAAAACGCGTTTATTTCGGGCTGAAAAACACGTTTTGAAAACTGTGCTGTTCCTGCCCTATAAGTTACATGGTGGTGACCAAAGTTGCCGAAACGTGTTTATTTCTGCTGAAAAACACGTTGTGACAATTTCTGCACACTGGGGTTAAGGGCTGATTCAGTGTGCTCTTCTGAGCCAGGCAGTTACACTGCGATTCCAAGGGCTGAGAAAACGCGTTTATTTCGGGCTGAAAAACACGTTTTGAAAACTGTGCTGTTCCTGCCCTATAAGTTACATGGTGGTGACCAAAGTTGCCAAAACATGTTTATTTCTACTGAAAAACACGTTGTGACAATTTCTGCACACTGGGGTTAAGGGCTGACTCAGTGTGCTCTTCTGAGCCAGGCAGTTACACTGCGATTCCAAGGGCTGAGAAAAAGCGTTTATTTCGGGCTGAAAAACACGTTTTGAAAACTGTGCTGTTCCTGCCCTATAACTTACATAGGGGTGACCAAAGTTGCCAAAACGTGTTTATTTCTGCTGAAAAACACGTTTTGACAATTTCTGATCACTGGGGTTAAGGGCTGACTCAGTGTGCTCTTCTGAGCCATGCAGTTATACTGCGATTCTAAGGGCTGAGAAAACGCGTTCATTTCGGGCTGAAAAACACGTTTTGAAAACTGTGCTGTTCCTGCCCTATAAGTTACATGGTGGTGACCAAAGTTGCCAAAACGTGTTTATTTCTGCTGAAAAACACGTTGTGACAATTTCTGCACACTGAGGTTAAGGGCTGACTCAGTGTGCTCTTCTGAGCCAGGCAGTTACACTGCGATTCCAAGGGCTGAGAAAACGCGTTTATTTCGGGCTGAAAAACTCGTTTTGAAAACTGTGCTGTTCCTGCCCTATAAGTTACATGGTGGTGACCAAAGTTGCCAAAACGTGTTTATTTCTGCTGAAAAACACGTTGTGACAATTTCTGCACACTGGGGTTAAGGGCTGACTCAGTGTGCTCTTCTGCGCCAGACAGTTACACTGCGATTCCAAGGGCTGAGAAAACGCGTTTATTTCGGGCTGAAAAACACGTTTTGAAAACTGTGCTGTTCCTGCCCTATAAGTTACATGGTGGTGACCAAAGTTGCCAAAACGTGTTTATTTCTGCTGAAAAACACGTTGTGACAATTTCTGCACACTGGGGTTAAGGGCTGACTCAGTGTGCTCTTCTGAGCCAGGCAGTTACACTGCGATTCCAAGGGCTGAGAAAACGCGTTGATTTCGGGCTGAAAACACGTTTTGAAAACTGTGTTGTTCCAGCCCTATAAGTTACATGGTGGTGACCAAAGTTACCAAAACGTGTTTATTTCTGCTGATAAACAAGTTGTGACAATTTCTGCACACTGGGGTTAAGGGCTGACTCAGTGTGCTCTTCTGAGCCAGGCAGTTACACTGCGATTCCAAGGGCTGAGAAAACGCGTTTATTTCGGGCTAAAAAACACGTTTTGAAAACTGTGCTGTTCCTGCCCTATAAGTTACATGGTGGTGACCAAAGTTGCCAAAACATGTTTATTTCTGCTGAAAAACAAGTTGTGACAATTTCTGCACACTGGGGTTAAGGGCTGACTTAGTGTGCTCTTCTGAGCCAGGCAGTTACACTGCGATTCCAAGGGCTGGAAAACGCGTTTATTTCGGGCTGAAAAACACGTTTTGAAAACTGTGCTATTCCTTCCCTATAAGTTACATGGTGGTGACCAAAGTTGCCAAAACGTGTTTATTTCTGCTGAAAAACACGTTGTGACAATTTCTGATCACTGGGGTTAAGGGCTGATTCAGTGTGCTCTTCTGAGCCAGGCAGTTACACTGCGATTCCAAGGGCTGAGAAAACGCGTTTATTTCGGGCTGAAAAACACGTTTTGAAAACTGTGCTGTTCCTGCCCTATAAGTTACATGGTGGTGACCAAAGTTGCCAAAACATGTTTATTTCTGCTGAAAAACACGTTGTGACAATTTCTGCACACTGGGGTTAAGGGCCGACTCAGTGTGCTCTTCTGAGCCAGGCAGTTACACTGCGATTCCAAGGGCTGAGAAAACGCGTTTATTTCGGGCTGAAAAACACGTTTTGAAAACTGTGCTATTCCTTCCCTATAAGTTACATGGTGGTGACCAAAGTTGCCAAAACGTGTTTATTTCTGCTGAAAAACACGTTGTGACAATTTCTGATCACTGGGGTTAAGGGCCGACTCAGTGTGCTCTTTGGAGCCAGGCAGTTACACTGCGATTCCAAGGGCTGAGAAAACGCGTTTATTTCGGGCTGAAAAACACGTTTTGAAAACTGTGCTGTTCCTGCCCTATAAGTACATGGTGGTGACCAAAGTTGCCGAAACGTGTTTATTTCTGCTTAAAAACACGTTGTGACAATTTCTGCACACTGGGGTTAAGGGTTGACTCAGTGTGCTCTTCTGAGCCAGGCAGTTACACTGCGATTCCAAGGGCTGAGAAAACGCGTTTATTTCGGGCTGAAAAACACGTTTTGAAAACTGTGCTGTTCCTGCCCTATAAGTTACATGGTGGTGACCAAAGTTGCCGAAACGTGTTTATTTCTGCTGAAAAACACGTTGTGACAATTTCTGCACACTGGGGTTAAGGGCTGATTCAGTGTGCTCTTCTGAGCCAGGCAGTTACACTGCGATTCCAAGGGCTGAGAAATCGCGTTTATTTCGGGCTGAAAAACACGTTTCGAAAACTGTGTTGTTCCAGCCCTATAAGTTACATGGTGGTGACCAAAGTTGCCAAAACGTGTTTATTTCTGCTGAAAAACACGTTGTGACAATTTCTGCACACTGGGGTTAAGGGCTGACTCAGTGTGCTCTTCTGAGCCAGGCAGTTACACTGCGATTCCAAGGGCTGAGAAAACACGTTTATTTCGGGCTGAAAAACACGTTTTGAAAACTGTGCTGTTCCTGCCCTATAAGTTACATGGTGGTGACCAAAGTTGCCAAAACATGTTTATTTCTGCTGAAAAACAAGTTGTGACAATTTCTGATCACTGGGGTTAAGGGCTGACTCAGTGTGCTCTTTGGAGCCAGGCAGTTACACTGCGATTCCAAGGGCTGAGAAATGGCGTTTATTTCGAGCTGAAAAACACGTTTTGAAAACTGTGCTGTTCCTGCCCTATAAGTTACATGGTGGTGACCAAAGTTGCCAAAACGTGTTTATTTCTGCTTAAAAACACGTTGTGACAATTTCTGCACACTGGGGTTAAGGGCTGACTCAGTGTGCTCTTCTGAGCCAGGCAGTTACACTGCGATTCCAAGGGCTGAGAAAACGCGTTTATTTCGGGCTGAAAAACACGTTTTGAAAACTGTGCTGTTCCTGCCCTATAAGTTACATGGTGGTGACCAAAGTTGCCGAAACGTGTTTATTTCTGCTGAAAAACACGTTGTGACAATTTCTGCACACTGGGGTTAAGGGCTGATTCAGTGTGCTCTTCTGAGCCAGGCAGTTACACTGCGATTCCAAGGGCTGAGAAAACGCGTTTATTTCGGGCTGAAAAACACGTTTTGAAAACTGTGCTGTTCCTGCCCTATAAGTTACATGGTGGTGACCAAAGTTGCCAAAACATGTTTATTTCTACTGAAAAACACGTTGTGACAATTTCTGCACACTGGGGTTAAGGGCTGACTCAGTGTGCTCTTCTGAGCCAGGCAGTTACACTGCGATTCCAAGGGCTGAGAAAAAGCGTTTATTTCGGGCTGAAAAACACGTTTTGAAAACTGTGCTGTTCCTGCCCTATAACTTACATAGGGGTGACCAAAGTTGCCAAAACGTGTTTATTTCTGCTGAAAAACACGTTTTGACAATTTCTGCACACTGGGGTTAAGGGCTGACTCAGTGTGCTCTTCTGCGCCAGACAGTTACACTGCGATTCCAAGGGCTGAGAAAACGCGTTTATTTCGGGCTAAAAAACACGTTTTGAAAACTGTGCTGTTCCTGCCCTATAAGTTACATGGTGGTGACCAAAGTTGCCAAAACATGTTTATTTCTGCTGAAAAACAAGTTGTGACAATTTCTGCACACTGGGGTTAAGGGCTGACTTAGTGTGCTCTTCTGAGCCAGGCAGTTACACTGCGATTCCAAGGGCTGGAAAACGCGTTTATTTCGGGCTGAAAAACACGTTTTGAAAACTGTGCTATTCCTTCCCTATAAGTTACATGGTGGTGACCAAAGTTGCCAAAACGTGTTTATTTCTGCTGAAAAACACGTTGTGACAATTTCTGATCACTGGGGTTAAGGGCTGACTCAGTGTGCTCTTCTGAGCCAGGCAGTTACACTGCGATTCCAAGGGCTGAGAAAACGCGTTTATTTCGCGCTGAAAAACACGTTTTGAAAACTGTGCTATTCCTTCCCTATAAGTTACATGGTGGTGACCAAAGTTGCCAAAACGTGTTTATTTCTGCTGAAAAACACGTTGTGACAATTTCTGATCACTGGGGTTAAGGGCTGACTCAGTGTGCTCTTCTGAGCCAGGCAGTTACACTGCGATTCCAAGGGCTGAGAAATGGCGTTTATTTCGAGCTGAAAAACACGTTTTGAAAACTGTCCTATTCCTGCCCTATAAGTTACATGGTGGTGACCAAAGTTGCCAAAACGTGTTTATTTCTGCTGAAAAACACGTTGTGACAATTTCTGATCACTGGGGTTAAGGGCTGACTCAGTGTGCTCTTCTGAGCCAGGCAGTTACACTGCGATTCCAAGGGCTGAGAAAACGCGTTTATTTCGGGCTGAAAAACACGTTTTGAAAACTGTGCTGTTCCTGCCCTATAAGTTACATGGTGGTGACCAAAGTTGCCGAAACGTGTTTATTTCTGCTGAAAAACAAGTTGTGACAATTTCTGCACACTGGGGTTAAGGGCTGACTCAGTGTGCTCTTCTGAGCCAGGCAGTTACACTGCGATTCCAAGGGCTGAGAAAACGCGTTTATTTCGGGCTGAGAAACACGTTTTGAAAACTGTGCTGTTCCTGCCCTATAAGTTACATGGTGGTGACCAAAGTTGCCAAAACGTGTTTATTTCTGCTGAAAAACACGTTGTGACAATTTCTGATCACTGGGGTTAAGGGCTGACTCAGTGTGCTCTTCTGAGCCAGGCAGTTACCATGCGATTCCAAGGGCTGAGAAAACGCGTTTATTTCGGGCTGAAAAACACGTTTTGAAAACTGTGCTGTTCCTGCCCTATAAGTTACATGGTGGTGACCAAAGTTGCCAAAACGTGTTTATTTCTGCTGAAAAACACGTTGTGACAATTTCTGATCACTGGGGTTAAGGGCTGACTCAGTGTGCTCTTCTGAGCCAGGCAGTTACTCTGCGATTCCAAGGCTGAGAAAACGCGTTTATTTCTGGCTGAAAAACACGTTTTGAAAACTGTGCTGTTCCTGCCCTATAAGTTACATGGTGGTGACCAAAGTTGCCAAAACGTGTTTATTTCTGCTGAAAAACACGTTGTGACAATTTCTGCACACTGAGGTTAAGGGCTGACTCAGTGTGCTCTTCTGAGCCAGGCAGTTACACTGCGATTCCAAGGGCTGAGTAAACGCGTTTATTTCGGGCTGAAAAACACGTTTTGAAAACTGTGCTATTCCTTCCCTATAAGTTACATGGTGGTGACCAAAGTTGCCAAAACGTGTTTATTTCTGCTGAAAAACACGTTGTGACAATTTCTGATCACTGGGGTTAAGGGCTGACTCAGTGTGCTCTTTGGAGCCAGGCAGTTACACTGCGATTCCAAGGGCTGAGAAATGGCGTTTATTTCGAGCTGAAAAACACGTTTTGAAAACTGTGCTGTTCCTGCCCTATAAGTTACATGGTGGTGACCAAAGTTGCCAAAACGTGTTTATTTCTGCTTAAAAACACGTTGTGACAATTTCTGCACACTGGGTTTAAGGGCTGACTCAGTGTGCTCTTCTGAGCCAGGCAGTTACACTGCGATTCCAAGGGCTGAGAAAACGCGTTTATTTCGGGCTGAAAAACACGTTTTGAAAACTGTGCTGTTCCTGCCCTATAAGTTACATGGTGGTGACCAAAGTTGCCGAAACGTGTTTATTTCTGCTGAAAAACACGTTGTGACAATTTCTGCACACTGGGGTTAAGGGCTGATTCAGTGTGCTCTTCTGAGCCAGGCAGTTACACTGCGATTCCAAGGGCTGAGAAAACGCGTTTATTTCGGGCTGAAAAACACGTTTTGAAAACTGTGTTGTTCCAGCCCTATAAGTTACATGGTGGTGACCAAAGTTGCCAAAACGTGTTTATTTCTGCTGAAAAACAAGTTGTGACAATTTCTGCACACTGGGGTTAAGGGCTGACTCAGTGTGCTCTTCTGAGCCAGGCAGTTACACTGCGATTCCAAGGGCTGAGAAAACGCGTTTATTTCGGGCTGAAAAACACGTTTTGAAAACTGTGCTGTTCCTGCCCTATAAGTTACATGGTGGTGACCAAAGTTGCCAAAACATGTTTATTTCTGCTGAAAAACACGTTGTGACAATTTCTGCACACTGGGGTTAAGGGCTGACTCAGTGTGCTCTTCTGAGCCAGGCAGTTACACTGCGATTCCAAGGGCTGAGAAAACACGTTTATTTCGGGCTGAAAAACACGTTTTGAAAACTGTGCTGTTCCTGCCCTATAAGTTACATGGTGGTGACCAAAGTTGCCAAAACGTGTTTATTTCTGCTGAAAAACACGTTGTGACAATTTCTGCACACTGGGGTTAAGGGCTGACTCAGTGTGCTCTTCTGAGCCAGGCAGTTACACTGCGATTCCAAGGGCTGAGAAAACGCGTTTATTTCGGGCTAAAAAACACGTTTTGAAAACTGTGCTGTTCCTGCCCTATAAGTTACATGGTGGTGACCAAAGTTGCCAAAACATGTTTATTTCTGCTGAAAAACAAGTTGTGACAATTTCTGCACACTGGGGTTAAGGGCTGACTTAGTGTGCTCTTCTGAGCCAGGCAGTTACACTGCGATTCCAAGGGCTGAGAAAACGTGTTTATTTCGGGCTGAAAAACACGTTTTGAAAACTGTGCTATTCCTTCCCTATAAGTTACATGGTGGTGACCAAAGTTGCCAAAACGTGTTTATTTCTGCTGAAAAACACGTTGTGACAATTTCTGATCACTGGGGTTAAGGGCTGACTCAGTGTGCTCTTCTGAGCCAGGCAGTTACACTGCGATTCCAAGGGCTGAGAAAACGCGTTTATTTCGGGCTGAAAAACACGTTTTGAAAACTGTGCTATTCCTTCCCTATAAGTTACATGGTGGTGACCAAAGTTGCCAAAACGTGTTTATTTCTGCTGAAAAACACGTTGTGACAATTTCTGATCACTGGGGTTAAGGGCTGACTCAGTGTGCTCTTTGGAGCCAGGCAGTTACACTGCGATTCCAAGGGCTGAGAAATGGCGTTTATTTCGAGCTGAAAAACACGTTTTGAAAACTGTGCTGTTCCTGCCCTATAAGTTACATGGTGGTGACCAAAGTTGCCAAAACGTGTTTATTTCTGCTGAAAAACACGTTGTGACAATTTCTGCACACTGGGGTTAAGGGCTGACTCAGTGTGCTCTTCTGAGCCAGGCAGTTACACTGCGATTCCAAGGGCTGAGAAAACGCGTTTATTTCGGGCTGAAAAACACGTTTTGAAAACTGTGCTGTTCCTGCCCTATAAGTTACATGGTGGTGACTAAAGTTGCCAAAACATGTTTATTTCTGCTGAAAAACACGTTGTGACAATTTCTGCACACTGGGGTTAAGGGCTGACTCAGTGTGCTCTTCTGAACCAGGCAGTTACACTGCGATTCCAAGGGCTGAGAAAACGCGTTTATTTCGGGCTGAAAAACACGTTTTGAAAACTGTGCTGTTCCTTCCCTATAAGTTACATGGTGGTGACCAAAGTTGCCAAAACGTGTTTATTTCTGCTTAAAAACACGTTGTGACAATTTCTGCACACTGGGGTTAAGGGCTGACTCAGTGTGCTCTTCTGAGCCAGGCAGTTACACTGCGATTCCAAGGGCTGAGAAACGCGTTTATTTCGGGCTGAAAAACTCGTTTTGAAAACTGTGCTGTTCCTGCCCTATAAGTTACATGATGGTGACCAAAGTTGCCAAAACGTGTTTATTTCTGCTGAAAAACACGTTGTGACAATTTCTGCACACTGGGGTTAAGGGCTGACTCAGTGTGCTCTTCTGCGCCAGACAGTTACACTGCGATTCCAAGGGCTGAGAAAACGCGTTTATTTCGGGCTGAAAAACACGTTTTGAAAACTGTGCTGTTCCTGCCCTATAAGTTACATGGTGGTGACCAAAGTTGCCAAAACGTGTTTATTTCTGCTGAAAAACACGTTGTGACAATTTCTGCACACTGGGGTTAAGGGCTGACTCAGTGTGCTCTTCTGAGCCAGGCAGTTACACTGCGATTCCAAGGGCTGAGAAAACGCGTTTATTTCGGGCTGAGAAACACGTTTTGAAAACTGTGCTGTTCCTGCCCTATAAGTTACGTGGTGGTGACCAAAGTTACCAAAACGTGTTTATTTCTGCTGAAAAACAAGTTGTGATAATTTCTGCACACTAGGGTTAAGGGCTGACTCAGTGTGCTCTTCTGAGCCAGGCAGTTACACTGCGATTCCAAGGGCTGAGAAAACGCGTTTATTTCGGGCTGAAAAACACGTTTTGAAAACTGTGCTATTCCTTCCCTATAAGTTACATGGTGGTGACCAAAGTTGCCAAAACGTGTTTATTTCTGCTGAAAAACACGTTGTGACAATTTCTGATCACTGGGGTTAAGGGCTGACTCAGTGTGCTCTTTGGAGCCAGGCAGTTACACTGCGATTCCAAGGGCTGAGAAATGGCGTTTATTTCGAGCTGAAAAACACGTTTTGAAAACTGTGCTGTTCCTGCCCTATAAGTTACATGGTGGTGACCAAAGTTGCCAAAACGTGTTTATTTCTGCTGAAAAACACGTTGTGACAATTTCTGCACACTGGGGTTCAGGGCTGACTCAGTGTGCTCTTCTGAGCCAGGCAGTTACACTGCGATTCCAATGGCTGAGAAAACGCGTTTATTTCGGGCTGAAAACACGTTTTGAAAACTGTGTTGTTCCAGCCCTATAAGTTACATGGTGGTGACCAAAGTTGCCAAAACGTGTTTATTTCTGCTGATAAACAAGTTGTGACAATTTCTGCACACTGGGGTTAAGGGCTGACTCAGTGTGCTCTTCTGAGCCAGGCAGTTACACTGCGATTCCAAGGGCTGAGAAAACACGTTTATTTCGGGCTGAAAAACACGTTTTGAAAACTGTGCTGTTCCTGCCCTATAAGTTACATGGTGGTGACCAAAGTTGCCAAAACGTGTTTATTTCTGCTGAAAAACACGTTGTGACAATTTCTGCACACTGGGGTTAAGGGCTGACTCAGTGTGCTCTTCTGAGCCAGGCAGTTACACTGCGATTCCAAGGGCTGAGAAAACGCGTTTATTTCGGGCTAAAAAACACGTTTTGAAAACTGTGCTGTTCCTGCCCTATAAGTTACATGGTGGTGACCAAAGTTGCCAAAACATGTTTATTTCTGCTGAAAAACAAGTTGTGACAATTTCTGCACACTGGGGTTAAGGGCTGACTCAGTGTGCTCTTCTGAGCCAGGCAGTTACACTGCGATTCCAAGGGCTGAGAAAACGCGTTTATTTCGGGCTGAAAAACACGTTTTGAAAACTGTGCTGTTCCTGCCCTATAAGTTACATGGTGGTGACTAAAGTTGCCAAAACATGTTTATTTCTGCTGAAAAACACGTTGTGACAATTTCTGCACACTGGGGTTAAGGGCTGACTCAGTGTGCTCTTCTGAGCCAGGCAGTTACACTGCGATTCCAAGGGCTGAGAAAACACGTTTATTTCGGGCTGAAAAACACGTTTTGAAAACTGTGCTGTTCCTGCCCTATAAGTTACATGGTGGTGACTAAAGTTGCCAAAACGTGTTTATTTCTGCTGAAAAACACGTTGTGACAATTTCTGCACACTGGGGTTAAGGGCTGACTCAGTGTGCTCTTCTGAGCCAGGCAGTTACACTGCGATTCCAAGGGCTGAGAAAACGCGTTTATTTCGGGCTAAAAAACACGTTTTGAAAACTGTGCTGTTCCTGCCCTATAAGTTACATGGTGGTGACCAAAGTTGCCAAAACATGTTTATTTCTGCTGAAAAACAAGTTGTGACAATTTCTGCACACTGGGGTTAAGGGCTGACTTAGTGTGCTCTTCTGAGCCAGGCAGTTACAGTGCGATTCCAAGGGCTGAGAAAACGCGTTTATTTCGGGCTGAAAAACACGTTTTGAAAACTGTGCTGTTCCTGCCCTATAAGTTACATGGTGGTGACCAAAGTTGCCAAAACGTGTTTATTTCTGCTGAAAAACACGTTGTGACAATTTCTGATCACTGGGGTTAAGGGCTGACTCAGTGTGCTCTTCTGAGCCAGGCAGTTACACTGCGATTCCAAGGGCTGAGAAAACGCGTTTATTTCGGGCTGAAAAACACGTTTTGAAAACTGTGCTATTCCTTCCCTATAAGTTACATGGTGGTGACCAAAGTTGCCAAAACGTGTTTATTTCTGCTGAAAAACACGTTGTGACAATTTCTGATCACTGGGGTTAAGGGCTGACTCAGTGTGCTCTTTGGAGCCAGGCAGTTACACTGCGATTCCAAGGGCTGAGAAATGGCGTTTATTTCGAGCTGAAAAACACGTTTTGAAAACTGTGCTGTTCCTGCCCTATAAGTTACATGGTGGTGACCAAAGTTGCCAAAACGTGTTTATTTCTGCTTAAAAACACGTTGTGACAATTTCTGCACACTGGGGTTAAGGGCTGACTCAGTGTGCTCTTCTGAGCCAGGCAGTTACACTGCGATTCCAAGGGCTGAGAAAACGCGTTTATTTCGGGCTGAAAAACACGTTTTGAAAACTGTGCTGTTCCTGCCCTATAAGTTACATGGTGGTGACCAAAGTTGCCGAAACGTGTTTATTTCTGCTGAAAAACACGTTGTGACAATTTCTGCACACTGGGGTTAAGGGCTGATTCAGTGTGCTCTTCTGAGCCAGGCAGTTACACTGCGATTCCAAGGGCTGAGAAAACGCGTTTATTTCGGGCTGAAAAACACGTTTTGAAAACTGTGCTGTTCCTGCCCTATAAGTTACATGGTGGTGACCAAAGTTGCCAAAACATGTTTATTTCTACTGAAAAACACGTTGTGACAATTTCTGCACACTGGGGTTAAGGGCTGACTCAGTGTGCTCTTCTGAGCCAGGCAGTTACACTGCGATTCCAAGGGCTGAGAAAACGTGTTTATTTCGGGCTGAAAAACACGTTTTGAAAACTGTGCTGTTCCTGCCCTATAAGTTACATGGTGGTGACCAAAGTTGCCGAAACGTGTTTATTTCTGCTGAAAAACACGTTGTGACAATTTCTGCACACTGGGGTTAAGGGCTGACTCAGTGTGCTCTTCTGAGCCAGGCAGTTACACTGCGATTCCAAGGGCTGAGAAAACGCGTTTATTTCGGGCTAAAAAACACGTTTTGAAAACTGTGCTGTTCCTGCCCTATAAGTTACATGGTGGTGACCAAAGTTGCCAAAACATGTTTATTTCTGCTGAAAAACAAGTTGTGACAATTTCTGCACACTGGGGTTAAGGGCTGACTTAGTGTGCTCTTCTGAGCCAGGCAGTTACAGTGCGATTCCAAGGGCTGAGAAAACGCGTTTATTTCGGGCTGAAAAACACGTTTTGAAAACTGTGCTATTCCTTCCCTATAAGTTACATGGTGGTGACCAAAGTGGCCAAAACGTGTTTATTTCTGCTGAAAAACACGTTGTGACAATTTCTGATCACTGGGGTAAAGGGCTGACTCAGTGTGATCTTCTGAGCCAGGCAGTTACACTGCGATTCCAAGGGCTGAGAAAACGCGTTTAATTCGGGCTGAAACACACGTTTTGAAAACTGTGCTATTCCTTCCCTATAAGTTACATGGTGGTGACCAAAGTTGCCAAAACGTGTTTATTTCTGCTGAAAAACACGTTGTGACAATTTCTGATCACTGGGGTTAAGGGCTGACTCAGTGTGCTCTTTGGAGCCAGGCAGTTACACTGCGATTCCAAGGGCTGAGAAATGGCGTTTATTTCGAGCTGAAAAACACGTTTTGAAAACTGTGCTGTTCCTGCCCTATAAGTTACATGGTGGTGACCAAAGTTGCCAAAACGTGTTTATTTCTGCTTAAAAACACGTTGTGACAATTTCTGCACACTGGGGTTAAGGGCTGACTCAGTGTGCTCTTCTGAGCCAGGCAGTTACACTGCGATTCCAAGGGCTGAGAAAACGCGTTTATTTCGGGCTGAAAAACACGTTTTGAAAACTGTGCTGTTCCTGCCCTATAAGTTACATGGTGGTGACCAAAGTTGCCAAAACATGTTTATTTCTACTGAAAAACACGTTGTGACAATTTCTGCACACTGGGGTTAAGGGCTGACTCAGTGTGCTCTTCTGAGCCAGGCAGTTACACTGCGATTCCAAGGGCTGAGAAAACGCGTTTATTTCGGGCTGAAAAACACGTTTTGAAAACTGTGCTGTTCCTGCCCTATAAGTTACATGGTGGTGACCAAAGTTGCCGAAACGTGTTTATTTCTGCTGAAAAACACGTTGTGACAATTTCTGCACACTGGGGTTAAGGGCTGATTCAGTGTGCTCTTCTGAGCCAGGCAGTTACACTGCGATTCCAAGGGCTGAGAAAACGCGTTTATTTCGGGCTGAAAAACACGTTTTGAAAACTGTGTTGTTCCAGCCCTATAAGTTACATGGTGGTGACCAAAGTTGCCAAAACGTGTTTATTTCTGCTGAAAAACAAGTTGTGACAATTTCTGCACACTGGGGTTAAGGGCTGACTCAGTGAGCTCTTCTGAGCCAGGCAGTTACACTGCGATTCCAAGGGCTGAGAAAACGCGTTTATTTCGGGCTGAAAAACACGTTTTGAAAACTGTGCTGTTCCTGCCCTATAAGTTACATGGTGGTGACCAAAGTTGCCAAAACATGTTTATTTCTGCTGAAAAAACACGTTGTGACAATTTCTGCACACTGGGGTTAAGGGCTGACTCAGTGTGCTCTTTGGAGCCAGGCAGTTACACTGCGATTCCAAGGGCTGAGAAATGGCGTTTATTTCGAGCTGAAAAACACGTTTTGAAAACTGTGCTGTTCCTGCCCTATAAGTTACATGGTGGTGACCAAAGTTGCCAAAACGTGTTTATTTCTGCTTAAAAACACGTTGTGACAATTTCTGCACACTGGGGTTAAGGGCTGACTCAGTGTGCTCTTCTGAGCCAGGCAGTTACACTGCGATTCCAAGGGCTGAGAAAACGCGTTTATTTCGGGCTGAAAAACACGTTTTGAAAACTGTGCTGTTCCTGCCCTATAAGTTACATGGTGGTGACCAAAGTTGCCGAAACGTGTTTATTTCTGCTGAAAAACACGTTGTGACAATTTCTGCACACTGGGGTTAAGGGCTGATTCAGTGTGCTCTTCTGAGCCAGGCAGTTACACTGCGATTCCAAGGGCTGAGAAAACGCGTTTATTTCGGGCTGAAAAACACGTTTTGAAAACTGTGTTGTTCCAGCCCTATAAGTTACATGGTGGTGACCAAAGTTGCCAAAACATGTTTATTTCTGCTGAAAAACAAGTTGTGACAATTTCTGCACACTGGGGTTAAGGGCTGACTTAGTGTGCTCTTCTGAGCCAGGCAGTTACAGTGCGATTCCAAGGGCTGAGAAAACGCGTTTATTTCGGGCTGAAAAACACGTTTTGAAAACTGTGCTATTCCTTCCCTATAAGTTACATGGTGGTGACCAAAGTTGCCGAAACGTGTTTATTTCTGCTGAAAAACACGTTGTGACAATTTCTGATCACTGGGGTTAAGGGCTGACTCAGTGTGCTCTTCTGAGCCAGGCAGTTACACTGCGATTCCAAGGGCTGAGAAAACGCGTTTATTTCGGGCTGAAAAACACGATTTGAAAACTGTGCTATTCCTTCCCTATAAGTTACATGGTGGTGACCAAAGTTGCCAAAACGTGTTTATTTCTGCTGAAAAACACGTTGTGACAATTTCTGATCACTGGGGTTAAGGGCTGACTCAGTGTGCTCTTTGGAGCCAGGCAGTTACACTGCGATTCCAAGGGCTGAGAAATGGCGTTTATTTCGAGCTGAAAAACACGTTTTGAAAACTGTGCTGTTCCTGCCCTATAAGTTACATGGTGGTGACCAAAGTTGCCAAAACGTGTTTATTTCTGCTTAAAAACACGTTGTGACAATTTCTGCACACTGGGGTTAAGGGCTGACTCAGTGTGCTCTTCTGAGCCAGGCAGTTACACTGCGATTCCAAGGGCTGAGAAAACGCGTTTATTTCGGGCTGAAAAACACGTTTTGAAAACTGTGCTGTTCCTGCCCTATAAGTTACATGGTGGTGACCAAAGTTGCCGAAACGTGTTTATTTCTGCTGAAAAACACGTTGTGACAATTTCTGCACACTGGGGTTAAGGGCTGATTCAGTGTGCTCTTCTGAGCCAGGCAGTTACACTGCGATTCCAAGGGCTGAGAAAACGCGTTTATTTCGGGCTGAAAAACACGTTTTGAAAACTGTGCTGTTCCTGCCCTATAAGTTACATGGTGGTGACCAAAGTTGCCAAAACATGTTTATTTCTGCTGAAAAACAAGTTGTGACAATTTCTGCACACTGGGGTTAAGGGCCGACTCAGTGTGCTCTTCTGAGCCAGGCAGTTACACTGCGATTCCAAGGGCTGAGAAAACGCGTTTATTTCGGGCTGAAAAACACGTTTTGAAAACTGTGCTATTCCTTCCCTATAAGTTACATGGTGGTGACCAAAGTTGCCAAAACGTGTTTATTTCTGCTGAAAAACACGTTGTGACAATTTCTGATCACTTGGGTTAAGGGCTGACTCAGTGTGCTCTTTGGAGCCAGGCAGTTACACTGCGATTCCAAGGGCTGAGAAAACGCGTTTATTTCGGGCTGAAAAACACGTTTTGAAAACTGTGCTGTTCCTGCCCTATAAGTTACATGGTGGTGACCAAAGTTGCCGAAACGTGTTTATTTCTGCTTAAAAACACGTTGTGACAATTTCTGCACACTGGGGTTAAGGGTTGACTCAGTGTGCTCTTCTGAGCCAGGCAGTTACACTGCGATTCCAAGGGCTGAGAAAACGCGTTTATTTCGGGCTGAAAAACACGTTTTGAAAACTGTGCTATTCCTTCCCTATAAGTTACATGGTGGTGACCAAAGTTGCCGAAACGTGTTTATTTCTGCTGAAAAACACGTTGTGACAATTTCTGCACACTGGGGTTAAGGGCTGATTCAGTGTGCTATTCTGAGCCAGGCAGTTACACTGCGATTCCAAGGGCTGAGAAATCGCGTTTATTTCGGGCTGAAAAACACGTTTTGAAAACTGTGCTATTCCTTCCCTATAAGTTACATGGTGGTGACCAAAGTTGCCAAAACGTGTTTATTTCTGCTGAAAAACACGTTGTGATAATTTCTGATCACTGGGGTTAAGGGCTGACTCAGTGTGCTCTTTGGAGCCAGGCAGTTACACTGCGATTCCAAGTGCTGAGAAATGGCGTTTATTTCGAGCTGAAAAACACGTTTTGAAAACTGTGCTGTTCCTGCCCTATAAGTTACATGGTGGTGACCAAAGTTGCCAAAACGTGTTTATTTCTGCTGAAAAACACGTTGTGACAATTTCTGCACACTGAGGTTAAGGGCTGACTCAGTGTGCTCTTCTGAGCCAGGCAGTTACACTGCGATTCCAAGGGCTGAGAAAACGCGTTTATTTCGGGCTGAAAAACTCGTTTTGAAAACTGTGCTGTTCCTGCCCTATAAGTTACATGGTGGTGACCAAAGTTGCCAAAACGTGTTTATTTCTGCTGAAAAACACGTTGTGACAATTTCTGCACACTGGGGTTAAGGGCTGACTCAGTGTGCTCTTCTGCGCCAGACAGTTACACTGCGATTCCAAGGGCTGAGAAAACGCGTTTATTTCGGGCTGAAAAACACGTTTTGAAAACTGTGCTGTTCCTGCCCTATAAGTTACATGGTGGTGACCAAAGTTGCCAAAACGTGTTTATTTCTGCTGAAAAACACGTTGTGACAATTTCTGCACACTGGGGTTAAGGGCTGACTCAGTGTGCTCTTCTGAGCCAGGCAGTTACACTGCGATTCCAAGGGCTGAGAAAACGCGTTTATTTCGGGCTGAAAACACGTTTTGAAAACTGTGTTGTTCCAGCCCTATAAGTTACATGGTGGTGACCAAAGTTGCCAAAACGTGTTTATTTCTGCTGATAAACAAGTTGTGACAATTTCTGCACACTGGGGTTAAGGGCTGACTCAGTGTGCTCTTCTGAGCCAGGCAGTTACACTGCGATTCCAAGGGCTGAGAAAACGCGTTTATTTCGGGCTAAAAAACACGTTTTGAAAACTGTGCTGTTCCTGCCCTATAAGTTACATGGTGGTGACCAAAGTTGCCAAAACATGTTTATTTCTGCTGAAAAACAAGTTGTGACAATTTCTGCACACTGGGGTTAAGGGCTGACTTAGTGTGCTCTTCTGAGCCAGGCAGTTACACTGCGATTCCAAGGGCTGGAAAACGCGTTTATTTCGGGCTGAAAAACACGTTTTGAAAACTGTGCTATTCCTTCCCTATAAGTTAC
This sequence comes from Atractosteus spatula, assembly GCF_055471065.1. Taxonomy (NCBI): domain Eukaryota; kingdom Metazoa; phylum Chordata; class Actinopteri; order Semionotiformes; family Lepisosteidae; genus Atractosteus; species Atractosteus spatula. The sequence goes on from NW_028296631.1 coordinate 247,143, forward strand.
ATGGTGGTGACCAAAGTTGCCAAAACGTGTTTATTTCTGCTGAAAAACACGTTGTGACAATTTCTGATCACTGGGGTTAAGGGCTGACTCAGTGTGCTCTTCTGAGCCAGGCAGTTACACTGCGATTCCAAGGGCTGAGAAATGGCGTTTATTTCGAGCTGAAAAACACGTTTTGAAAACTGTCCTATTCCTGCCCTATAAGTTACATGGTGGTGACCAAAGTTGCCAAAACGTGTTTATTTCTGCTGAAAAACACGTTGTGACAATTTCTGATCACTGGGGTTAAGGGCTGACTCAGTGTGCTCTTCTGAGCCAGGCAGTTACACTGCGATTCCAAGGGCTGAGAAAACGCGTTTATTTCGGGCTGAAAAACACGTTTTGAAAACTGTGCTATTCCTTCCCTATAAGTTACATGGTGGTGACCAAAGTTGCCAAAACGTGTTTATTTCTGCTGAAAAACACGTTGTGACAATTTCTGATCACTGGGGTTAAGGGCTGACTCAGTGTGCTCTTTGGAGCCAGGCAGTTACACTGCGATTCCAAGGGCTGAGAAATGGCGTTTATTTCGAGCTGAAAAACACGTTTTGAAAACTGTGCTGTTCCTGCCCTATAAGTTACATGGTGGTGACCAAAGTTGCCAAAACGTGTTTATTTCTGCTTAAAAACACGTTGTGACAATTTCTGCACACTGGGGTTAAGGGCTGACTCAGTGTGCTCTTCTGAGCCAGGCAGTTACACTGCGATTCCAAGGGCTGAGAAAACGCGTTTATTTCGGGCTGAAAAACACGTTTTGAAAACTGTGCTGTTCCTGCCCTATAAGTTACATGGTGGTGACCAAAGTTGCCGAAACGTGTTTATTTCTGCTGAAAAACACGTTGTGACAATTTCTGCACACTGGGGTTAAGGGCTGATTCAGTGTGCTCTTCTGAGCCAGGCAGTTACACTGCGATTCCAAGGGCTGAGAAAACGCGTTTATTTCGGGCTGAAAAACACGTTTTGAAAACTGTGCTGTTCCTGCCCTATAAGTTACATGGTGGTGACCAAAGTTGCCAAAACATGTTTATTTCTGCTGAAAAACACGTTGTGACAATTTCTGCACACTGGGGTTAAGGGCCGACTCAGTGTGCTCTTCTGAGCCAGGCAGTTACACTGCGATTCCAAGGGCTGAGAAAACGCGTTTATTTCGGGCTGAAAAACACGTTTTGAAAACTGTGCTATTCCTTCCCTATAAGTTACATGGTGGTGACCAAAGTTGCCAAAACGTGTTTATTTCTGCTGAAAAACACGTTGTGACAATTTCTGATCACTGGGGTTAAGGGCCGACTCAGTGTGCTCTTTGGAGCCAGGCAGTTACACTGCGATTCCAAGGGCTGAGAAAACGCGTTTATTTCGGGCTGAAAAACACGTTTTGAAAACTGTGCTGTTCCTGCCCTATAAGTACATGGTGGTGACCAAAGTTGCCGAAACGTGTTTATTTCTGCTTAAAAACACGTTGTGACAATTTCTGCACACTGGGGTTAAGGGTTGACTCAGTGTGCTCTTCTGAGCCAGGCAGTTACACTGCGATTCCAAGGGCTGAGAAAACGCGTTTATTTCGGGCTGAAAAACACGTTTTGAAAACTGTGCTGTTCCTGCCCTATAAGTTACATGGTGGTGACCAAAGTTGCCGAAACGTGTTTATTTCTGCTGAAAAACACGTTGTGACAATTTCTGCACACTGGGGTTAAGGGCTGATTCAGTGTGCTCTTCTGAGCCAGGCAGTTACACTGCGATTCCAAGGGCTGAGAAATCGCGTTTATTTCGGGCTGAAAAACACGTTTCGAAAACTGTGTTGTTCCAGCCCTATAAGTTACATGGTGGTGACCAAAGTTGCCAAAACGTGTTTATTTCTGCTGAAAAACACGTTGTGACAATTTCTGCACACTGGGGTTAAGGGCTGACTCAGTGTGCTCTTCTGAGCCAGGCAGTTACACTGCGATTCCAAGGGCTGAGAAAACACGTTTATTTCGGGCTGAAAAACACGTTTTGAAAACTGTGCTGTTCCTGCCCTATAAGTTACATGGTGGTGACCAAAGTTGCCAAAACGTGTTTATTTCTGCTGAAAAACACGTTGTGACAATTTCTGCACACTGGGGTTAAGGGCTGACTCAGTGTGCTCTTCTGAGCCAGGCAGTTACACTGCGATTCCAAGGGCTGAGAAAACACGTTTATTTCGGGCTGAAAAACACGTTTTGAAAACTGTGCTGTTCCTGCCCTATAAGTTACATGGTGGTGACCAAAGTTGCCAAAACGTGTTTATTTCTGCTGAAAAACACGTTGTGACAATTTCTGCACACTGGGGTTAAGGGCTGACTCAGTGTGCTCTTCTGAGCCAGGCAGTTACACTGCGATTCCAAGGGCTGAGAAAACGCGTTTATTTCGGGCTGAAAAACACGTTTTGAAAACTGTGCTGTTCCTGCCCTATAAGTTACATGGTGGTGACCAAAGTTGCCAAAACATGTTTATTTCTACTGAAAAACACGTTGTGACAATTTCTGCACACTGGGGTTAAGGGCTGACTCAGTGTGCTCTTCTGAGCCAGGCAGTTACACTGCGATTCCAAGGGCTGAGAAAACGCGTTTATTTCGGGCTGAAAAACACGTTTTGAAAACTGTGCTGTTCCTGCCCTATAAGTTACATGGTGGTGACCAAAGTTGCCGAAACGTGTTTATTTCTGCTGAAAAACACGTTGTGACAATTTCTGCACACTGGGGTTAAGGGCTGATTCAGTGTGCTCTTCTGAGCCAGGCAGTTACACTGCGATTCCAAGGGCTGAGAAAACGCGTTTATTTCGGGCTGAAAAACACGTTTTGAAAACTGTGTTGTTCCAGCCCTATAAGTTACATGGTGGTGACCAAAGTTGCCAAAACGTGTTTATTTCTGCTGAAAAACAAGTTGTGACAATTTCTGCACACTGGGGTTAAGGGCTGACTCAGTGAGCTCTTCTGAGCCAGGCAGTTACACTGCGATTCCAAGGGCTGAGAAAACGCGTTTATTTCGGGCTGAAAAACACGTTTTGAAAACTGTGCTGTTCCTGCCCTATAAGTTACATGGTGGTGACCAAAGTTGCCAAAACATGTTTATTTCTGCTGAAAAAACACGTTGTGACAATTTCTGCACACTGGGGTTAAGGGCTGACTCAGTGTGCTCTTTGGAGCCAGGCAGTTACACTGCGATTCCAAGGGCTGAGAAATGGCGTTTATTTCGAGCTGAAAAACACGTTTTGAAAACTGTGCTGTTCCTGCCCTATAAGTTACATGGTGGTGACCAAAGTTGCCAAAACGTGTTTATTTCTGCTTAAAAACACGTTGTGACAATTTCTGCACACTGGGGTTAAGGGCTGACTCAGTGTGCTCTTCTGAGCCAGGCAGTTACACTGCGATTCCAAGGGCTGAGAAAACGCGTTTATTTCGGGCTGAAAAACACGTTTTGAAAACTGTGCTGTTCCTGCCCTATAAGTTACATGGTGGTGACCAAAGTTGCCGAAACGTGTTTATTTCTGCTGAAAAACACGTTGTGACAATTTCTGCACACTGGGGTTAAGGGCTGATTCAGTGTGCTCTTCTGAGCCAGGCAGTTACACTGCGATTCCAAGGGCTGAGAAAACGCGTTTATTTCGGGCTGAAAAACACGTTTTGAAAACTGTGCTGTTCCTGCCCTATAAGTTACATGGTGGTGACCAAAGTTGCCAAAACATGTTTATTTCTACTGAAAAACACGTTGTGACAATTTCTGCACACTGGGGTTAAGGGCTGACTCAGTGTGCTCTTCTGAGCCAGGCAGTTACACTGCGATTCCAAGGGCTGAGAAAACGCGTTTATTTCGGGCTGAAAAACACGTTTTGAAAACTGTGCTGTTCCTGCCCTATAAGTTACATGGTGGTGACCAAAGTTGCCGAAACGTGTTTATTTCTGCTGAAAAACACGTTGTGACAATTTCTGCACACTGGGGTTAAGGGCTGATTCAGTGTGCTCTTCTGAGCCAGGCAGTTACACTGCGATTCCAAGGGCTGAGAAAACGCGTTTATTTCGGGCTGAAAAACACGTTTTGAAAACTGTGTTGTTCCAGCCCTATAAGTTACATGGTGGTGACCAAAGTTGCCAAAACGTGTTTATTTCTGCTGAAAAACAAGTTGTGACAATTTCTGCACACTGGGGTTAAGGGGTGACTCAGTGAGCTCTTCTGAGCCAGGCAGTTACACTGCGATTCCAAGGGCTGAGAAAACGCGTTTATTTCGGGCTGAAAAACACGTTTTGAAAACTGTGCTGTTCCTGCCCTATAAGTTACATGGTGGTGACCAAAGTTGCCAAAACATGTTTATTTCTGCTGAAAAAACACGTTGTGACAATTTCTGCACACTGGGGTTAAGGGCTGACTCAGTGTGCTCTTCTGAGCCAGGCAGTTACACTGCGATTCCAAGGGCTGAGAAAACACGTTTATTTCGGGCTGAAAAACACGTTTTGAAAACTGTGCTGTTCCTGCCCTATAAGTTACATGGTGGTGACCAAAGTTGCCAAAACGTGTTTATTTCTGCTGAAAAACACGTTGTGACAATTTCTGCACACTGGGGTTAAGGGCTGACTCAGTGTGCTCTTCTGAGCCAGGCAGTTACACTGCGATTCCAAGGGCTGAGAAAACGCGTTTATTTCGGGCTAAAAAACACGTTTTGAAAACTGTGCTGTTCCTGCCCTATAAGTTACATGGTGGTGACCAAAGTTGCCAAAACATGTTTATTTCTGCTGAAAAACAAGTTGTGACAATTTCTGCACACTGGGGTTAAGGGCTGACTCAGTGTGCTCTTCTGAGCCAGGCAGTTACACTGCGATTCCAAGGGCTGAGAAAACGCGTTTATTTCGGGCTGAAAAACACGTTTTGAAAACTGTGTTGTTCCAGCCCTATAAGTTACATGGTGGTGACCAAAGTTGCCAAAACGTGTTTATTTCTGCTGAAAAACACGTTGTGACAATTTCTGCACACTGGGGTTAAGGGCTGACTCTGTGTGCTCTTCTGAGCCAGGCAGTTACACTGCGATTCCAAGGGCTGAGAAAACGCGTTTATTTCGGGCTGAAAAACACGTTTTGAAAACTGTGCTGTTCCTGCCCTATAAGTTACATGGTGGTGACCAAAGTTGCCAAAACATGTTTATTTCTGCTGAAAAACACGTTGTGACAATTTCTGCACACTGGGGTTAAGGGCTGACTCAGTGTGCTCTTCTGAGCCAGGCAGTTACACTGCGATTCCAAGGGCTGAGAAAACGCGTTTATTTCGGGCTGAAAAACACGTTTTGAAAACTGTGCTGTTCCTGCCCTATAAGTTACATGGTGGTGACCAAAGTTGCCAAAACGTGTTTATTTCTGCTTAAAAACACGTTGTGACAATTTCTGATCACTGGGGTTAAGGGCTGACTCAGTGTGCTCTTCTGAGCCAGGCAGTTACTCTGCGATTCCAAGGGCTGAGAAAACGCGTTTATTTCGGGCTGAAAAACACGTTTTGAAAACTGTGCTATTCCTTCCCTATAAGTTACATGGTGGTGACCAAAGTTGCCAAAACGTGTTTATTTCTGCTGAAAAACACGTTGTGACAATTTCTGATCACTGGGGTTAAGGGCTGACTCAGTGTGCTCTTTGGAGCCAGGCAGTTACACTGCGATTCCAAGGGCTGAGAAATGGCGTTTATTTCGAGCTGAAAAACACGTTTTGAAAACTGTGCTGTTCCTGCCCTATAAGTTACATGGTGGTGACCAAAGTTGCCAAAACGTGTTTATTTCTGCTGAAAAACACGTTGTGACAATTTCTGCACACTGGGGTTAAGGGCTGACTCAGTGTGCTCTTCTGAGCCAGGCAGTTACACTGCGATTCCAAGGGCTGAGAAAACGCGTTTATTTCGGGCTGAAAAACACGTTTTGAAAACTGTGCTGTTCCTGCCCTATAAGTTACATGGTGGTGACCAAAGTTGCCGAAACGTGTTTATTTCTGCTGAAAAACACGTTGTGACAATTTCTGCACCCTGGGGTTAAGGGCTGATTCAGTGTGCTCTTCTGAGCCAGGCAGTTACACTGCGATTCCAAGGGCTGAGAAAACGCGTTTATTTCGGGCTGAAAAACACGTTTTGAAAACTGTGTTGTTCCAGCCCTATAAGTTACATGGTGGTGACCAAAGTTGCCAAAACATGTTTATTTCTGCTGAAAAACAAGTTGTGACAATTTCTGCACACTGGGGTTAAGGGCTGACTTAGTGTGCTCTTCTGAGCCAGGCAGTTACAGTGCGATTCCAAGGGCTGAGAAAACGCGTTTATTTCGGGCTGAAAAACACGTTTTGAAAACTGTGCTATTCCTTCCCTATAAGTTACATGGTGGTGACCAAAGTTGCCAAAACGTGTTTATTTCTGCTGAAAAACACATTGTGACAATTTCTGATCACTGGGGTTAAGGGCTGACTCAGTGTGCTCTTTGGAGCCAGGCAGTTACACTGCGATTCCAAGGGCTGAGAAATGGCGTTTATTTCGAGCTGAAAAACACGTTTTGAAAACTGTGCTGTTCCTGCCCTATAAGTTACATGGTGGTGACCAAAGTTGCCAAAACGTGTTTATTTCTGCTTAAAAACACGTTGTGACAATTTCTGCACACTGGGGTTAAGGGCTGACTCAGTGTGCTCTTCTGAGCCAGGCAGTTACACTGCGATTCCAAGGGCTGAGAAAACGCGTTTATTTCGGGCTGAAAAACACGTTTTGAAAACTGTGCTGTTCCTGCCCTATAAGTTACATGGTGGTGACCAAAGTTGCCGAAACGTGTTTATTTCTGCTGAAAAACACGTTGTGACAATTTCTGCACACTGGGGTTAAGGGCTGATTCAGTGTGCTCTTCTGAGCCAGGCAGTTACACTGCGATTCCAAGGGCTGAGAAAACGCGTTTATTTCGGGCTGAAAAACACGTTTTGAAAACTGTGCTGTTCCTGCCCTATAAGTTACATGGTGGTGACCAAAGTTGCCAAAACATGTTTATTTCTGCTGAAAAACAAGTTGTGACAATTTCTGCACACTGGGGTTAAGGGCCGACTCAGTGTGCTCTTCTGAGCCAGGCAGTTACACTGCGATTCCAAGGGCTGAGAAAACGCGTTTATTTCGGGCTGAAAAACACGTTTTGAAAACTGTGCTATTCCTTCCCTATAAGTTACATGGTGGTGACCAAAGTTGCCAAAACGTGTTTATTTCTGCTGAAAAACACGTTGTGACAATTTCTGATCACTTGGGTTAAGGGCTGACTCAGTGTGCTCTTTGGAGCCAGGCAGTTACACTGCGATTCCAAGGGCTGAGAAAACGCGTTTATTTCGGGCTGAAAAACACGTTTTGAAAACTGTGCTGTTCCTGCCCTATAAGTTACATGGTGGTGACCAAAGTTGCCGAAACGTGTTTATTTCTGCTTAAAAACACGTTGTGACAATTTCTGCACACTGGGGTTAAGGGTTGACTCAGTGTGCTCTTCTGAGCCAGGCAGTTACACTGCGATTCCAAGGGCTGAGAAAACGCGTTTATTTCGGGCTGAAAAACACGTTTTGAAAACTGTGCTATTCCTTCCCTATAAGTTACATGGTGGTGACCAAAGTTGCCGAAACGTGTTTATTTCTGCTGAAAAACACGTTGTGATAATTTCTGCACACTGGGGTTAAGGGCTGATTCAGTGTGCTATTCTGAGCCAGGCAGTTACACTGCGATTCCAAGGGCTGAGAAATCGCGTTTATTTCGGGCTGAAAAACACGTTTTGAAAACTGTGCTATTCCTTCCCTATAAGTTACATGGTGGTGACCAAAGTTGCCAAAACGTGTTTATTTCTGCTGAAAAACACGTTGTGATAATTTCTGATCACTGGGGTTAAGGGCTGACTCAGTGTGCTCTTTGGAGCCAGGCAGTTACACTGCGATTCCAAGTGCTGAGAAATGGCGTTTATTTCGAGCTGAAAAACACGTTTTGAAAACTGTGCTGTTCCTGCCCTATAAGTTACATGGTGGTGACCAAAGTTGCCAAAACGTGTTTATTTCTGCTGAAAAACACGTTGTGACAATTTCTGCACACTGAGGTTAAGGGCTGACTCAGTGTGCTCTTCTGAGCCAGGCAGTTACACTGCGATTCCAAGGGCTGAGAAAACGCGTTTATTTCGGGCTGAAAAACTCGTTTTGAAAACTGTGCTGTTCCTGCCCTATAAGTTACATGGTGGTGACCAAAGTTGCCAAAACGTGTTTATTTCTGCTGAAAAACACGTTGTGACAATTTCTGCACACTGGGGTTAAGGGCTGACTCAGTGTGCTCTTCTGCGCCAGACAGTTACACTGCGATTCCAAGGGCTGAGAAAACGCGTTTATTTCGGGCTGAAAAACACGTTTTGAAAACTGTGCTGTTCCTGCCCTATAAGTTACATGGTGGTGACCAAAGTTGCCAAAACGTGTTTATTTCTGCTGAAAAACACGTTGTGACAATTTCTGCACACTGGGGTTAAGGGCTGACTCAGTGTGCTCTTCTGAGCCAGGCAGTTACACTGCGATTCCAAGGGCTGAGAAAACGCGTTTATTTCGGGCTGAAAACACGTTTTGAAAACTGTGTTGTTCCAGCCCTATAAGTTACATGGTGGTGACCAAAGTTGCCAAAACGTGTTTATTTCTGCTGATAAACAAGTTGTGACAATTTCTGCACACTGGGGTTAAGGGCTGACTCAGTGTGCTCTTCTGAGCCAGGCAGTTACACTGCGATTCCAAGGGCTGAGAAAACGCGTTTATTTCGGGCTAAAAAACACGTTTTGAAAACTGTGCTGTTCCTGCCCTATAAGTTACATGGTGGTGACCAAAGTTGCCAAAACATGTTTATTTCTGCTGAAAAACAAGTTGTGACAATTTCTGCACACTGGGGTTAAGGGCTGACTTAGTGTGCTCTTCTGAGCCAGGCAGTTACACTGCGATTCCAAGGGCTGGAAAACGCGTTTATTTCGGGCTGAAAAACACGTTTTGAAAACTGTGCTATTCCTTCCCTATAAGTTACATGGTGGTGACCAAAGTTGCCAAAACGTGTTTATTTCTGCTGAAAAACACGTTGTGACAATTTCTGATCACTGGGGTTAAGGGCTGACTCAGTGTGCTCTTCTGAGCCAGGCAGTTACACTGCGATTCCAAGGGCTGAGAAAACGCGTTTATTTCGCGCTGAAAAACACGTTTTGAAAACTGTGCTATTCCTTCCCTATAAGTTACATGGTGGTGACCAAAGTTGCCAAAACGTGTTTATTTCTGCTGAAAAACACGTTGTGACAATTTCTGATCACTGGGGTTAAGGGCTGACTCAGTGTGCTCTTCTGAGCCAGGCAGTTACACTGCGATTCCAAGGGCTGAGAAATGGCGTTTATTTCGAGCTGAAAAACACGTTTTGAAAACTGTCCTATTCCTGCCCTATAAGTTACATGGTGGTGACCAAAGTTGCCAAAACGTGTTTATTTCTGCTGAAAAACACGTTGTGACAATTTCTGATCACTGGGGTTAAGGGCTGACTCAGTGTGCTCTTCTGAGCCAGGCAGTTACACTGCGATTCCAAGGGCTGAGAAAACGCGTTTATTTCGGGCTGAAAAACACGTTTTGAAAACTGTGCTGTTCCTGCCCTATAAGTTACATGGTGGTGACCAAAGTTGCCGAAACGTGTTTATTTCTGCTGAAAAACAAGTTGTGACAATTTCTGCACACTGGGGTTAAGGGCTGACTCAGTGTGCTCTTCTGAGCCAGGCAGTTACACTGCGATTCCAAGGGCTGAGAAAACGCGTTTATTTCGGGCTGAGAAACACGTTTTGAAAACTGTGCTGTTCCTGCCCTATAAGTTACATGGTGGTGACCAAAGTTGCCAAAACGTGTTTATTTCTGCTGAAAAACACGTTGTGACAATTTCTGATCACTGGGGTTAAGGGCTGACTCAGTGTGCTCTTCTGAGCCAGGCAGTTACCATGCGATTCCAAGGGCTGAGAAAACGCGTTTATTTCGGGCTGAAAAACACGTTTTGAAAACTGTGCTGTTCCTGCCCTATAAGTTACATGGTGGTGACCAAAGTTGCCAAAACGTGTTTATTTCTGCTGAAAAACACGTTGTGACAATTTCTGATCACTGGGGTTAAGGGCTGACTCAGTGTGCTCTTCTGAGCCAGGCAGTTACTCTGCGATTCCAAGGCTGAGAAAACGCGTTTATTTCTGGCTGAAAAACACGTTTTGAAAACTGTGCTGTTCCTGCCCTATAAGTTACATGGTGGTGACCAAAGTTGCCAAAACGTGTTTATTTCTGCTGAAAAACACGTTGTGACAATTTCTGCACACTGAGGTTAAGGGCTGACTCAGTGTGCTCTTCTGAGCCAGGCAGTTACACTGCGATTCCAAGGGCTGAGTAAACGCGTTTATTTCGGGCTGAAAAACACGTTTTGAAAACTGTGCTATTCCTTCCCTATAAGTTACATGGTGGTGACCAAAGTTGCCAAAACGTGTTTATTTCTGCTGAAAAACACGTTGTGACAATTTCTGATCACTGGGGTTAAGGGCTGACTCAGTGTGCTCTTTGGAGCCAGGCAGTTACACTGCGATTCCAAGGGCTGAGAAATGGCGTTTATTTCGAGCTGAAAAACACGTTTTGAAAACTGTGCTGTTCCTGCCCTATAAGTTACATGGTGGTGACCAAAGTTGCCAAAACGTGTTTATTTCTGCTGAAAAACACGTTGTGACAATTTCTGCACACTGAGGTTAAGGGCTGACTCAGTGTGCTCTTCTGAGCCAGGCAGTTACACTGCGATTCCAAGGGCTGAGAAACGCGTTTATTTCGGGCTGAAAAACTCGTTTTGAAAACTGTGCTGTTCCTGCCCTATAAGTTACATGGTGGTGACCAAAGTTGCCAAAACGTGTTTATTTCTGCTGAAAAACACGTTGTGACAATTTCTGCACACTGGGGTTAAGGGCTGACTCAGTGTGCTCTTCTGCGCCAGACAGTTACACTGCGATTCCAAGGGCTGAGAAAACGCGTTTATTTCGGGCTGAAAAACACGTTTTGAAAACTGTGCTATTCCTTCCCTATAAGTTACATGGTGGTGACCAAAGTTGCCAAAACGTGTTTATTTCTGCTGAAAAACACGTTGTGACAATTTCTGCACACTGGGGTTAAGGGCTGACTCAGTGTGCTCTTCTGAGCCAGGCAGTTACACTGCGATTCCAAGGGCTGAGAAAACGCGTTTATTTCGGGCTGAAAAACACGTTTTGAAAACTGTGCTATTCCTTCCCTATAAGTTACATGGTGGTGACCAAAGTTGCCAAAACGTGTTTATTTCTGCTGAAAAACACGTTGTGACAATTTCTGATCACTGGGGTTAAGGGCTGACTCAGTGTGCTCTTTGGAGCCAGGCAGTTACACTGCGATTCCAAGGGCTGAGAAATGGCGTTTATTTCGAGCTGAAAAACACGTTTTGAAAACTGTGCTGTTCCTGCCCTATAAGTTACATGGTGGTGACCAAAGTTGCCAAAACGTGTTTATTTCTGCTGAAAAACACGTTGTGACAATTTCTGCACACTGGGGTTAAGGGCTGACTCAGTGTGCTCTTCTGAGCCAGGCAGTTACACTGCGATTCCAAGGGCTGAGAAAACGCGTTTATTTCGGGCTGAAAAACACGTTTTGAAAACTGTGCTGTTCCTGCCCTATAAGTTACATGGTGGTGACCAAAGTTGCCAAAACATGTTTATTTCTGCTGAAAAACACGTTGTGACAATTTCTGCACACTGGGGTTAAGGGCTGACTCAGTGTGCTCTTCTGAGCCAGGCAGTTACACTGCGATTCCAAGGGCTGAGAAAACACGTTTATTTCGGGCTGAAAAACACGTTTTGAAAACTGTGCTGTTCCTGCCCTATAAGTTACATGGTGGTGACCAAAGTTGCCAAAACGTGTTTATTTCTGCTGAAAAACACGTTGTGACAATTTCTGCACACTGGGGTTAAGGGCTGACTCAGTGTGCTCTTCTGAGCCAGGCAGTTACACTGCGATTCCAAGGGCTGAGAAAACGCGTTTATTTCGGGCTAAAAAACACGTTTTGAAAACTGTGCTGTTCCTGCCCTATAAGTTACATGGTGGTGACCAAAGTTGCCAAAACATGTTTATTTCTGCTGAAAAACAAGTTGTGACAATTTCTGCACACTGGGGTTAAGGGCTGACTTAGTGTGCTCTTCTGAGCCAGGCAGTTACACTGCGATTCCAAGGGCTGAGAAAACGCGTTTATTTCGGGCTGAAAAACACGTTTTGAAAACTGTGCTATTCCTTCCCTATAAGTTACATGGTGGTGACCAAAGTTGCCAAAACGTGTTTATTTCTGCTGAAAAACACGTTGTGACAATTTCTGATCACTGGGGTTAAGGGCTGACTCAGTGTGCTCTTCTGAGCCAGGCAGTTACACTGCGATTCCAAGGGCTGAGAAAACGCGTTTATTTCGGGCTGAAAAACACGTTTTGAAAACTGTGCTATTCCTTCCCTATAAGTTACATGGTGGTGACCAAAGTTGCCAAAACGTGTTTATTTCTGCTGAAAAACACGTTGTGACAATTTCTGATCACTGGGGTTAAGGGCTGACTCAGTGTGCTCTTCTGAGCCAGGCAGTTACACTGCGATTCCAAGGGCTGAGAAAACGCGTTTATTTCGGGCTGAAAAACACGTTTTGAAAACTGTGCTATTCCTTCCCTATAAGTTACATGGTGGTGACCAAAGTTGCCAAAACGTGTTTATTTCTGCTGAAAAACACGTTGTGACAATTTCTGCACACTGGGGTTAAGGGCTGACTCAGTGTGCTCTTCTGAGCCAGGCAGTTACACTGCGATTCCAAGGGCTGAGAAAACGCGTTTATTTCGGGCTGAAAAACACGTTTTGAAAACTGTGCTGTTCCTGCCCTATAAGTTACATGGTGGTGACCAAAGTTGCCGAAACGTGTTTATTTCTGCTGAAAAACACGTTGTGACAATTTCTGCACACTGGGGTTAAGGGCTGACTCAGTGTGCTCTTCTGAGCCAGGCAGTTACACTGCGATTCCAAGGGCTGAGAAAATGCGTTTATTTCGGGCTGAGAAACACGTTTTGAAAACTGTGCTGTTCCTGCCCTATAAGTTACGTGGTGGTGACCAAAGTTACCAAAACGTGTTTATTTCTGCTGAAAAACAAGTTGTGATAATTTCTGCACACTAGGGTTAAGGGCTGACTTAGTGTGCTCTTCTGAGCCAGGCAGTTAGACTGCGATTCCAAGGGCTGAGAAAACGCGTTTATTACGGGCTGAAAAACACGTTTTGAAAACTGTCCTATTCCTTCCCTATAAGTTACATGGTGGTGACCAAAGTTGCCAAAACGTGTTTATTTCTGCTGAAAAACACGTTGTGACAATTTCTGCACACTGGGGTTAAGGGCTGACTCAGTGTGCTCTTCTGCGCCAGACAGTTACACTGCGATTCCAAGGGCTGAGAAAACGCGTTTATTTCGGGCTGAAAAACACGTTTTGAAAACTGTGCTGTTCCTGCCCTATAAGTTACATGGTGGTGACCAAAGTTGCCAAAACGTGTTTATTTCTGCTGAAAAACACGTTGTGACAATTTCTGCACACTGGGGTTAAGGGCTGACTCAGTGTGCTCTTCTGAGCCAGGCAGTTACACTGCGATTCCAAGGGCTGAGAAAACGCGTTTATTTCGGGCTGAGAAACACGTTTTGAAAACTGTGCTGTTCCTGCCCTATAAGTTACGTGGTGGTGACCAAAGTTACCAAAACGTGTTTATTTCTGCTGAAAAACAAGTTGTGATAATTTCTGCACACTAGGGTTAAGGGCTGACTTAGTGTGCTCTTCTGAGCCAGGCAGTTACACTGCGATTCCAAGGGCTGAGAAAACGCGTTTATTACGGGCTGAAAAACACGTTTTGAAAACTGTCCTATTCCTTCCCTATAAGTTACATGGTGGTGACCAAAGTTGCCAAAACGTGTTTATTTCTGCTGAAAAACACGTTGTGACAATTTCTGATCACTGGGGTTAAGGGCTGACTCAGTGTGCTCTTCTGAGCCAGGCAGTTACACTGCGATTCAAAGGGCTGAGAAAACGCGTTTATTTCGGGCTGAAAAACACGTTTTGAAAACTGTGCTATTCCTTCCCTATAAGTTACATGGTGGTGACCAAAGTTGCCAAAACGTGTTTATTTCTGCTGAAAAACACGTTGTGATAATTTCTGATCACTGGGGTTAAGGGCTGACTCAGTGTGCTCTTCGGAGCCAGGCAGTTACACTGCGATTCCAAGTGCTGAGAAATGGCGTTTATTTCGAGCTGAAAAACACGTTTTGAAAACTGTGCTGTTCCTGCCCTATAAGTTACATGGTGGTGACCAAAGTTGCCAAAACGTGTTTATTTCTGCTGAAAAACACGTTGTGACAATTTCTGCACACTGAGGTTAAGGGCTGACTCAGTGTGCTCTTCTGAGCCAGGCAGTTACACTGCGATTCCAAGGGCTGAGAAACGCGTTTATTTCGGGCTGAAAAACTCGTTTTGAAAACTGTGCTGTTCCTGCCCTATAAGTTACATGGTGGTGACCAAAGTTGCCAAAACGTGTTTATTTCTGCTGAAAAACACATTGTGACAATTTCTGCACACTGGGGTTAAGGGCTGACTCAGTGTGCTCTTCTGCGCCAGACAGTTACACTGCGATTCCAAGGGCTGAGAAAACGCGTTTATTTCGGGCTGAAAAACACGTTTTGAAAACTGTGCTGTTCCTGCCCTATAAGTTACATGGTGGTGACCAAAGTTGCCGAAACGTGTTTATTTCTGCTGAAAAACAAGTTGTGACAATTTCTGCACACTGGGGTTAAGGGCTGACTCAGTGTGCTCTTCTGAGCCAGGCAGTTACACTGCGATTCCAAGGGCTGAGAAAACGCGTTTATTTCGGGCTGAGAAACACGTTTTGAAAATTGTGCTGTTCCTGCCCTATAAGTTACATGGTGGTGACCAAAGTTGCCAAAACGTGTTTATTTCTGCTGAAAAACACGTTGTGACAATTTCTGATCACTGGGGTTAAGGGCTGACTCAGTGTGCTCTTCTGAGCCAGGCAGTTACCATGCGATTCCAAGGGCTGAGAAAATGCGTTTATTTCGGGCTGAAAAACACGTTTTGAAAACTGTGCTGTTCCTGCCCTATAAGTTACATGGTGGTGACCAAAGTTGCCAAAACGTGTTTATTTCTGCTGAAAAACACGTTGTGACAATTTCTGATCACTGGGGTTAAGGGCTGACTCAGTGTGCTCTTCTGAGCCAGGCAGTTACTCTGCGATTCCAAGGCTGAGAAAACGCGTTTATTTCTGGCTGAAAAACACGTTTTGAAAACTGTGCTGTTCCTGCCCTATAAGTTACATGGTGGTGACCAAAGTTGCCAAAACGTGTTTATTTCTGCTGAAAAACACGTTGTGACAATTTCTGCACACTGAGGTTAAGGGCTGACTCAGTGTGCTCTTCTGAGCCAGGCAGTTACACTGCGATTCCAAGGGCTGAGTAAACGCGTTTATTTCGGGCTGAAAAACACGTTTTGAAAACTGTGCTATTCCTTCCCTATAAGTTACATGGTGGTGACCAAAGTTGCCAAAACGTGTTTATTTCTGCTGAAAAACACGTTGTGACAATTTCTGATCACTGGGGTTAAGGGCTGACTCAGTGTGCTCTTTGGAGCCAGGCAGTTACACTGCGATTCCAAGGGCTGAGAAATGGCGTTTATTTCGAGCTGAAAAACACGTTTTGAAAACTGTGCTGTTCCTGCCCTATAAGTTACATGGTGGTGACCAAAGTTGCCAAAACGTGTTTATTTCTGCTTAAAAACACGTTGTGACAATTTCTGCACACTGGGTTTAAGGGCTGACTCAGTGTGCTCTTCTGAGCCAGGCAGTTACACTGCGATTCCAAGGGCTGAGAAAACGCGTTTATTTCGGGCTGAAAAACACGTTTTGAAAACTGTGCTGTTCCTGCCCTATAAGTTACATGGTGGTGACCAAAGTTGCCGAAACGTGTTTATTTCTGCTGAAAAACACGTTGTGACAATTTCTGCACACTGGGGTTAAGGGCTGATTCAGTGTGCTCTTCTGAGCCAGGCAGTTACACTGCGATTCCAAGGGCTGAGAAAACGCGTTTATTTCGGGCTGAAAAACACGTTTTGAAAACTGTGTTGTTCCAGCCCTATAAGTTACATGGTGGTGACCAAAGTTGCCAAAACGTGTTTATTTCTGCTGAAAAACAAGTTGTGACAATTTCTGCACACTGGGGTTAAGGGCTGACTCAGTGTGCTCTTCTGAGCCAGGCAGTTACACTGCGATTCCAAGGGCTGAGAAAACGCGTTTATTTCGGGCTGAAAAACACGTTTTGAAAACTGTGCTGTTCCTGCCCTATAAGTTACATGGTGGTGACCAAAGTTGCCAAAACATGTTTATTTCTGCTGAAAAACACGTTGTGACAATTTCTGCACACTGGGGTTAAGGGCTGACTCAGTGTGCTCTTCTGAGCCAGGCAGTTACACTGCGATTCCAAGGGCTGAGAAAACACGTTTATTTCGGGCTGAAAAACACGTTTTGAAAACTGTGCTGTTCCTGCCCTATAAGTTACATGGTGGTGACCAAAGTTGCCAAAACGTGTTTATTTCTGCTGAAAAACACGTTGTGACAATTTCTGCACACTGGGGTTAAGGGCTGACTCAGTGTGCTCTTCTGAGCCAGGCAGTTACACTGCGATTCCAAGGGCTGAGAAAACGCGTTTATTTCGGGCTAAAAAACACGTTTTGAAAACTGTGCTGTTCCTGCCCTATAAGTTACATGGTGGTGACCAAAGTTGCCAAAACATGTTTATTTCTGCTGAAAAACAAGTTGTGACAATTTCTGCACACTGGGGTTAAGGGCTGACTTAGTGTGCTCTTCTGAGCCAGGCAGTTACACTGCGATTCCAAGGGCTGAGAAAACGCGTTTATTTCGGGCTGAAAAACACGTTTTGAAAACTGTGCTATTCCTTCCCTATAAGTTACATGGTGGTGACCAAAGTTGCCAAAACGTGTTTATTTCTGCTTAAAAACACGTTGTGACAATTTCTGCACACTGGGGTTAAGGGCTGACTCAGTGTGCTCTTCTGAGCCAGGCAGTTACACTGCGATTCCAAGGGCTGAGAAACGCGTTTATTTCGGGCTGAAAAACTCGTTTTGAAAACTGTGCTGTTCCTGCCCTATAAGTTACATGATGGTGACCAAAGTTGCCAAAACGTGTTTATTTCTGCTGAAAAACACGTTGTGACAATTTCTGCACACTGGGGTTAAGGGCTGACTCAGTGTGCTCTTCTGCGCCAGACAGTTACACTGCGATTCCAAGGGCTGAGAAAACGCGTTTATTTCGGGCTGAAAAACACGTTTTGAAAACTGTGCTGTTCCTGCCCTATAAGTTACATGGTGGTGACCAAAGTTGCCAAAACGTGTTTATTTCTGCTGAAAAACACGTTGTGACAATTTCTGCACACTGGGGTTAAGGGCTGACTCAGTGTGCTCTTCTGAGCCAGGCAGTTACACTGCGATTCCAAGGGCTGAGAAAACGCGTTTATTTCGGGCTGAGAAACACGTTTTGAAAACTGTGCTGTTCCTGCCCTATAAGTTACGTGGTGGTGACCAAAGTTACCAAAACGTGTTTATTTCTGCTGAAAAACAAGTTGTGATAATTTCTGCACACTAGGGTTAAGGGCTGACTTAGTGTGCTCTTCTGAGCCAGGCAGTTACACTGCGATTCCAAGGGCTGAGAAAACGCGTTTATTACGGGCTGAAAAACACGTTTTGAAAACTGTCCTATTCCTTCCCTATAAGTTACATGGTGGTGACCAAAGTTGCCAAAACGTGTTTATTTCTGCTGAAAAACACGTTGTGACAATTTCTGATCACTGGGGTTAAGGGCTGACTCAGTGTGCTCTTCTGAGCCAGGCAGTTACACTGCGATTCCAAGGGCTGAGAAAACGCGTTTATTTCGGGCTGAAAAACACGTTTTGAAAACTGTGCTATTCCTTCCCTATAAGTTACATGGTGGTGACCAAAGTTGCCAAAACGTGTTTATTTCTGCTGAAAAACACGTTGTGATAATTTCTGATCACTGGGGTTAAGGGCTGACTCAGTGTGCTCTTCGGAGCCAGGCAGTTACACTGCGATTCCAAGTGCTGAGAAATGGCGTTTATTTCGAGCTGAAAAACACGTTTTGAAAACTGTGCTGTTCCTGCCCTATAAGTTACATGGTGGTGACCAAAGTTGCCAAAACGTGTTTATTTCTGCTGAAAAACACGTTGTGACAATTTCTGCACACTGAGGTTAAGGGCTGACTCAGTGTGCTCTTCTGAGCCAGGCAGTTACACTGCGATTCCAAGGGCTGAGAAACGCGTTTATTTCGGGCTGAAAAACTCGTTTTGAAAACTGTGCTGTTCCTGCCCTATAAGTTACATGGTGGTGACCAAAGTTGCCAAAACGTGTTTATTTCTGCTGAAAAACACGTTGTGACAATTTCTGCACACTGGGGTTAAGGGCTGACTCAGTGTGCTCTTCTGCGCCAGACAGTTACACTGCGATTCCAAGGGCTGAGAAAACGCGTTTATTTCGGGCTGAAAAACACGTTTTGAAAACTGTGCTGTTCCTGCCCTATAAGTTACATGGTGGTGACCAAAGTTGCCAAAACGTGTTTATTTCTGCTGAAAAACACGTTGTGACAATTTCTGCACACTGGGGTTAAGGGCTGACTCAGTGTGCTCTTCTGAGCCAGGCAGTTACACTGCGATTCCAAGGGCTGAGAAAACGCGTTTATTTCGGGCTGAAAACACGTTTTGAAAACTGTGTTGTTCCAGCCCTATAAGTTACATGGTGGTGACCAAAGTTGCCAAAACGTGTTTATTTCTGCTGATAAACAAGTTGTGACAATTTCTGCACACTGGGGTTAAGGGCTGACTCAGTGTGCTCTTCTGAGCCAGGCAGTTACACTGCGATTCCAAGGGCTGAGAAAACGCGTTTATTTCGGGCTAAAAAACACGTTTTGAAAACTGTGCTGTTCCTGCCCTATAAGTTACATGGTGGTGACCAAAGTTGCCAAAACATGTTTATTTCTGCTGAAAAACAAGTTGTGACAATTTCTGCACACTGGGGTTAAGGGCTGACTTAGTGTGCTCTTCTGAGCCAGGCAGTTACACTGCGATTCCAAGGGCTGGAAAACGCGTTTATTTCGGGCTGAAAAACACGTTTTGAAAACTGTGCTATTCCTTCCCTATAAGTTACATGGTGGTGACCAAAGTTGCCAAAACGTGTTTATTTCTGCTGAAAAACACGTTGTGACAATTTCTGATCACTGGGGTTAAGGGCTGACTCAGTGTGCTCTTCTGAGCCAGGCAGTTACACTGCGATTCCAAGGGCTGAGAAAACGCGTTTATTTCGGGCTGAAAAACACGTTTTGAAAACTGTGCTATTCCTTCCCTATAAGTTACATGGTGGTGACCAAAGTTGCCAAAACGTGTTTATTTCTGCTGAAAAACACGTTGTGACAATTTCTGCACACTGGGGTTAAGGGCTGACTCAGTGTGCTCTTCTGAGCCAGGCAGTTACACTGCGATTCCAAGGGCTGAGAAAACGCGTTTATTTCGGGCTGAAAAACACGTTTTGAAAACTGTGCTGTTCCTGCCCTATAAGTTACATGGTGGTGACCAAAGTTGCCGAAACGTGTTTATTTCTGCTGAAAAACACGTTGTGACAATTTCTGCACACTGGGGTTAAGGGCTGACTCAGTGTGCTCTTCTGCGCCAGACAGTTACACTGCGATTCCAAGGGCTGAGAAAACGCGTTTATTTCGGGCTGAAAAACACGTTTTGAAAACTGTGCTGTTCCTGCCCTATAAGTTACATGGTGGTGACCAAAGTTGCCAAAACGTGTTTATTTCTGCTGAAAAACACGTTGTGACAATTTCTGCACACTGGGGTTAAGGGCTGACTCAGTGTGCTCTTCTGAGCCAGGCAGTTACACTGCGATTCCAAGGGCTGAGAAAACGCGTTTATTTCGGGCTGAGAAACACGTTTTGAAAACTGTGCTGTTCCTGCCCTATAAGTTACGTGGTGGTGACCAAAGTTACCAAAACGTGTTTATTTCTGCTGAAAAACAAGTTGTGACAATTTCTGCACACTGGGGTTAAGGGCTGACTTAGTGTGCTCTTCTGAGCCAGGCAGTTACACTGCGATTCCAAGGGCTGAGAAAACGCGTTTATTTCGGGCTGAAAAACACGTTTTGAAAACTGTGCTATTCCTTCCCTATAAGTTACATGGTGGTGACCAAAGTTGCCAAAACGTGTTTATTTCTGCTGAAAAACACGTTGTGACAATTTCTGATCACTGGGGTTAAGGGCTGACTCAGTGTGCTCTTCTGAGCCAGGCAGTTACACTGCGATTCCAAGGGCTGAGAAAACGCGTTTATTTCGGGCTGAAAAACACGTTTTGAAAACTGTGCTATTCCTTCCCTATAAGTTACATGGTGGTGACCAAAGTTGCCAAAACGTGTTTATTTCTGCTGAAAAACACGTTGTGACAATTTCTGATCACTGGGGTTAAGGGCTGACTCAGTGTGCTCTTTGGAGCCAGGCAGTTACACTGCGATTCCAAGGGCTGAGAAATGGCGTTTATTTCGAGCTGAAAAACACGTTTTGAAAACTGTGCTGTTCCTGCCCTATAAGTTACATGGTGGTGACCAAAGTTGCCAAAACGTGTTTATTTCTGCTGAAAAACACGTTGTGACAATTTCTGCACACTGGGGTTAAGGGCTGACTCAGTGTGCTCTTCTGAGCCAGGCAGTTACACTGCGATTCCAAGGGCTGAGAAAACGCGTTTATTTCGGGCTGAAAAACACGTTTTGAAAACTGTGCTGTTCCTGCCCTATAAGTTACATGGTGGTGACTAAAGTTGCCAAAACATGTTTATTTCTGCTGAAAAACACGTTGTGACAATTTCTGCACACTGGGGTTAAGGGCTGACTCAGTGTGCTCTTCTGAACCAGGCAGTTACACTGCGATTCCAAGGGCTGAGAAAACGCGTTTATTTCGGGCTGAAAAACACGTTTTGAAAACTGTGCTGTTCCTTCCCTATAAGTTACATGGTGGTGACCAAAGTTGCCAAAACGTGTTTATTTCTGCTTAAAAACACGTTGTGACAATTTCTGCACACTGGGGTTAAGGGCTGACTCAGTGTGCTCTTCTGAGCCAGGCAGTTACACTGCGATTCCAAGGGCTGAGAAACGCGTTTATTTCGGGCTGAAAAACTCGTTTTGAAAACTGTGCTGTTCCTGCCCTATAAGTTACATGGTGGTGACCAAAGTTGCCAAAACGTGTTTATTTCTGCTGAAAAACACGTTGTGACAATTTCTGCACACTGGGGTTAAGGGCTGACTCAGTGTGCTCTTCTGCGCCAGACAGTTACACTGCGATTCCAAGGGCTGAGAAAACGCGTTTATTTCGGGCTGAAAAACACGTTTTGAAAACTGTGCTGTTCCTGCCCTATAAGTTACATGGTGGTGACCAAAGTTGCCAAAACGTGTTTATTTCTGCTGAAAAACACGTTGTGACAATTTCTGCACACTGGGGTTAAGGGCTGACTCAGTGTGCTCTTCTGAGCCAGGCAGTTACACTGCGATTCCAAGGGCTGAGAAAACGCGTTTATTTCGGGCTGAAAACACGTTTTGAAAACTGTGTTGTTCCAGCCCTATAAGTTACATGGTGGTGACCAAAGTTGCCAAAACGTGTTTATTTCTGCTGATAAACAAGTTGTGACAATTTCTGCACACTGGGGTTAAGGGCTGACTCAGTGTGCTCTTCTGAGCCAGGCAGTTACACTGCGATTCCAAGGGCTGAGAAAACGCGTTTATTTCGGGCTAAAAAACACGTTTTGAAAACTGTGCTGTTCCTGCCCTATAAGTTACATGGTGGTGACCAAAGTTGCCAAAACGTGTTTATTTCTGCTGAAAAACACGTTGTGACAATTTCTGATCACTGGGGTTAAGGGCTGACTCAGTGTGCTCTTCTGAGCCAGGCAGTTACACTGCGATTCCAAGGGCTGAGAAAACGCGTTTATTTCGGGCTGAAAAACACGTTTTGAAAACTGTGCTATTCCTTCCCTATAAGTTACATGGTGGTGACCAAAGTTGCCAAAACGTGTTTATTTCTGCTGAAAAACACGTTGTGACAATTTCTGCACACTGGGGTTAAGGGCTGACTCAGTGTGCTCTTCTGAGCCAGGCAGTTACACTGCGATTCCAAGGGCTGAGAAAACGCGTTTATTTCGGGCTGAAAAACACGTTTTGAAAACTGTGCTGTTCCTGCCCTATAAGTTACATGGTGGTGACCAAAGTTGCCGAAACGTGTTTATTTCTGCTGAAAAACACGTTGTGACAATTTCTGCACACTGGGGTTAAGGGCTGACTCAGTGTGCTCTTCTGAGCCAGGCAGTTACACTGCGATTCCAAGGGCTGAGAAAATGCGTTTATTTCGGGCTGAGAAACATGTTTTGAAAACTGTGCTGTTCCTGCCCTATAAGTTACGTGGTGGTGACCAAAGTTACCAAAACGTGTTTATTTCTGCTGAAAAACAAGTTGTGATAATTTCTGCACACTAGGGTTAAGGGCTGACTTAGTGTGCTCTTCTGAGCCAGGCAGTTACACTGCGATTCCAAGGGCTGAGAAAACGCGTTTATTACGGGCTGAAAAACAAGTTTTGAAAACTGTCCTATTCCTTCCCTATAAGTTACATGGTGGTGACCAAAGTTGCCAAAACGTGTTTATTTCTGCTGAAAAACACGTTGTGACAATTTCTGCACACTGGGGTTAAGGGCTGACTCAGTGTGCTCTTCTGCGCCAGACAGTTACACTGCGATTCCAAGGGCTGAGAAAACGCGTTTATTTCGGGCTGAAAAACACGTTTTGAAAACTGTGCTGTTCCTGCCCTATAAGTTACATGGTGGTGACCAAAGTTGCCAAAACGTGTTTATTTCTGCTGAAAAACACGTTGTGACAATTTCTGCACACTGGGGTTAAGGGCTGACTCAGTGTGCTCTTCTGAGCCAGGCAGTTACACTGCGATTCCAAGGGCTGAGAAAACGCGTTTATTTCGGGCTGAGAAACACGTTTTGAAAACTGTGCTGTTCCTGCCCTATAAGTTACGTGGTGGTGACCAAAGTTACCAAAACGTGTTTATTTCTGCTGAAAAACAAGTTGTGATAATTTCTGCACACTAGGGTTAAGGGCTGACTTAGTGTGCTCTTCTGAGCCAGGCAGTTACACTGCGATTCCAAGGGCTGAGAAAACGCGTTTATTACGGGCTGAAAAACACGTTTTGAAAACTGTCCTATTCCTTCCCTATAAGTTACATGGTGGTGACCAAAGTTGCCAAAACGTGTTTATTTCTGCTGAAAAACACGTTGTGACAATTTCTGATCACTGGGGTTAAGGGCTGACTCAGTGTGCTCTTCTGAGCCAGGCAGTTACACTGCGATTCAAAGGGCTGAGAAAACGCGTTTATTTCGGGCTGAAAAACACGTTTTGAAAACTGTGCTATTCCTTCCCTATAAGTTACATGGTGGTGACCAAAGTTGCCAAAACGTGTTTATTTCTGCTGAAAAACACGTTGTGATAATTTCTGATCACTGGGGTTAAGGGCTGACTCAGTGTGCTCTTCGGAGCCAGGCAGTTACACTGCGATTCCAAGTGCTGAGAAATGGCGTTTATTTCGAGCTGAAAAACACGTTTTGAAAACTGTGCTGTTCCTGCCCTATAAGTTACATGGTGGTGACCAAAGTTGCCAAAACGTGTTTATTTCTGCTGAAAAACACGTTGTGACAATTTCTGCACACTGAGGTTAAGGGCTGACTCAGTGTGCTCTTCTGAGCCAGGCAGTTACACTGCGATTCCAAGGGCTGAGAAACGCGTTTATTTCGGGCTGAAAAACTCGTTTTGAAAACTGTGCTGTTCCTGCCCTATAAGTTACATGGTGGTGACCAAAGTTGCCAAAACGTGTTTATTTCTGCTGAAAAACACATTGTGACAATTTCTGCACACTGGGGTTAAGGGCTGACTCAGTGTGCTCTTCTGCGCCAGACAGTTACACTGCGATTCCAAGGGCTGAGAAAACGCGTTTATTTCGGGCTGAAAAACACGTTTTGAAAACTGTGCTGTTCCTGCCCTATAAGTTACATGGTGTTGACCAAAGTTGCCAAAACGTGTTTATTTCTGCTGAAAAACACGTTGTGACAATTTCTGCACACTGGGGTTAAGGGCTGACTCAGTGTGCTCTTCTGAGCCAGGCAGTTACACTGCGATTCCAAGGGCTGAGAAAACGCGTTTATTTCGGGCTGAAAACACGTTTTGAAAACTGTGTTGTTCCAGCCCTATAAGTTACATGGTGGTGACCAAAGTTGCCGAAACGTGTTTATTTCTGCTGAAAAACACGTTGTGACAATTTCTGCACACTGGGGTTAAGGGCTGACTTAGTGTGCTCTTCTGAGCCAGGCAGTTACACTGCGATTCCAAGGGCTGAGAAAACGCGTTTATTTCGGGCTGAAAAACACGTTTTGAAAACTGTGCTGTTCCTGCCCTATAAGTTACATGGTGGTGACCAAAGTTGCCGAAACGTGTTTATTTCTGCTGAAAAACACGTTGTGACAATTTCTGCACACTGGGGTTAAGGGCTGACTCAGTGTGCTCTTCTGAGCCAGGCAGTTACACTGCGATTCCAAGGGCTGAGAAACGCGTTTATTTCGGGCTGAGAAACACGTTTTGAAAACTGTGCTGTTCCTGCCCTATAAGTTACGTGGTGGTGACCAAAGTTACCAAAACGTGTTTATTTCTGCTGAAAAACAAGTTGTGATAATTTCTGCACACTAGGGTTAAGGGCTGACTTAGTGTGCTCTTCTGAGCCAGGCAGTTACACTGCGATTCCAAGGGCTGAGAAAACGCGTTTATTACGGGCTGAAAAACACGTTTTGAAAACTGTCCTATTCCTTCCCTATAAGTTACATGGTGGTGACCAAAGTTGCCAAAACGTGTTTATTTCTGCTGAAAAACACGTTGTGACAATTTCTGATCACTGGGGTTAAGGGCTGACTCAGTGTGCTCTTCTGAGCCAGGCAGTTACACTGCGATTCCAAGGGCTGAGAAAACGCGTTTATTTCGGGCTGAAAAACACGTTTTGAAAACTGTGCTATTCCTTCCCTATAAGTTACATGGTGGTGACCAAAGTTGCCAAAACGTGTTTATTTCTGCTGAAAAACACGTTGTGATAATTTCTGATCACTGGGGTTAAGGGCTGACTCAGTGTGCTCTTCGGAGCCAGGCAGTTACACTGCGATTCCAAGTGCTGAGAAATGGCGTTTATTTCGAGCTGAAAAACACGTTTTGAAAACTGTGCTGTTCCTGCCCTATAAGTTACATGGTGGTGACCAAAGTTGCCAAAACGTGTTTATTTCTGCTGAAAAACACGTTGTGACAATTTCTGCACACTGAGGTTAAGGGCTGACTCAGTGTGCTCTTCTGAGCCAGGCAGTTACACTGCGATTCCAAGGGCTGAGAAACGCGTTTATTTCGGGCTGAAAAACTCGTTTTGAAAACTGTGCTGTTCCTGCCCTATAAGTTACATGGTGGTGACCAAAGTTGCCAAAACGTGTTTATTTCTGCTGAAAAACACGTTGTGACAATTTCTGCACACTGGGGTTAAGGGCTGACTCAGTGTGCTCTTCTGCGCCAGACAGTTACACTGCGATTCCAAGGGCTGAGAAAACGCGTTTATTTCGGGCTGAAAAACACGTTTTGAAAACTGTGCTGTTCCTGCCCTATAAGTTACATGGTGGTGACCAAAGTTGCCAAAACGTGTTTATTTCTGCTGAAAAACACGTTGTGACAATTTCTGCACACTGGGGTTAAGGGCTGACTCAGTGTGCTCTTCTGAGCCAGGCAGTTACACTGCGATTCCAAGGGCTGAGAAAACGCGTTTATTTCGGGCTGAAAACACGTTTTGAAAACTGTGTTGTTCCAGCCCTATAAGTTACATGGTGGTGACCAAAGTTGCCAAAACGTGTTTATTTCTGCTGAAAAACAAGTTGTGACAATTTCTGCACACTGGGGTTAAGGGCTGACTCAGTGTGCTCTTCTGAGCCAGGGAGTTACACTGCGATTCCAAGGGCTGAGAAAACGCGTTTATTTCGGGCTAAAAAACACGTTTTGAAAACTGTGCTGTTCCTGCCCTATAAGTTACATGGTGGTGACCAAAGTTGCCAAAACGTGTTTATTTCTGCTGAAAAACACGTTGTGACAATTTCTGATCACTGGGGTTAAGGGCTGACTCAGTGTGCTCTTCTGAGCCAGGCAGTTACCATGCGATTCCAAGGGCTGAGAAAACGCGTTTATTTCGGGCTGAAAAACACGTTTTGAAAACTGTGCTGTTCCTGCCCTATAAGTTACATGGTGGTGACCAAAGTTGCCAAAACGTGTTTATTTCTGCTGAAAAACACGTTGTGACAATTTCTGATCACTGGGGTTAAGGGCTGACTCAGTGTGCTCTTCTGATCCAGGCAGTTACTCTGCGATTCCAAGGGCTGAGAAAACGCGTTTATTTCTGGCTGAAAAACACGTTTTGAAAACTGTGCTGTTCCTGCCCTATAAGTTACATGGTGGTGACCAAAGTTGCCAAAACGTGTTTATTTCTGCTGAAAAACACGTTGTGACAATTTCTGCACACTGGGGTTAAGGGCTGATTCAGTGTGCTCTTCTGAGCCAGGCAGTTACACTGCGATTCCAAGGGCTGAGAAAACTCGTTTATTTCGGGCTGAAAAACACGTTTTGAAAACTGTGTTGTTCCAGCCCTATAAGTTACATGGTGGTGACCAAAGTTGCCAAAACGTGTTTATTTCTGCTGAAAAACACGTTGTGACAATTTCTGATCACTGGGGTTAAGGGCTGACTCAGTGTGCTCTTCTGAGCCAGGCAGTTACACTGCGATTCAAAGGGCTGAGAAAACGCGTTTATTTCGGGCTGAAAAACACGTTTTGAAAACTGTGCTATTCCTTCCCTATAAGTTACATGGTGGTGACCAAAGTTGCCAAAACGTGTTTATTTCTGCTGAAAAACACGTTGTGATAATTTCTGATCACTGGGGTTAAGGGCTGACTCAGTGTGCTCTTCGGAGCCAGGCAGTTACACTGCGATTCCAAGTGCTGAGAAATGGCGTTTATTTCGAGCTGAAAAACACGTTTTGAAAACTGTGCTGTTCCTGCCCTATAAGTTACATGGTGGTGACCAAAGTTGCCAAAACGTGTTTATTTCTGCTGAAAAACACGTTGTGACAATTTCTGCACACTGAGGTTAAGGGCTGACTCAGTGTGCTCTTCTGAGCCAGGCAGTTACACTGCGATTCCAAGGGCTGAGAAACGCGTTTATTTCGGGCTGAAAAACTCGTTTTGAAAACTGTGCTGTTCCTGCCCTATAAGTTACATGGTGGTGACCAAAGTTGCCAAAACGTGTTTATTTCTGCTGAAAAACACATTGTGACAATTTCTGCACACTGGGGTTAAGGGCTGACTCAGTGTGCTCTTCTGCGCCAGACAGTTACACTGCGATTCCAAGGGCTGAGAAAACGCGTTTATTTCGGGCTGAAAAACACGTTTTGAAAACTGTGCTGTTCCTGCCCTATAAGTTACATGGTGTTGACCAAAGTTGCCAAAACGTGTTTATTTCTGCTGAAAAACACGTTGTGACAATTTCTGCACACTGGGGTTAAGGGCTGACTCAGTGTGCTCTTCTGAGCCAGGCAGTTACACTGCGATTCCAAGGGCTGAGAAAACGCGTTTATTTCGGGCTGAAAACACGTTTTGAAAACTGTGTTGTTCCAGCCCTATAAGTTACATGGTGGTGACCAAAGTTGCCGAAACGTGTTTATTTCTGCTGAAAAACACGTTGTGACAATTTCTGCACACTGGGGTTAAGGGCTGACTTAGTGTGCTCTTCTGAGCCAGGCAGTTACACTGCGATTCCAAGGGCTGAGAAAACGCGTTTATTTCGGGCTGAAAAACACGTTTTGAAAACTGTGCTGTTCCTGCCCTATAAGTTACATGGTGGTGACCAAAGTTGCCGAAACGTGTTTATTTCTGCTGAAAAACACGTTGTGACAATTTCTGCACACTGGGGTTAAGGGCTGACTCAGTGTGCTCTTCTGAGCCAGGCAGTTACACTGCGATTCCAAGGGCTGAGAAACGCGTTTATTTCGGGCTGAGAAACACGTTTTGAAAACTGTGCTGTTCCTGCCCTATAAGTTACGTGGTGGTGACCAAAGTTACCAAAACGTGTTTATTTCTGCTGAAAAACAAGTTGTGATAATTTCTGCACACTAGGGTTAAGGGCTGACTTAGTGTGCTCTTCTGAGCCAGGCAGTTACACTGCGATTCCAAGGGCTGAGAAAACGCGTTTATTACGGGCTGAAAAACACGTTTTGAAAACTGTCCTATTCCTTCCCTATAAGTTACATGGTGGTGACCAAAGTTGCCAAAACGTGTTTATTTCTGCTGAAAAACACGTTGTGACAATTTCTGATCACTGGGGTTAAGGGCTGACTCAGTGTGCTCTTCTGAGCCAGGCAGTTACACTGCGATTCCAAGGGCTGAGAAAACGCGTTTATTTCGGGCTGAAAAACACGTTTTGAAAACTGTGCTATTCCTTCCCTATAAGTTACATGGTGGTGACCAAAGTTGCCAAAACGTGTTTATTTCTGCTGAAAAACACGTTGTGATAATTTCTGATCACTGGGGTTAAGGGCTGACTCAGTGTGCTCTTCGGAGCCAGGCAGTTACACTGCGATTCCAAGTGCTGAGAAATGGCGTTTATTTCGAGCTGAAAAACACGTTTTGAAAACTGTGCTGTTCCTGCCCTATAAGTTACATGGTGGTGACCAAAGTTGCCAAAACGTGTTTATTTCTGCTGAAAAACACGTTGTGACAATTTCTGCACACTGAGGTTAAGGGCTGACTCAGTGTGCTCTTCTGAGCCAGGCAGTTACACTGCGATTCCAAGGGCTGAGAAACGCGTTTATTTCGGGCTGAAAAACTCGTTTTGAAAACTGTGCTGTTCCTGCCCTATAAGTTACATGGTGGTGACCAAAGTTGCCAAAACGTGTTTATTTCTGCTGAAAAACACGTTGTGACAATTTCTGCACACTGGGGTTAAGGGCTGACTCAGTGTGCTCTTCTGCGCCAGACAGTTACACTGCGATTCCAAGGGCTGAGAAAACGTGTTTATTTCGGGCTGAAAAACACGTTTTGAAAACTGTGCTGTTCCTGCCCTATAAGTTACATGGTGGTGACCAAAGTTGCCAAAACGTGTTTATTTCTGCTGAAAAACACGTTGTGACAATTTCTGCACACTGGGGTTAAGGGCTGACTCAGTGTGCTCTTCTGAGCCAGGCAGTTACACTGCGATTCCAAGGGCTGAGAAAACGCGTTTATTTCGGGCTGAAAACACGTTTTGAAAACTGTGTTGTTCCAGCCCTATAAGTTACATGGTGGTGACCAAAGTTGCCAAAACGTGTTTATTTCTGCTGAAAAACAAGTTGTGACAATTTCTGCACACTGGGGTTAAGGGCTGACTCAGTGTGCTCTTCTGAGCCAGGGAGATACACTGCGATTCCAAGGGCTGAGAAAACGCGTTTATTTCGGGCTAAAAAACACGTTTTGAAAACTGTGCTGTTCCTGCCCTATAAGTTACATGGTGGTGACCAAAGTTGCCAAAACGTGTTTATTTCTGCTGAAAAACACGTTGTGACAATTTCTGATCACTGGGGTTAAGGGCTGACTCAGTGTGCTCTTCTGAGCCAGGCAGTTACCATGCGATTCCAAGGGCTGAGAAAACGCGTTTATTTCGGGCTGAAAAACACGTTTTGAAAACTGTGCTGTTCCTGCCCTATAAGTTACATGGTGGTGACCAAAGTTGCCAAAACGTGTTTATTTCTGCTGAAAAACACGTTGTGACAATTTCTGATCACTGGGGTTAAGGGCTGACTCAGTGTGCTCTTCTGATCCAGGCAGTTACTCTGCGATTCCAAGGGCTGAGAAAACGCGTTTATTTCTGGCTGAAAAACACGTTTTGAAAACTGTGCTGTTCCTGCCCTATAAGTTACATGGTGGTGACCAAAGTTGCCAAAACGTGTTTATTTCTGCTGAAAAACACGTTGTGACAATTTCTGCACACTGGGGTTAAGGGCTGATTCAGTGTGCTCTTCTGAGCCAGGCAGTTACACTGCGATTCCAAGGGCTGAGAAAACTCGTTTATTTCGGGCTGAAAAACACGTTTTGAAAACTGTGTTGTTCCAGCCCTATAAGTTACATGGTGGTGACCAAAGTTGCCAAAACGTGTTTATTTCTGCTGAAAAACACGTTGTGACAATTTCTGCACACTGGGGTTAAGGGCTGACTCAGTGTGCTCTTCTGAGCCAGGCAGTTACACTGCGATTCCAAGGGCTGAGAAAACGCGTTTATTTCGGGCTGAAAAACACGTTTTGAAAACTGTGCTGTTCCTGCCCTATAAGTTACATGGTGGTGACTAAAGTTGCCAAAACATGTTTATTTCTGCTGAAAAACACGTTGTGACAATTTCTGCACACTGGGGTTAAGGGCTGACTCAGTGTGCTCTTCTGAACCAGGCAGTTACACTGCGATTCCAAGGGCTGAGAAAACGCGTTTATTTCGGGCTGAAAAACACGTTTTGAAAACTGTGCTGTTCCTTCCCTATAAGTTACATGGTGGTGACCAAAGTTGCCAAAACGTGTTTATTTCTGCTTAAAAACACGTTGTGACAATTTCTGCACACTGGGGTTAAGGGCTGACTCAGTGTGCTCTTCTGAGCCAGGCAGTTACACTGCGATTCCAAGGGCTGAGAAAACGCGTTTATTTCGGGCTGAAAAACACGTTTTGAAAACTGTGCTGTTCCTGCCCTATAAGTTACATGGTGGTGACTAAAGTTGCCAAAACATGTTTATTTCTGCTGAAAAACACGTTGTGACAATTTCTGCACACTGGGGTTAAGGGCTGACTCAGTGTGCTCTTCTGAACCAGGCAGTTACACTGCGATTCCAAGGGCTGAGAAAACGCGTTTATTTCGGGCTGAAAAACACGTTTTGAAAACTGTGCTGTTCCTTCCCTATAAGTTACATGGTGGTGACCAAAGTTGCCAAAACGTGTTTATTTCTGCTTAAAAACACGTTGTGACAATTTCTGCACACTGGGGTTAAGGGCTGACTCAGTGTGCTCTTCTGAGCCAGGCAGTTACACTGCGATTCCAAGGGCTGAGAAACGCGTTTATTTCGGGCTGAAAAACTCGTTTTGAAAACTGTGCTGTTCCTGCCCTATAAGTTACATGATGGTGACCAAAGTTGCCAAAACGTGTTTATTTCTGCTGAAAAACACGTTGTGACAATTTCTGCACACTGGGGTTAAGGGCTGACTCAGTGTGCTCTTCTGCGCCAGACAGTTACACTGCGATTCCAAGGGCTGAGAAAACGCGTTTATTTCGGGCTGAAAAACACGTTTTGAAAACTGTGCTGTTCCTGCCCTATAAGTTACATGGTGGTGACCAAAGTTGCCAAAACGTGTTTATTTCTGCTGAAAAACACGTTGTGACAATTTCTGCACACTGAGGTTAAGGGCTGACTCAGTGTGCTCTTCTGAGCCAGGCAGTTACACTGCGATTCCAAGGGCTGAGAAAACGCGTTTATTTCGGGCTGAGAAACACGTTTTGAAAACTGTGCTGTTCCTGCCCTATAAGTTACGTGGTGGTGACCAAAGTTACCAAAACGTGTTTATTTCTGCTGAAAAACAAGTTGTGATAATTTCTGCACACTAGGGTTAAGGGCTGACTTAGTGTGCTCTTCTGAGCCAGGCAGTTACACTGCGATTCCAAGGGCTGAGAAAACGCGTTTATTACGGGCTGAAAAACACGTTTTGAAAACTGTCCTATTCCTTCCCTATAAGTTACATGGTGGTGACCAAAGTTGCCAAAACGTGTTTATTTCTGCTGAAAAACACGTTGTGACAATTTCTGATCACTGGGGTTAAGGGCTGACTCAGTGTGCTCTTCTGAGCCAGGCAGTTACACTGCGATTCCAAGGGCTGAGAAAACGCGTTTATTTCGGGCTGAAAAACACGTTTTGAAAACTGTGCTATTCCTTCCCTATAAGTTACATGGTGGTGACCAAAGTTGCCAAAACGTGTTTATTTCTGCTGAAAAACACGTTGTGATAATTTCTGATCACTGGGGTTAAGGGCTGACTCAGTGTGCTCTTCGGAGCCAGGCAGTTACACTGCGATTCCAAGTGCTGAGAAATGGCGTTTATTTCGAGCTGAAAAACACGTTTTGAAAACTGTGCTGTTCCTGCCCTATAAGTTACATGGTGGTGACCAAAGTTGCCAAAACGTGTTTATTTCTGCTGAAAAACACGTTGTGACAATTTCTGCACACTGAGGTTAAGGGCTGACTCAGTGTGCTCTTCTGAGCCAGGCAGTTACACTGCGATTCCAAGGGCTGAGAAACGCGTTTATTTCGGGCTGAAAAACTCGTTTTGAAAACTGTGCTGTTCCTGCCCTATAAGTTACATGGTGGTGACCAAAGTTGCCAAAACGTGTTTATTTCTGCTGAAAAACACGTTGTGACAATTTCTGCACACTGGGGTTAAGGGCTGACTCAGTGTGCTCTTCTGCGCCAGACAGTTACACTGCGATTCCAAGGGCTGAGAAAACGCGTTTATTTCGGGCTGAAAAACACGTTTTGAAAACTGTGCTGTTCCTGCCCTATAAGTTACATGGTGGTGACCAAAGTTACCAAAACGTGTTTATTTCTGCTGAAAAACAAGTTGTGATAATTTCTGCACACTAGGGTTAAGGGCTGACTTAGTGTGCTCTTCTGAGCCAGGCAGTTACACTGCGATTCCAAGGGCTGAGAAAACGCGTTTATTACGGGCTGAAAAACACGTTTTGAAAACTGTCCTATTCCTTCCCTATAAGTTACATGGTGGTGACCAAAGTTGCCAAAACGTGTTTATTTCTGCTGAAAAACACGTTGTGACAATTTCTGATCACTGGGGTTAAGGGCTGACTCAGTGTGCTCTTCTGAGCCAGGCAGTTACACTGCGATTCCAAGGGCTGAGAAAACGCGTTTATTTCGGGCTGAAAAACACGTTTTGAAAACTGTGCTATTCCTTCCCTATAAGTTACATGGTGGTGACCAAAGTTGCCAAAACGTGTTTATTTCTGCTGAAAAACACGTTGTGATAATTTCTGATCACTGGGGTTAAGGGCTGACTCAGTGTGCTCTTCGGAGCCAGGCAGTTACACTGCGATTCCAAGTGCTGAGAAATGGCGTTTATTTCGAGCTGAAAAACACGTTTTGAAAACTGTGCTGTTCCTGCCCTATAAGTTACATGGTGGTGACCAAAGTTGCCAAAACGTGTTTATTTCTGCTGAAAAACACGTTGTGACAATTTCTGCACACTGAGGTTAAGGGCTGACTCAGTGTGCTCTTCTGAGCCAGGCAGTTACACTGCGATTCCAAGGGCTGAGAAACGCGTTTATTTCGGGCTGAAAAACTCGTTTTGAAAACTGTGCTGTTCCTGCCCTATAAGTTACATGGTGGTGACCAAAGTTGCCAAAACGTGTTTATTTCTGCTGAAAAACACGTTGTGACAATTTCTGCACACTGGGGTTAAGGGCTGACTCAGTGTGCTCTTCTGCGCCAGACAGTTACACTGCGATTCCAAGGGCTGAGAAAACGCGTTTATTTCGGGCTGAAAAACACGTTTTGAAAACTGTGCTGTTCCTGCCCTATAAGTTACATGGTGGTGACCAAAGTTGCCAAAACGTGTTTATTTCTGCTGAAAAACACGTTGTGACAATTTCTGCACACTGGGGTTAAGGGCTGACTCAGTGTGCTCTTCTGAGCCAGGCAGTTACACTGCGATTCCAAGGGCTGAGAAAACGCGTTTATTTCGGGCTGAAAACACGTTTTGAAAACTGTGTTGTTCCAGCCCTATAAGTTACATGGTGGTGACCAAAGTTGCCAAAACGTGTTTATTTCTGCTGATAAACAAGTTGTGACAATTTCTGCACACTGGGGTTAAGGGCTGACTCAGTGTGCTCTTCTGAGCCAGGCAGTTACACTGCGATTCCAAGGGCTGAGAAAACGCGTTTATTTCGGGCTAAAAAACACGTTTTGAAAACTGTGCTGTTCCTGCCCTATAAGTTACATGGTGGTGACCAAAGTTGCCAAAACATGTTTATTTCTGCTGAAAAACAAGTTGTGACAATTTCTGCACACTGGGGTTAAGGGCTGACTTAGTGTGCTCTTCTGAGCCAGGCAGTTACACTGCGATTCCAAGGGCTGGAAAACGCGTTTATTTCGGGCTGAAAAACACGTTTTGAAAACTGTGCTATTCCTTCCCTATAAGTTACATGGTGGTGACCAAAGTTGCCAAAACGTGTTTATTTCTGCTGAAAAACACGTTGTGACAATTTCTGATCACTGGGGTTAAGGGCTGACTCAGTGTGCTCTTCTGAGCCAGGCAGTTACACTGCGATTCCAAGGGCTGAGAAAACGCGTTAATTTTGGGCTGAAAAACACGTTTTGAAAACTGTGCTATTCCTTCCCTATAAGTTACATGGTGGTGACCAAAGTTGCCAAAACGTGTTTATTTCTGCTGAAAAACACGTTGTGACAATTTCTGCACACTGGGGTTAAGGGCTGACTCAGTGTGCTCTTCTGAGCCAGGCAGTTACACTGCGATTCCAAGGGCTGAGAAAACGCGTTTATTTCGGGCTGAAAAACACGTTTTGAAAACTGTGCTGTTCCTGCCCTATAAGTTACATGGTGGTGACCAAAGTTACCAAAACGTGTTTATTTCTGCTGAAAAACAAGTTGTGATAATTTCTGCACACTAGGGTTAAGGGCTGACTTAGTGTGCTCTTCTGAGCCAGGCAGTTACACTGCGATTCCAAGGGCTGAGAAAACGCGTTTATTACGGGCTGAAAAACACGTTTTGAAAACTGTCCTATTCCTTCCCTATAAGTTACATGGTGGTGACCAAAGTTGCCAAAACGTGTTTATTTCTGCTGAAAAACACGTTGTGACAATTTCTGATCACTGGGGTTAAGGGCTGACTCAGTGTGCTCTTCTGAGCCAGGCAGTTACACTGCGATTCCAAGGGCTGAGAAAACGCGTTTATTTCGGGCTGAAAAACACGTTTTGAAAACTGTGCTATTCCTTCCCTATAAGTTACATGGTGGTGACCAAAGTTGCCAAAACGTGTTTATTTCTGCTGAAAAACACGTTGTGATAATTTCTGATCACTGGGGTTAAGGGCTGACTCAGTGTGCTCTTCGGAGCCAGGCAGTTACACTGCGATTCCAAGTGCTGAGAAATGGCGTTTATTTCGAGCTGAAAAACACGTTTTGAAAACTGTGCTGTTCCTGCCCTATAAGTTACATGGTGGTGACCAAAGTTGCCAAAACGTGTTTATTTCTGCTGAAAAACACGTTGTGACAATTTCTGCACACTGAGGTTAAGGGCTGACTCAGTGTGCTCTTCTGAGCCAGGCAGTTACACTGCGATTCCAAGGGCTGAGAAACGCGTTTATTTCGGGCTGAAAAACTCGTTTTGAAAACTGTGCTGTTCCTGCCCTATAAGTTACATGGTGGTGACCAAAGTTGCCAAAACGTGTTTATTTCTGCTGAAAAACACGTTGTGACAATTTCTGCACACTGGGGTTAAGGGCTGACTCAGTGTGCTCTTCTGCGCCAGACAGTTACACTGCGATTCCAAGGGCTGAGAAAACGCGTTTATTTCGGGCTGAAAAACACGTTTTGAAAACTGTGCTGTTCCTGCCCTATAAGTTACATGGTGGTGACCAAAGTTGCCAAAACGTGTTTATTTCTGCTGAAAAACACGTTGTGACAATTTCTGCACACTGGGGTTAAGGGCTGACTCAGTGTGCTCTTCTGAGCCAGGCAGTTACACTGCGATTCCAAGGGCTGAGAAAACGCGTTTATTTCGGGCTGAAAACACGTTTTGAAAACTGTGTTGTTCCAGCCCTATAAGTTACATGGTGGTGACCAAAGTTGCCAAAACGTGTTTATTTCTGCTGATAAACAAGTTGTGACAATTTCTGCACACTGGGGTTAAGGGCTGACTCAGTGTGCTCTTCTGAGCCAGGCAGTTACACTGCGATTCCAAGGGCTGAGAAAACGCGTTTATTTCGGGCTAAAAAACACGTTTTGAAAACTGTGCTGTTCCTGCCCTATAAGTTACATGGTGGTGACCAAAGTTGCCAAAACATGTTTATTTCTGCTGAAAAACAAGTTGTGACAATTTCTGCACACTGGGGTTAAGGGCTGACTTAGTGTGCTCTTCTGAGCCAGGCAGTTACACTGCGATTCCAAGGGCTGGAAAACGCGTTTATTTCGGGCTGAAAAACACGTTTTGAAAACTGTGCTATTCCTTCCCTATAAGTTACATGGTGGTGACCAAAGTTGCCAAAACGTGTTTATTTCTGCTGAAAAACACGTTGTGACAATTTCTGATCACTGGGGTTAAGGGCTGACTCAGTGTGCTCTTCTGAGCCAGGCAGTTACACTGCGATTCCAAGGGCTGAGAAAACGCGTTTATTTCGGGCTCAAAAACACGTTTTGAAAACTGTGCTGTTCCTGCCCTATAAGTTACATGGTGGTGACCAAAGTTGCCGAAACGTGTTTATTTCTGCTGAAAAACACGTTGTGACAATTTCTGCACACTGGGGTTAAGGGCTGACTCAGTGTGCTCTTCTGAGCCAGGCAGTTACACTGCGATTCCAAGGGCTGAGAAAATGCGTTTATTTCGGGCTGAGAAACACGTTTTGAAAACTGTGCTGTTCCTGCCCTATAAGTTACGTGGTGGTGACCAAAGTTACCAAAACGTGTTTATTTCTGCTGAAAAACAAGTTGTGATAATTTCTGCACACTAGGGTTAAGGGCTGACTTAGTGTGCTCTTCTGAGCCAGGCAGTTACACTGCGATTCCAAGGGCTGAGAAAACGCGTTTATTACGGGCTGAAAAACACGTTTTGAAAACTGTCCTATTCCTTCCCTATAAGTTACATGGTGGTGACCAAAGTTGCCAAAACGTGTTTATTTCTGCTGAAAAACACGTTGTGACAATTTCTGCACACTGGGGTTAAGGGCTGACTCAGTGTGCTCTTCTGCGCCAGACAGTTACACTGCGATTCCAAGGGCTGAGAAAACGCGTTTATTTCGGGCTGAGAAACACGTTTTGAAAACTGTGCTGTTCCTGCCCTATAAGTTACGTGGTGGTGACCAAAGTTACCAAAACGTGTTTATTTCTGCTGAAAAACAAGTTGTGATAATTTCTGCACACTAGGGTTAAGGGCTGACTTAGTGTGCTCTTCTGAGCCAGGCAGTTACACTGCGATTCCAAGGGCTGAGAAAAGGCGTTTATTACGGGCTGAAAAACACGTTTTGAAAACTGTCCTATTCCTTCCCTATAAGTTACATGGTGGTGACCAAAGTTGCCAAAACGTGTTTATTTCTGCTGAAAAACACGTTGTGACAATTTCTGATCACTGGGGTTAAGGGCTGACTCAGTGTGCTCTTCTGAGCCAGGCAGTTACACTGCGATTCCAAGGGCTGAGAAAACGCGTTTATTTCGGGCTGAAAAACACGTTTTGAAAACTGTGCTATTCCTTCCCTATAAGTTACATGGTGGTGACCAAAGTTGCCAAAACGTGTTTATTTCTGCTGAAAAACACGTTGTGATAATTTCTGATCACTGGGGTTAAGGGCTGACTCAGTGTGCTCTTCGGAGCCAGGCAGTTACACTGCGATTCAAAGTGCTGAGAAATGGCGTTTATTTCGAGCTGAAAAACACGTTTTGAAAACTGTACTGTTCCTGCCCTATAAGTTACATGGTGGTGACCAAAGTTGCCAAAACGTGTTTATTTCTGCTGAAAAACACGTTGTGACAATTTCTGCACACTGAGGTTAAGGGCTGACTCAGTGTGCTCTTCTGAGCCAGGCAGTTACACTGCGATTCCAAGGGCTGAGAAACGCGTTTATTTCGGGCTGAAAAACTCGTTTTGAAAACTGTGCTGTTCCTGCCCTATAAGTTACATGGTTGTGACCAAAGTTGCCAAAACGTGTTTATTTCTGCTGAAAAACACATTGTGACAATTTCTGCACACTGGGGTTAAGGGCTGACTCAGTGTGCTCTTCTGCGCCAGACAGTTACACTGCGATTCCAAGGGCTGAGAAAACGCGTTTATTTCGGGCTGAAAAACACGTTTTGAAAACTGTGCTGTTCCTGCCCTATAAGTTACATGGTGTTGACCAAAGTTGCCAAAACGTGTTTATTTCTGCTGAAAAACACGTTGTGACAATTTCTGCACACTGGGGTTAAGGGCTGACTCAGTGTGCTCTTCTGAGCCAGGCAGTTACACTGCGATTCCAAGGGCTGAGAAAACGCGTTTATTTCGGGCTGAAAACACGTTTTGAAAACTGTGTTGTTCCAGCCCTATAAGTTACATGGTGGTGACCAAAGTTGCCAAAACGTGTTTATTTCTGCTGATAAACAAGTTGTGACAATTTCTGCACACTGGGGTTAAGGGCTGACTCAGTGTGCTCTTCTGAGCCAGGCAGTTACACTGCGATTCCAAGGGCTGAGAAAACGCGTTTATTTCGGGCTAAAAAACACGTTTTGAAAACTGTGCTGTTCCTGCCCTATAAGTTACATGGTGGTGACCAAAGTTGCCAAAACATGTTTATTTCTGCTGAAAAACAAGTTGTGACAATTTCTGCACACTGGGGTTAAGGGCTGACTTAGTGTGCTCTTCTGAGCCAGGCAGTTACACTGCGATTCCAAGGGCTGAGAAAACGCGTTTATTTCGGGCTGAAAAACACGTTTTGAAAACTGTGCTGTTCCTGCCCTATAAGTTACATGGTGGTGACCAAAGTTGCCGAAACGTGTTTATTTCTGCTGAAAAACACGTTGTGACAATTTCTGCACACTGGGGTTAAGGGCTGACTCAGTGTGCTCTTCTGAGCCAGGCAGTTACACTGCGATTCCAAGGGCTGAGAAAACGCGTTTATTTCGGGCTGAGAAACACGTTTTGAAAACTGTGCTGTTCCTGCCCTATAAGTTACGTGGTGGTGACCAAAGTTACCAAAACGTGTTTATTTCTGCTGAAAAACAAGTTGTGATAATTTCTGCACACTAGGGTTAAGGGCTGACTTAGTGTGCTCTTCTGAGCCAGGCAGTTACACTGCGATTCCAAGGGCTGAGAAAACGCGTTTATTACGGGCTGAAAAACACGTTTTGAAAACTGTCCTATTCCTTCCCTATAAGTTACATGGTGGTGACCAAAGTTGCCAAAACGTGTTTATTTCTGCTGAAAAACACGTTGTGACAATTTCTGATCACTGGGGTTAAGGGCTGACTCAGTGTGCTCTTCTGAGACAGGCAGTTACACTGCGATTCCAAGGGCTGAGAAAACGCGTTTATTTCGGGCTGAAAAACACGTTTTGAAAACTGTGCTATTCCTGCCCTATAAGTTACATGGTGGTGACCAAAGTTGCCAAAACGTGTTTATTTCTGCTGAAAAACACGTTGTGATAATTTCTGATCACTGGGGTTAAGGGCTGACTCAGTGTGCTCTTCGGAGCCAGGCAGTTACACTGCGATTCCAAGTGCTGAGAAATGGCGTTTATTTCGAGCTGAAAAACACGTTTTGAAAACTGTGCTGTTCCTGCCCTATAAGTTACATGGTGGTGACCAAAGTTGCCAAAACGTGTTTATTTCTGCTGAAAAACACGTTGTGACAATTTCTGCACACTGGGGTTAAGGGCTGACTCAGTGTGCTCTTCTGAGCCAGGCAGTTACACTGCGATTCCAAGGGCTGAGAAACGCGTTTATTTCGGGCTGAAAAACTCGTTTTGAAAACTTTGCTGTTCCTGCCCTATAAGTTACATGGTGGTGACCAAAGTTGCCAAAACGTGTTTATTTCTGCTGAAAAACACGTTGTGACAATTTCTGCACACTGGGGTTAAGGGCTGACTCAGTGTGCTCTTCTGCTCCAGACAGTTACACTGCGATTCCAAGGGCTGAGAAAACGCGTTTATTTCGGGCTGAAAAACACGTTTTGAAAACTGTCCTATTCCTTCCCTATAAGTTACATGGTGGTGACCAAAGTTGCCAAAACGTGTTTATTTCTGCTGAAAAACACGTTGTGACAATTTCTGATCACTGGGGTTAAGGGCTGACTCAGTGTGCTCTTCTGAGCCAGACAGTTACACTGCGATTCCAAGGGCTGAGAAAACGCGTTTATTTCGGGCTGAAAAACACGTTTTGAAAACTGTGCTATTCCTTCCCTATAAGTTACATGGTGGTGACCAAAGTTGCCAAAACGTGTTTATTTCTGCTGAAAAACACGTTGTGATAATTTCTGATCACTGGGGTTAAGGGCTGACTCAGTGTGCTCTTCGGAGCCAGGCAGTTACACTGCGATTCCAAGTGCTGAGAAATGGCGTTTATTTCGAGCTGAAAAACACGTTTTGAAAACTGTGCTGTTCCTGCCCTATAAGTTACATGGTGGTGACCAAAGTTGCCAAAACGTGTTTATTTCTGCTGAAAACACGTTGTGACAATTTCTGCACACTGAGGTTAAGGGCTGACTCAGTGTGCTCTTCTGAGCCAGGCAGTTACACTGCGATTCCAAGGGCTGAGAAACGCGTTTATTTCGGGCTGAAAAACTCGTTTTGAAAACTGTGCTGTTCCTGCCCTATAAGTTACATGGTGGTGACCAAAGTTGCCAAAACGTGTTTATTTCTGCTGAAAAACACGTTGTGACAATTTCTGCACACTGGGGTTAAGGGCTGACTCAGTGTGCTCTTCTGAGCCAGGCAGTTACACTGCGATTCCAAGGGCTGAGAAAACGCGTTTATTTCGGGCTGAAAACACGTTTTGAAAACTGTGTTGTTCCAGCCCTATAAGTTACATGGTGGTGACCAAAGTTGCCAAAACGTGTTTATTTCTGCTGATAGACAAGTTGTGACAATTTCTGCACACTGGGGTTAAGGGCTGACTCAGTGTGCTCTTCTGAGCCAGGCAGTTACACTGCGATTCCAAGGGCTGGAAAACGCGTTTATTTCGGGCTGAAAAACACGTTTTGAAAACTGTGCTGTTCCTGC
Organism: Atractosteus spatula; assembly: GCF_055471065.1. Lineage (NCBI taxonomy): Eukaryota > Metazoa > Chordata > Actinopteri > Semionotiformes > Lepisosteidae > Atractosteus > Atractosteus spatula. The sequence continues at coordinate 288,501 of NW_028296631.1, forward strand.
CCTATAAGTTACATGGTGGTGACCAAAGTTGCCGAAACGTGTTTATTTCTGCTGAAAAACACGTTGTGACAATTTCTGCACACTGGGGTTAAGGGCTGACTCAGTGTGCTCTTCTGAGCCAGGCAGTTACACTGCGATTCCAAGGGCTGAGAAAACGCGTTTATTTCGGGCTGAAAAACACGTTTTGAAAACTGTGTTGTTCCAGCCCTATAAGTTACATGGTGGTGACCAAAGTTGCCAAAACGTGTTTATTTCTGCTGAAAAACACGTTGTGACAATTTCTGATCACTGGGGTTAAGGGCTGACTCAGTGTGCTCTTTGGAGCCAGGCAGTTACACTGCGATTCCAAGGGCTGAGAAATGGCGTTTATTTCGGGCTGAAAAACACGTTTTGAAAACTGTGCTGTTCCTGCCCTATAAGTTACATGGTGGTGACCAAAGTTGCCGAAACGTGTTTATTTCTGCTGAAAAACACGTTGTGACAATTTCTGCACACTGGGGTTAAGGGCTGACTCAGTGTGCTCTTCTGAGCCAGGCAGTTACACTGCGATTCCAAGGGCTGAGAAAACGCGTTTATTTCGGGCTGAAAAACACGTTTTGAAAACTGTGTTGTTCCAGCCCTATAAGTTACATGGTGGTGACCAAAGTTGCCAAAACGTGTTTATTTCTGCTGAAAAACACGTTGTGACAATTTCTGCACACTGGGGTTAAGGGCTGACTCAGTGTGCTCTTCTGAGCCATGCAGTTACACTGCGATTCCAAGGGCTGAGAAAACGCGTTTATTTCGGGCTGAAAAACACGTTTTGAAAACTGTGCTGTTCCTGCCCTATAAGTTACATGGTGGTGACCAAAGTTGCCAAAACGTGTTTATTTCTGCTGAAAAACACGTTGTGACAATTTCTGCACACTGGGGTTAAGGGCTGACTCAGTGTGCTCTTCTGAGCCAGGCAGTTACACTGCGATTCCAAGGGCTGAGAAAACGCGTTTATTTCGGGCTGAAAAACACGTTTTGAAAACTGTGCTGTTCCTGCCCTATAAGTTACATGGTGGTGACCAAAGTTGCCGAAACGTGTTTATTTCTGCTGAAAAACACGTTGTGACAATTTCTGCACACTGGGGTTAAGGGCTGACTCAGTGTGCTCTTCTGAGCCAGGCAGTTACACTGCGATTCCAAGGGCTGAGAAAACGCGTTTATTTCGGGCTGAAAAACACGTTTTGAAAACTGTGCTGTTCCTGCCCTATAAGTTACGTGGTGGTGACCAAAGTTGCCAAAACGTGTTTATTTCTGCTGAAAAACAAGTTGTGACAATTTCTGCACACTGGGGTTAAGGGCTGACTCAGTGTGCTCTTCTGAGCCAGGCAGTTACACTGGGATTCCAAGGGCTGAGAAATCGCCTTTATTTCGGGCTGAAAAACACGTTTTGAAAAGTGTGCTGTTTCTGCCCTATAAGTTACATGGTGGTGACCAAAGTTGCCAAAACGTGTTTATTTCTACTGAAAAACACGTTGTGACAATTTCTGCACACTGGGGTTAAGGGCTGACTCAGTGTGCTCTTCTGCGCCAGACAGTTACACTGCGATTCCAAGGGCTGAGAAAACGCGTTTATTTCGGGCTGAGAAACACGTTTTGAAAACTGTGCTGTTCCTGCCCTATAAGTTACGTGGTGGTGACCAAAGTTACCAAAACGTGTTTATTTCTGCTGAAAAACAAGTTGTGACAATTTCTGCACACTAGGTTTAAGGGCTGACTTAGTGTGCTCTTCTGAGCCAGGCAGTTACACTGCGATTCCAAGGGCTGAGAAAACGCGTTTATTACGGGATGAAAAACACGTTTTGAAAACTGTCCTATTCCTTCCCTATAAGTTACATGGTGGTGACCAAAGTTGCCAAAACGTGTTTATTTCTGCTGAAAAACACGTTGTGACAATTTCTGATCACTGGGGTTAAGGGCTGACTCAGTGTGCTCTTCTGAGCCAGGCAGTTACACTGCGATTCCAAGGGCTGAGAAAACGCGTTTATTTCGGGCTGAAAAACACGTTTTGAAAACTGTGCTATTCCTTCCCTATAAGTTACATGGTGGTGACCAAAGTTGCCAAAACGTGTTTATTTCTGCTGAAAAACACGTTGTGAAAATTTCTGATCACTGGGGTTAAGGGCTGACTCAGTGTGCTCTTCGGAGCCAGGCAGTTACACTGCGATTCCAAGTGCTGAGAAATGGCGTTTATTTCGAGCTGAAAAACACGTTTTGAAAACTGTGCTGTTCCTGCCCTATAAGTTACATGGTGGTGACCAAAGTTGCCAAAACGTGTTTATTTCTGCTGAAAAACACGTTGTGACAATTTCTGCACACTGGGGTTAAGGGCTGACTCAGTGTGCTCTTCTGAGCCAGACAGTTACACTGCGATTCCAAGGGCTGAGAAAACGCGTTTATTTCGGGCTGAAAAACACGTTTTGAAAACTGTGTTGTTCCAGCCCTATAAGTTACATGGTGGTGACCAAAGTTGCCAAAACGTGTTTATTTCTGCTGAAAAACATGTTGTGACAATTTCTGCACACTGGGGTTAAGGGCTGACTCAGTGTGCTCTTCTGCGCCAGACAGTTACACTGCGATTCCAAGGGCTGAGAAAACGCGTTTATTTCGGGCTGAAAAATACGTTTTGAAAACTGTGCTGTTCCTGCCCTATAAGTTACATGGTGGTGACCAAAGTTGCCAAAACGTGTTTATTTCTGCTGAAAAACACGTTGTGACAATTTCTGCACACTGGGGTTAAGGGCTGACTCAGTGTGCTCTTCTGAGCCAGGCAGTTACACTGCGATTCCAAGGGCTGAGAAAACGCGTTTATTTCGGGCTGAGAAACACGTTTTGAAAACTGTGCTGTTCCTGCCCTATAAGTTACGTGGTGGTGACCAAAGTTACCAAAACGTGTTTATTTCTGCTGAAAAACAAGTTCTGACAATTTCTGCACACTAGGGTTAAGGGCTGACTTAGTGTGCTCTTCTGAGCCAGGCAGTTACACTGCGATTCCAAGGGCTGAGAAAACGCGTTTATTACGGGCTGAAAAACACGTTTTGAAAACTGTCCTATTCCTTCCCTATAAGTTACATGGTGGTGACCAAAGTTGCCAAAACGTGTTTATTTCTGCTGAAAAACACGTTGTGAAAATTTCTGATCACTGGGGTTAAGGGCTGACTCAGTGTGCTCTTCGGAGCCAGGCAGTTACACTGCGATTCCAAGTGCTGAGAAATGGCGTTTATTTCGAGCTGAAAAACACGTTTTGAAAACTGTGCTGTTCCTGCCCTATAAGTTACATGGTGGTGACCAAAGTTGCCAAAACGTGTTTATTTCTGCTGAAAAACACGTTGTGACAATTTCTGCACACTGGGGTTAAGGGCTGACTCAGTGTGCTCTTCTGCGCCAGACAGTTACACTGCGATTCCAAGGGCTGAGAAAACGCGTTTATTTCGGGCAGAAAAACACGTTTTGAAAACTGTGCTGTTCCTGCCCTATAAGTTACATGGTGGTGACCAAAGTTGCTAAAACGTGTTGATTTCTGCTGAAAAACACGTTGTGACAATTTCTGCACACTGGGGTTAAGGGCTGACGCAGTGTGCTCTTCTGAGCCAGGCAGTTACACTGCGATTCCAAGGGCTGAGAAAACGCGTTTATTTCGGGCTGAAAAACACGTTTTGAAAACTGTGCTGTTCCTGCCCTGTAAGTTACATGGTGGTGACCAAAGTTGCCAAAATGTGTTTATTTCTGCTGACAAACACGTTTTGACAACTTCTGCACACTGGGGTTAAGGGCTGACTCAGTGTGCTCTTCTGAGCCAGGCAGTTACACTGCGATTCCAAGGGCTGAGAAAAAGCGTTTATTTCGGGCTGAAAAACACGTTTTGAAAACTGTGCTGTTCCTGCCCTATAAGTTACGTGGTGTTGACCAAAGTTGCCAAAACGTGTTTATTTCTGCTGAAAAACAAGTTGTGACAATTTTTGCACACTGGGGTTAAGGGCTGACTCAGTGTGCTCTTCTGAGCCAGGCAGTTACTCTGCGATTCCAAGGCTGAGAAAACGCGTTTATTTCGGGCTGAAAAACACGTTTTGAAAACTGTGCTGTTCCTGCCCTATAAGTTACATGGTGGTGACCAAAGTTGCCAAAACGTGTTTATTTCTGCTGAAAAACACGTTGTGACAATTTCTGCACACTGAGGTTAAGGGCTGACTCAGTGTGCTCTTCTGAGCCAGGCAGTTACACTGCGATTCCAAGGGCTGAGAAAACGCGTTTATTTCGGGCTGAAAAACTCGTTTTGAAAACTGTGCTGTTCCTGCCCTATAAGTTACATGGTGGTGACCAAAGTTGCCAAAACGTGTTTATTTCTGCTGAAAAACACGTTGTGACAATTTCTGCACACTGGGGTTAAGGGCTGACTCAGTGTGCTCTTCTGAGCCAGACAGTTACACTGCGATTCCAAGGGCTGAGAAAACGCGTTTATTTCGGGCAGAAAAACACGTTTTGAAAACTGTGCTGTTCCTGCCCTATAAGTTACATGGTGGTGACCAAAGTTGCTAAAACGTGTTGATTTCTGCTGAAAAACACGTTGTGACAATTTCTGCACACTGGGGTTAAGGGCTGACGCAGTGTGCTCTTCTGAGCCAGGTAGTTACACTGCGATTCCAAGGGCTGAGAAAACGCATTTATTTCGGCTGAAAAACACGTTTTGAAAACTGTGCTGTTCCTGCCCTATAAGTTACATGGTGGTGACCAAAGTTGCCAAAACGTGTTTATTTCTGCTGAAAAACACGTTGTGACAATTTCTGCACACTGGGGTTAAGGGCTGACTCAGTGTGCTCTTCTGAGCCAGGCAGTTACTCTGCGATTCCAAGGCTGAGAAAACGCGTTTATTTCGGGCTGAAAAACACGTTTTGAAAACTGTGCTGTTCCTGCCCTATAAGTTACATGGTGGTGACCAAAGTTGCCAAAACGTGTTTATTTCTGCTGAAAAACACGTTGTGACAATTTCTGCACACTGAGGTTAAGGGCTGACTCAGTGTGCTCTTCTGAGCCAGGCAGTTACACTGCGATTCCAAGGGCTGAGAAAACGCGTTTATTTCGGGCTGAAAAACTCGTTTTGAAAACTGTGCTTTTCCTTCCCTATAAGTTACGTGGTGGTGACCAAAGTTGCCAAAACGTTTTTATTTCTGCTGAAAAACAAGTTGTGACAATTTCTGCACACTGGGGTTAAGGGCTGACTCAGTGTGCTCTTCTGAGCCAGGCAGTTACACTGCGATTCCAAGGGCTGAGAAAACACGTTTATTTCGGGCTGAAAAACACGTTTTGAAAACTGTGCTGTTCCTGCCCTATAAGTTACATGGTGGTGACCAAAGTTGCCGAAACGTGTTTATTTCTGCTGAAAAACACGTTGTGACAATTTCTGCACACTGGGGTTAAGGGCTGACTCAGTGTGCTCTTCTGAGCCAGGCAGTTACACTGCGATTCCAAGGGCTGAGAAAACGCGTTTATTTCGGGCTGAAAAACACGTTTTGAAAACTGTGCTATTCCTTCCCTATAAGTTACATGGTGGTGACCAAAGTTGCCAAAACGTGTTTATTTCTGCTGAAAAACACGTTGTGACAATTTCTGATCACTGGGGTTAAGGGCTGACTCAGTGTGCTCTTTGGAGCCAGGCAGTTACACTGCGATTCCAAGGGCTGAGAAATGGCGTTTTTTTTCGGGCTGAAAAACACGTTTTGAAAACTGTGCTGTTCCTGCCCTATAAGTTACATGGTGGTGACCAAAGTTGCTAAAACGTGTTGATTTCTGCTGAAAAACACGTTGTGACAATTTCTGCACACTGGGGTTAAGGGCTGACGCAGTGTGCTCTTCTGAGCCAGGCAGTTACACTGCGATTCCAAGGGCTGAGAAAACGCGTTTATTTCGGGCTGAAAAACACGTTTTGAAAACTGTGCTGTTCCTGCCCTATAAGTTACATGGTGGTGACCAAAGTTGCCAAAATGTGTTTATTTCTGCTGACAAACACGTTTTGACAACTTCTGCACACTGGGGTTAAGGGCTGACTCAGTGTGCTCTTCTGAGCCAGGCAGTTACACTGCGATTCCAAGGGCTGAGAAAACGCGTTTATTTCGGGCTGAAAAACACGTTTTGAAAACTGTGCTGTTCCTGCCCTATAAGTTACGTGGTGTTGACCAAAGTTGCCAAAACGTGTTTATTTCTGCTGAAAAACAAGTTGTGACAATTTCTGCACACTGGGGTTAAGGGCTGACTCAGTGTGCTCTTCTGAGCCAGGCAGTTACTCTGCGATTCCAAGGCTGAGAAAACGCGTTTATTTCGGGCTGAAAAACACGTTTTGAAAACTGTGCTGTTCCTGCCCTATAAGTTACATGGTGGTGACCAAAGTTGCCAAAACGTGTTTATTTCTGCTGAAAAACACGTTGTGACAATTTCTGCACACTGAGGTTAAGGGCTGACTCAGTGTGCTCTTCTGAGCCAGGCAGTTACACTGCGATTCCAAGGGCTGAGAAAACGCGTTTATTTCGGGCTGAAAAACTCGTTTTGAAAACTGTGCTGTTCCTGCCCTATAAGTTACATGGTGGTGACCAAAGTTGCCAAAACGTGTTTATTTCTGCTGAAAAACACGTTGTGACAATTTCTGCACACTGGGGTTAAGGGCTGACTCAGTGTGCTCTTCTGAGCCAGACAGTTACACTGCGATTCCAAGGGCTGAGAAAACGCGTTTATTTCGGGCAGAAAAACACGTTTTGAAAACTGTGCTGTTCCTGCCCTATAAGTTACATGGTGGTGACCAAAGTTGCTAAAACGTGTTGATTTCTGCTGAAAAACACGTTGTGACAATTTCTGCACACTGGGGTTAAGGGCTGACTCAGTGTGCTCTTCTGAGCCAGGCAGTTACACTGCGATTCCAAGGGCTGAGAAAACGCGTTTATTTCGGGCTGAAAAACACGTTTTGAAAACTGTGCTATTCCTTCCCTATAAGTTACATGGTGGTGACCAAAGTTGCCAAAACGTGTTTATTTCTGCTGAAAAACACGTTGTGACAATTTCTGATCACTGGGGTTAAGGGCTGACTCAGTGTGCTCTTTGGAGCCAGGCAGTTACACTGCGATTCCAAGGGCTGAGAAATGGCGTTTATTTCGAGCTGAAAAACACGTTTTGAAAACTGTGCTGTTCCTGCCCTATAAGTTACATGGTGGTGACCAAAGTTGCCAAAACGTGTTTATTTCTGCTGAAAAACACGTTGTGACAATTTCTGCACACTGGGGTTAAGGGCTGACTCAGTGTGCTCTTCTGAGCCAGGCAGTTACACTGCGATTCCAAGGGCTGAGAAAACGCGTTTATTTCGGGCTGAAAAACACGTTTTGAAAACTGTGCTGTTCCTGCCCTATAAGTTACATGGTGGTGACTAAAGTTGCCAAAACATGTTTATTTCTGCTGAAAAACACGTTGTGACAATTTCTGCACACTGGGGTTAAGGGCTGACTCAGTGTGCTCTTCTGAACCAGGCAGTTACACTGCGATTCCAAGGGCTGAGAAAACGCGTTTATTTCGGGCTGAAAAACACGTTTTGAAAACTGTGCTGTTCCTTCCCTATAAGTTACATGGTGGTGACCAAAGTTGCCAAAACGTGTTTATTTCTGCTTAAAAACACGTTGTGACAATTTCTGCACACTGGGGTTAAGGGCTGACTCAGTGTGCTCTTCTGAGCCAGGCAGTTACACTGCGATTCCAAGGGCTGAGAAACGCGTTTATTTCGGGCTGAAAAACTCGTTTTGAAAACTGTGCTGTTCCTGCCCTATAAGTTACATGATGGTGACCAAAGTTGCCAAAACGTGTTTATTTCTGCTGAAAAACACGTTGTGACAATTTCTGCACACTGGGGTTAAGGGCTGACTCAGTGTGCTCTTCTGCGCCAGACAGTTACACTGCGATTCCAAGGGCTGAGAAAACGCGTTTATTTCGGGCTGAAAAACACGTTTTGAAAACTGTGCTGTTCCTGCCCTATAAGTTACATGGTGGTGACCAAAGTTGCCAAAACGTGTTTATTTCTGCTGAAAAACACGTTGTGACAATTTCTGCACACTGGGGTTAAGGGCTGACTCAGTGTGCTCTTTTGAGCCAGGCAGTTACACTGCGATTCCAAGGGCTGAGAAAACGCGTTTATTTCGGGCTGAGAAACACGTTTTGAAAACTGTGCTGTTCCTGCCCTATAAGTTACGTGGTGGTGACCAAAGTTACCAAAACGTGTTTATTTCTGCTGAAAAACAAGTTGTGATAATTTCTGCACACTAGGGTTAAGGGCTGACTTAGTGTGCTCTTCTGAGCCAGGCAGTTACACTGCGATTCCAAGGGCTGAGAAAACGCGTTTATTACGGGCTGAAAAACACGTTTTGAAAACTGTCCTATTCCTTCCCTATAAGTTACATGGTGGTGACCAAAGTTGCCAAAACGTGTTTATTTCTGCTGAAAAACACGTTGTGACAATTTCTGATCACTGGGGTTAAGGGCTGACTCAGTGTGCTCTTCTGAGCCAGGCAGTTACACTGCGATTCCAAGGGCTGAGAAAACGCGTTTATTTCGGGCTGAAAAACACGTTTTGAAAACTGTGCTATTCCTTCCCTATAAGTTACATGGTGGTGACCAAAGTTGCCAAAACGTGTTTATTTCTGCTGAAAAACACGTTGTGATAATTTCTGATCACTGGGGTTAAGGGCTGACTCAGTGTGCTCTTCGGAGCCAGGCAGTTACACTGCGATTCCAAGTGCTGAGAAATGGCGTTTATTTCGAGCTGAAAAACACGTTTTGAAAACTGTGCTGTTCCTGCCCTATAAGTTACATGGTGGTGACCAAAGTTGCCAAAACGTGTTTATTTCTGCTGAAAAACACGTTGTGACAATTTCTGCACACTGAATTTAAGGGCTGACTCAGTGTGCTCTTCTGAGCCAGGCAGTTACACTGCGATTCCAAGGGCTGAGAAACGCGTTTATTTCGGGCTGAAAAACTCGTTTTGAAAACTGTGCTGTTCCTGCCCTATAAGTTACATGGTGGTGACCAAAGTTGCCAAAACGTGTTTATTTCTGCTGAAAAACACGTTGTGACAATTTCTGCACACTGGGGTTAAGGGCTGACTCAGTGTGCTCTTCTGCGCCAGACAGTTACACTGCGATTCCAAGGGCTGAGAAAACGCGTTTATTTCGGGCTGAAAAACACGTTTTGAAAACTGTGCTGTTCCTGCCCTATAAGTTACATGGTGGTGACCAAAGTTGCCAAAACGTGTTTATTTCTGCTGAAAAACACGTTGTGACAATTTCTGCACACTGGGGTTAAGGGCTGACTCAGTGTGCTCTTCTGAGCCAGGCAGTTACACTGCGATTCCAAGGGCTGAGAAAACGCGTTTATTTCGGGCTGAAAACACGTTTTGAAAACTGTGTTGTTCCAGCCCTATAAGTTACATGGTGGTGACCAAAGTTGCCAAAACGTGTTTATTTCTGCTGATAAACAAGTTGTGACAATTTCTGCACACTGGGGTTAAGGGCTGACTCAGTGTGCTCTTCTGAGCCAGGCAGTTACACTGCGATTCCAAGGGCTGAGAAAACGCGTTTATTTCGGGCTAAAAAACACGTTTTGAAAACTGTGCTGTTCCTGCCCTATAAGTTACATGGTGGTGACCAAAGTTGCCAAAACATGTTTATTTCTGCTGAAAAACAAGTTGTGACAATTTCTGCACACTGGGGTTCAGGGCTGACTTAGTGTGCTCTTCTGAGCCAGGCAGTTACACTGCGATTTCAAGGGCTGGAAAACGCGTTTATTTCGGGCTGAAAAACACGTTTTGAAAACTGTGCTATTCCTTCCCTATAAGTTACATGGTGGTGACCAAAGTTGCCAAAACGTGTTTATTTCTGCTGAAAAACACGTTGTGACAATTTCTGATCACTGGGGTTAAGGGCTGACTCAGTGTGCTCTTCTGAGCCAGGCAGTTACACTGCGATTCCAAGGGCTGAGAAAACGCGTTTATTTCGGGCTGAAAAACACGTTTTGAAAACTGTGCTATTCCTTCCCTATAAGTTACATGGTGGTGACCAAAGTTGCCAAAACGTGTTTATTTCTGCTGAAAAACACGTTGTGACAATTTCTGCACACTGGGGTTAAGGGCTGACTCAGTGTGCTCTTCTGAGCCAGGCAGTTACACTGCGATTCCAAGGGCTGAGAAAACGCGTTTATTTCGGGCTGAAAAACACGTTTTGAAAACTGTGCTGTTCCTGCCCTATAAGTTACATGGTGGTGACCAAAGTTGCCGAAACGTGTTTATTTCTGCTGAAAAACACGTTGTGACAATTTCTGCACACTGGGGTTAAGGGCTGACTCAGTGTGCTCTTCTGAGCCAGGCAGTTACACTGCGATTCCAAGGGCTGAGAAAATGCGTTTATTTCGGGCTGAGAAACACGTTTTGAAAACTGTGCTGTTCCTGCCCTATAAGTTACGTGGTGGTGACCAAAGTTACCAAAACGTGTTTATTTCTGCTGAAAAACAAGTTGTGATAATTTCTGCACACTAGGGTTAAGGGCTGACTTAGTGTGCTCTTCTGAGCCAGGCAGTTACACTGCGATTCCAAGGGCTGAGAAAACGCGTTTATTACGGGCTGAAAAACACGTTTTGAAAACTGTCCTATTCCTTCCCTATAAGTTACATGGTGGTGACCAAAGTTGCCAAAACGTGTTTATTTCTGCTGAAAAACACGTTGTGACAATTTCTGCACACTGGGGTTAAGGGCTGACTCAGTGTGCTCTTCTGCGCCAGACAGTTACACTGCGATTCCAAGGGCTGAGAAAACGCGTTTATTTCGGGCTGAAAAACACGTTTTGAAAACTGTGCTGTTCCTGCCCTATAAGTTACATGGTGGTGACCAAAGTTGCCAAAACGTGTTTATTTCTGCTGAAAAACACGTTGTGATAATTTCTGATCACTGGGGTTAAGGGCTGACTCAGTGTGCTCTTCGGAGCCAGGCAGTTACACTGCGATTCCAAGTGCTGAGAAATGGCGTTTATTTCGAGCTGAAAAACACGTTTTGAAAACTGTGCTGTTCCTGCCCTATAAGTTACATGGTGGTGACCAAAGTTGCCAAAACGTGTTTATTTCTGCTGAAAAACACGTTGTGACAATTTCTGCACACTGAGGTTAAGGGCTGACTCAGTGTGCTCTTCTGAGCCAGGCAGTTACACTGCGATTCCAAGGGCTGAGAAACGCGTTTATTTCGGGCTGAAAAACTCGTTTTGAAAACTGTGCTGTTCCTGCCCTATAAGTTACATGGTGGTGACCAAAGTTGCCAAAACGTGTTTATTTCTGCTGAAAAACACATTGTGACAATTTCTGCACACTGGGGTTAAGGGCTGACTCAGTGTGCTCTTCTGCGCCAGACAGTTACACTGCGATTCCAAGGGCTGAGAAAACGCGTTTATTTCGGGCTGAAAAACACGTTTTGAAAACTGTGCTGTTCCTGCCCTATAAGTTACATGGTGTTGACCAAAGTTGCCAAAACGTGTTTATTTCTGCTGAAAAACACGTTGTGACAATTTCTGCACACTGGGGTTAAGGGCTGACTCAGTGTGCTCTTCTGAGCCAGGCAGTTACACTGCGATTCCAAGGGCTGAGAAAACGCGTTTATTTCGGGCTGAAAACACGTTTTGAAAACTGTGTTGTTCCAGCCCTATAAGTTACATGGTGGTGACCAAAGTTGCCAAAACGTGTTTATTTCTGCTGATAAACAAGTTGTGACAATTTCTGCACACTGGGGTTAAGGGCTGACTCAGTGTGCTCTTTGGAGCCAGGCAGTTACACTGCGATTCCAAGGGCTGAGAAAACGCGTTTATTTCGGGCTAAAAAACACGTTTTGAAAACTGTGCTGTTCCTGCCCTATAAGTTACATGGTGGTGACCAAAGTTGCCAAAACATGTTTATTTCTGCTGAAAAACAAGTTGTGACAATTTCTGCACACTGGGGTTAAGGGCTGACTTAGTGTGCTCTTCTGAGCCAGGCAGTTACACTGCGATTCCAAGGGCTGAGAAAACGCGTTTATTTCGGGCTGAAAAACACGTTTTGAAAACTGTGCTGTTCCTGCCCTATAAGTTACATGGTGGTGACCAAAGTTGCCGAAACGTGTTTATTTCTGCTGAAAAACACGTTGTGACAATTTCTGCACACTGGGGTTAAGGGCTGACTCAGTGTGCTCTTCTGAGCCATGCAGTTACACTGCGATTCCAAGGGCTGAGAAAACGCGTTTATTTCGGGCTGAGAAACACGTTTTGAAAACTGTGCTGTTCCTGCCCTATAAGTTACGTGGTGGTGACCAAAGTTACCAAAACGTGTTTATTTCTGCTGAAAAACAAGTTGTGATAATTTCTGCACACTAGGGTTAAGGGCTGACTTAGTGTGCTCTTCTGAGCCAGGCAGTTACACTGCGATTCCAAGGGCTGAGAAAACGCGTTTATTACGGGCTGAAAAACACGTTTTGAAAACTGTCCTATTCCTTCCCTATAAGTTACATGGTGGTGACCAAAGTTGCCAAAACGTGTTTATTTCTGCTGAAAAACACGTTGTGACAATTTCTGATCACTGGGGTTAAGGGCTGACTCAGTGTGCTCTTCTGAGCCAGGCAGTTACACTGCGATTCCAAGGGCTGAGAAAACGCGTTTATTTCGGGCTGAAAAACACGTTTTGAAAACTGTGCTATTCCTTCCCTATAAGTTACATGGTGGTGACCAAAGTTGCCAAAACGTGTTTATTTCTGCTGAAAAACACGTTGTGATAATTTCTGATCACTGGGGTTAAGGGCTGACTCAGTGTGCTCTTCGGAGCCAGGCAGTTACACTGCGATTCCAAGTGCTGAGAAATGGCGTTTATTTCGAGCTGAAAAACACGTTTTGAAAACTGTGCTGTTCCTGCCCTATAAGTTACATGGTGGTGACCAAAGTTGCCAAAACGTGTTTATTTCTGCTGAAAAACACGTTGTGACAATTTCTGCACACTGAGGTTAAGGGCTGACTCAGTGTGCTCTTCTGAGCCAGGCAGTTACACTGCGATTCCAAGGGCTGAGAAACGCGTTTATTTCGGGCTGAAAAACTCGTTTTGAAAACTGTGCTGTTCCTGCCCTATAAGTTACATGGTGGTGACCAAAGTTGCCAAAACGTGTTTATTTCTGCTGAAAAACACGTTGTGACAATTTCTGCACACTGGGGTTAAGGGCTGACTCAGTGTGCTCTTCTGCGCCAGACAGTTACACTGCGATTCCAAGGGCTGAGAAAACGCGTTTATTTCGGGCTGAAAAACACGTTTTGAAAACTGTGCTGTTCCTGCCCTATAAGTTACATGGTGGTGACCAAAGTTGCCAAAACGTGTTTATTTCTGCTGAAAAACACGTTGTGACAATTTCTGCACACTGGGGTTAAGGGCTGACTCAGTGTGCTCTTCTGAGCCAGGCAGTTACACTGCGATTCCAAGGGCTGAGAAAACGCGTTTATTTCGGGCTGAAAACACGTTTTGAAAACTGTGTTGTTCCAGCCCTATAAGTTACATGGTGGTGACCAAAGTTGCCAAAACGTGTTTATTTCTGCTGAAAAACAAGTTGTGACAATTTCTGCACACTGGGGTTAAGGGCTGACTCAGTGTGCTCTTCTGAGCCAGGCAGTTACACTGCGATTCCAAGGGCTGAGAAAACGCGTTTATTTCGGGCTAAAAAACACGTTTTGAAAACTGTGCTGTTCCTGCCCTATAAGTTACATGGTGGTGACCAAAGTTGCCAAAACGTGTTTATTTCTGCTGAAAAACACGTTGTGACAATTTCTGATCACTGGGGTTAAGGGCTGACTCAGTGTGCTCTTCTGAGCCAGGCAGTTACCATGCGATTCCAAGGGCTGAGAAAACGCGTTTATTTCGGGCTGAAAAACACGTTTTGAAAACTGTGCTGTTCCTGCCCT